>NC_089593.1:29227418-29595456 GCF_019320115.1 Miscanthus floridulus | reverse complement strand
ACAACATTGATGAAGTTCGTGAAACTTGTGGAATCTGTATTTGGCCCTGTTCGGCTTACCCCATATTCGGTTTGTTTGACTTCTTTTTTCAGCCGGAACAGTGTTTTTCTCTCACAACAATTCAGCCGGAAGAGTGTTTTTCAGCCAGTTTCAGCCAAGTTTCAGACCAGCGAACGGGGCCAGTACAGATTCCACACTCTGTATCAACATTTGTACCTGTCCACATTCCACACACTGGCATTTTTCACTAGTTTTGTGCAACAGTAGATTCAACAGGTCATAATGCCACGTAAAGGCATACAGAAACAATGGAGCTGCATAATGACGTCTTTCCACAACTTCGTCTGGGAAACTCTGGCCTGAGAATTAATCTGTGAAGAAAACGACGAAACAGCATTATTAGTTCATTTCATTCTCAGTATCAAAAAACTGAAATTCAAAACTTCAAATTCCCCTTTGTGTAGTGATTTTATCAGAGTATGTTCAATTAAGATACTACCTCCGTCCCAAAACAAATTAATTCCTACAATCACCTAAAGTCAAACTATCTTAAATTTGACGTCCTAAAATAAATTAATTCCTAAAATCACCTAAAGTCAAACTATCTTAAGCACCAAATATTTCATGAGGTATATAGTGATATTAATTTGGTGTCATAATACTAATGTTTTTTTTGATAGATTCGGTCAAACTTAAAATAGTTTGACTTAAAACAACTGTAGAAGTTGTTGGGACGGAGGTAGTATACATCATATATGGACCATAAAGAAGGGGATCATTGGAATGGGAGATAATTGTGGAACTATAATTGCAAACTTGGTACTACCTCCCTCATGGAGTGTCATTTTTGTTTTTGTCCTCAGTCAAACAATCCTACATTTAATTAAGTTTATACAAAAAATACAAATGTTTATAATATCAAATAAATATTACTAAGTTTATCATGACATTTCATAGTAAATCTATTTGGTGCTAGAAATGTTGACAATCTTTTCTATAAACTTGGTCAAACATAAGATCTTTTGACTTAGGACAAAACCAAAATGTCACACTCATCAATAAATCAAGACAACTCCTTTTTGGAAGGTGCACATGCATATCATGCCCCGACCTTCATAATCTTTGATTAACGCCGAAAGTTTTGTAGATTATACGATACAAGATTAGTACCTTAGATCAAATTTAAAGTATGGTGTGATGCTTTTTTTTCTTTGGTCATGGCTATATAACATGAGAGATTAATGGACAAAAGTATAATATTGGAGACAGTATCCAGTCAAACCACACCTTACATTTTGTAAAAGAGGGAGTACATGGCTTTGATAGTGCTAACTTAAATAAAAAAGTTGAACGGATTGCAGCGATGGTCTCTACTCCTAAGGTTAGAAATGATCTGAGCTTAACTAGCGTGCCCATCTATCACATGTCAATCCAGCTTCCTAAAATTGTGCTAAGAAAAATGGAACAAATGAGAAGAGACTTCTTTCAGCAGATTGGGTGTATTATGAAATAAAAATCATGTGAACTGTCACATACCTAAGCAAAAGAGCTTCTAGGAACACTAGACTTGACCAAACTGAATGAGTCTTTTGTGAATGATGCTGGGAGCTTCGAGCTAACAAAGGCTTCTGTAAAGATATTGCGTGGAAACATCACTTAGAAAAGTGATTGCATAGACCAGGAAAACTGCAAAGTGACTCAGCAGTATTGGATGACTTGCTAAAAGTTAAAACAGATCTGTAGATGTTAGGTATGACAACAAAGTTGGGGACTGAGAGGGGTATTGATTTCTGCCATGATTGCCTTTTTTTTGTAAAAAAAATCATATGTAAAAGCTTCTGTGACTATCCGCAATGAGCAGAACTTAACTTTCAAAAGGATGCTTTCAAGTAACAAGCAGACGTAACTTCCAGAACAGATAATAGTAGTACTTACACAGATAAATAATACTCGTTTCAAGTTTAAGTGTTAAAAACAACTAGTAATCAACAGTATATACATTTCGGATTCTCCAACTCCTAGATTTTACCAAACTTGTTTGGGACTGAAAGGCTATGTTGTTGTTGTGGACACTTTATCAGCCCAGGAGTACAACCATAAATGGGCCAAGTCAAATTTCTTGAGTAAATAAGCAGCATTTATTCGCTGTAGTTGCTCGCTGTCTTGGTTAAGTTGGACTTTGCCATATTGTCATGTTCCCTTTCTGATCAGGGGCATTGGTAGTTTTAGCGTTTAATATTTTGTTTCCACAATCTATACACTTATTGCTTTTTAATTTCATTGCCTTGGTAACAGAATTTGAGTATCCTGTCGTGGAAAAAAAATTAATTCCAATGTCTTGTGAGTTTTGATTTGACTACAAAGTGTAAAAAAGAACAAACTAATACCAAATTTGAAATTTCATTTTAATGGAAGGAACTAACATACAAACTCCCAGTTGGAATGTATATAACCTAACCAATATATCATAAGCATCACACAGCCCCTCAATGCAGAAGCATCACAATTCTTAGGCACATGAACTACAGAATCATAGGGATAGCAGGAAATGGAACAATAACATCTTTTGGAGTACTGTTGAGGAAGGAATAAGAAATCACTAACCTTGTATGGCAAAATATGACCAAATCCATTCATTACAGGATTGATTATCCAAAGGAGCCTCTGCACTTGTGGGACCGACATAAGCAATTTTTAGACTTCCGACAACCAGAATTGGATCCCAGTTGAACATTACCTTGGCTCTGACCATAATCATATGTGAGCTCTGTCATTGGAGGAATATGCTTCATTGCAAAGAATGCAATGTGTGGATGTCCCTCATCACCATGATCATACAAAACTGGTTGCCAAAAAACATTAGGCGAGCCGCTGTGGTTCATAAAGCGAGCTACATTGCCAGTTCGTTTTGCACTAATGATGATCGGCAGTTGTTTGGGTGTCTCATTTGAGTCAGAAAGATTAGGTTCACCCAGTAATTCTGGTGCCCAGTAATTCTGGTGCATAGTTCCACCTTAATCTCGGCTCAGAAGGAGGGGTCTCAAAGATGTAGTCATCTTCTTCATTCACACTATTTTTGTCAATGATTTCACCTGCATATTCACAGATAAATGTTCCAGCTCGAATTGGATCCCAACTACGAAGACCCCAACCACGATCTCCTGTCTTAAACACTTCAAAATGGATCCGGGCACGTTTCTGTACAACTCGGTTCCGGCAACTATTTGAACAAATGCAGGAATCATTACACTCGTATAACATAGGCATGCGGCTAACAAGTATACCTGAAGCACTGTAAGGAAGCGCACCAGCATTTTGGTGTGTACAAGGGCAGTTGTTATCACCAGGGAGGCATACACTTGCACATTTGCATCCTTGCATCTTTCTCATCGAGCTCTGCAGGTTCCCATAGTTCAATTTGGTCATATAGGTGAACTGGCTAAGACCCTTATCATCGTCAACCTCATTTACAAGGCAAACAGGCTTATTTTCCACACCATATGACACGTCGCCTAAGATAACATGGTCTCTAGATGATGGATCTTCCCTCCATTTTTCAGTTTTCTTCCACATTGCAATGCCATCAGCTTGGTCAGGTTCCCTGAGCAACTTGTGTTTAAAAACATTGAAACCAGATTTCGCTTTCTCCACCCAGGCTTCTTTGATCTTGTAAAGGCTGTCATATATGTATATCTTACCAGTTGGACAAGTCAAATCCCTTACGCTGCGAATGACTCTAATTGGATTGCCTCTATGCAAACTCCTCTCCAGTGCAAGATTACCCCTCTCAAGTTTTTGATCATCTTTACCGGACATGCCCTGTCCAGTGTAAACTAGAACATATGGATCATCTTCGGTATTATCATACACACCAGCTGACACAACACTAATAGCCACAGGATCCTCCACATTACCAAACTTGGCAGACATGTAATCAATACCTGCCATGTTCTGACTATTCAACCCCACCAGGCACATCTCAATTCTGAAGTAGAACATGTCAGCAACCTCAACACCAGGAACCTCTCCAATCTGCTTGTTCTTATTGACACGAAGTTCAGCATTAGTCATGATGCTCCCAGCCTTCAAGTTATGCTGCTGCTTTGCAGCTTGATTCACCTCATCCAGCTGTATAAGCCTCCGCCGCAGTGCCTCAAACATCATGAGTACATTATCTGCAGCTTCCCTAGGATCATCTGAAGACAAAGTTGGAAGCTGCAACAGATTGGTATCAATTTTCCTAGGCTGTCCACGTTTTGCTGCATCAACAGTGTCATCATCTATCGAGAAACCTGAATGACTTGGGGCTGCCGAACCATTGGGCACACGCCTTGGACGTCCCCTCTTCCTTTTACCACATTCAGGTGAGGTGGTCGCAGGTGTCTGGGAAGTGGGCTCACTATCTTTTGAGTGAATTGAAGGTGTTGACGTATCCAAACTATCCTGTAAACGTTTGGGACGTCCCATTTTCCTTGTACCGGATTCATGTACAGTGGGTGCAGGAGGCGTCTCAAGAATAGGTGTATTATCAGCTTGAGGAGCTAAAGGAGTTGCCAGGACATGAATGTCTTGCACACTCTTGGGCCGTCCCCTCTTCCTCTTGCCAGATTCCTGTGGGGTGGCTGAAGAAGGTGTCAGGGAAACAACATTATTATTTTCTTGAGGAGGTGAAGGAACTTTAGGAAGTGAATAAATTGGAGAAACCGTGGGAACCAGAGGAGTTGAATTAGCTGAAGGAACCATATTATCTGATACTTTATTCCGGTGTCCCGGCTGATAGAGGAGTTTGTAAGGAAGGAGTGGCCAAACTGTTGGTTGCAGTACCATTAGCATGAGCAGCTCCATTTGTATTGACTCTATCAGGCTCTCCCCTGGGATCTGTAGGAGCAGCTGGTGCTGCAAACATTGATGGAACACCAGCAGCCATCCCTAATCCAGTGCCTCCAGCATACGGTCCAAATGGGGTCGCACAGACAACTGAAGGTGAGTTTTGAGGGGTGAATGTGTGAAGACCTAGTGGTGCAGGGAACATGGGGGTCAACATACGCAAGGGCTTGGCATCAAGAACTGCTGAATCATTCAACGGTCAAGCTGTCTGCTGAGCCATTGTGAGCCAACAATTGATCTTTGGCCAAATCAAGTTTTATGTCACTATTTCCTTCGTACCCTCCTCAGTTGTTTATAGATCATACTTCAGAGGAAACTGAAAGAGATGCATCGTTTTTTTTAGCATTTTTATATTATTATCCAAATCCAAGAGAAAATATCAAAATCAGGAAATACTGAACCTTGGCTGTCTATTCTAGGTTATAATAAGCACAAGCGAGTTAAGGATGCAATTTACCAAATAAATGATATATTGAGTTAACAATGCAATTCAAGAGATTTTAAATCACATAAACGAATGAGGTATACAAATTTCACAAGATACGCTAGCAAGAATAACCAGGAGTTGCACTTGTCTAGGATTTGGGGAAGCAAATAGGGGCAGAAAAGAGTAAAAGTGTTGCTGCAGGCACCTTGTAACTAATTAACTAGTCCATCCAGTTATCAAATTAAAAGTTTCTTATGTACATGGACTTGTCAAACTATGTTAGCTCAGCTAATTGATCAATTTGAGAGTATTGGCTTTACACAAGAAACTGGCACTAGTATAATTTCATCATCCGTGCTGTTATTTATATTTATTTCCTAATTCATTACAATAAAAACACAGTTTGTGAGCTGAGACAACTCCACATTAATATCATATACTAGAAATTTTTTTGACTAGGACCCACGTTGCAATTTAAAGTTCTCATTTTGTATAAGCATGGAACAAAGATAAGAAGTAACTTCCCATTTTAATAGCAGCATGTTGAAAAAGAATAAAAATATTGCAATAGGTAGCACTACAAAATTTGCCAAAAGGTGCGTTTAGGTAGCTAACTTTGTTACCTCCGTATTTATCATGCAATGAATCCCATGAGCTTCTGTGGCATTGTTTACATGCCATCGTGCCTAACGAGGAACATTATATCTCCACTACCAGTGGTGGAGCTTTGCACCGGACCAAGGAATGCTGAAGTGTTCCTGTTCCTAAAAAAATCTTGGAAAATGAGAGAGTGCAATCGTCATCTACCTCTATGACTATGAGGGAGGGACGAATTGCGTTGGGCATGGTTGTACGGTTAAATAGGCATTTTTTTCTTTCCAAGAAGAATAGATTTGATTGCCCATACAAGGAGGTACTAGGTAAATAGATCCATCTATGCCCCAGCCCCCAGCACAAGTAAGTCTTAGGGAAAAAAATACACCTAGCTAAGGTTTCTTACCGGCGGAAGGATCGACTGTAGGCTGGGATGGATCAGGAATCCAATCGACGGGTCGACAACAAAGTTCGGCTAGGCGGCGATTACTCGGCGACTACGCGCGCCTAGTCGCTGGGCGAAGCCCGTCGCCGCGACTAGGGGCATAGTCGCGCGTCGCGGCGCTAGGCGGCGCGGAGGCGCGCTAGGCGGGCGCGGACGCGGCGCGTAGGCGCGCGAGCTCGAGGGCGGCTCCGATTTGGCGCCAAATCGGAGCGCGGGAGGAATTCCCGCGCGGATAGGCCCGCGTGCGGCCACGAGACCTAGGCGCGGGAGGCTAATGGAGCGCGGCGCCATTCGCTCCTCCTCTGCTCCTCCCCTGCTCCCCGCGCGGTCCTGCTCCTCCCGCCGGGCGAGGTCCATCCCGCCGGACGACCTCCTCCCCGCCGGTCCTGCTCCTCCTCTGCTCCTCCCCTGCTCCTCCCGCCGGTCCTGCTCCTCCTCTGCTCCTCCCCTGCTCGTCCAAGCTCGTCCCCGACTCGCGCGCCGCCGGTCCTGCTCGTCGTCTACTCGCCGCCGCCGTCCTGCTCGTCCTCGACTGGAACCCCTCCCCGCCGGCCACCCCAAGTCCCCAAGGTGAGCTCCCTTCCCTCCCATGCTCCTCTCCCCTCCCATGCCGGCAGCTCCTCCCCTGCTCATCTCCCCTGCATGTTCTCTTTCTTTACAGACCCCCAGGCAGTACACAGATATCCCTAATAGCTTTAGTATCAGGTGGGAGGTAGATCTTCTCCCATGGACTTGTAATTCTATGAAACATGCTGATCTGTTGAAATTAAGAATTGATTTGCAATTGAGAGTTGGTGAATGACAAATTTCCTTCATAACTCTACTGCTATAGTGATGTTGCTGTTCCACTGACTGTATGATTCAAGTTGGCATGGTAAGAGGCACATGCTTCATAAGTAATAGTAACCATTAAACAGCTATAGTTACATTAGGCCACATAATCAAATGGAACTAGAAAGAGGGAATCAGACAACACTGAAAACAGACCTGGAGAGCAAAACTTGACAGATTGTTGTGATCAATGTTCTTTGTAATTGTAAGTGAGGCAATTGGCTCTGCCCCTAGTATTCCATCTGATGACTGCTCTGTCATTTTCTTCACAGTTGATTGTAAACATGTTAACATTAAAGCTTCTATTACAATGATTAATCGTTAAAATTTGAGCGATACTAGTGCTTACCTGTCTCTTTGAGCTTGATTCAACTCTTGAATTTGAATGTAGGATGTCATTGTCGACAGAACAAGGTGTTTCTGCACCAGATGCAACAGGAACTGAGGCAACTAATCTCCTGAAAAGGAACTCAGATGATGTTGGATGGGAATATGGTGTTCTTGTTGATGCTAGCAACAAGGACAAGGTGAAGTGCAAGCTCTGTGACAAGGAGATGAGAGGAGGGATTCATAGGTTGAAGGAGCATTTGGCTCATGAAGGAAAGAATGTGAAGAAATACACAGCAAGAACACCACAGGCTATGGAGGCTAAAGAGAAGTGCAAGAAGGCACTAGCTGATGCAAAAAGGAAGAGGGAGGAGAAGACTGTTCGTGAGCTAGAAATTAGAGAGGAAGTTCATGTATCTAGGGTTGGAACAGATTCAGATGAAGTCACCTGTGTTGGAAGTTCAGAGCCCCACAAATTAGGACCCATTGACAAATGGACACGTGCTATTGATCCTAAAGCTACCAAGTCTGATTCTTTGAAGCAACAACAGCTGAACAAGGAACTTTGGAAAGAAAGAACCAATGAGGGGCATAAGTACATTGCAAGATGGGCCTATACACATGGTAAATTGCTAATATACTATGCTGTTTTTACATTTCAAAGTTCATTAGATGTTGTTTTCCTGTACTGAACACTAATTATGCTTCTTTCAATGTTGTGTTGGCAGGAATTGCTTTCAATGCATGTGATAATGATGAGTTCAAGCAAATGTGCGAAGCAATTGGACAGTTTGGTCCAGGACTTGTACCTCCAACTCAGGATGCACTGCGAGGGAAGTTGCTGGAAGAAGAATATGAAAGAACCAAGAGTTTGCTGCAGGAGCGTGAAGCCGAGAAGATGAAAAATGGATGTTCTATTATGACTGATGCTTGGTCAGATAGGAAGAGGAGAAGCATAATGAATCTATGCACCAATTGTGCTGATGGAACCTCCTTCATCAGCTCTAAGGAGATGTCACATGTCTCACATACCAGTGAGGTCATCTTTGATCTTGTGGACAAAGCAATTGAAGAGATTGGTCCAGACAATGTGGTGCAAGTAGTGACTGACAATGCCTCTAACAACATGGGAGCAAAGAGGCTATTGGAAGAGAAGAGACCACACATATTTTGGACCTCTTGTGCAGCTCATACAATCAACCTTATGCTCCAAGGAATTGGCAACATGACTCGGTTCAAGAAAGTGGTTGACCAAGCAAAGGCATTTACCATATTTGTCTATGGCCACACAAGGACATTGGAGTGCTTGAGATACTTCACAGAGGGGAAAGAGGTAGTGAGGCCAGGAGTGACTAGGTTTGCTTCAAACTTTCTCACTTTGAGTAGCATGCAAGAAGCTTGCTAGGAATTTTGAAAACTTTGATTACAACCCAGGTAGAGGTACTTCCTATAAGCTTGCATGGCTCATGGCTGTTTGTTGTTTGCTGTTTTCTAAACTAATAGAGGTGTTTTTTTTATTTCAGCATCATGGTGGAGACTGTATGGATATGAAACACCAGCTTTACAGAAGATGGCTACAAGGATCATATCTTTGACATCAAGCTCTTCTGGTTGTGAAAGAAATTGGAGTGGGTTTGAAGGGGTTAGTACCTATCTATTATGAACATTTCAGTTTCAGCAGCATTACAATTAAATTGTAGAACTGAGAATGCTCTTTTTAAATTGTAGATACACACTAAGAAGAGGAATAGGCTTACTACAACCCGCCTCAACAAGCTGGTGTATATCCAATTCAACTCCAAGCTGCTTAGTAAGAGAGAAAAGATCAAGTCAAACAAAATCACTGATGTTCTATTGTCTAGTGATACAACTGAAGCTCAAGGTTTTCTCCAAGAGGGTGGGGATGATTGTGCATTAGCTGACTTTAGAGATGGGGAGGAAGATGAGATGGAAGGTACAGGGATACCTTGGTCTGTCATTGGAGAGGCAGTGGGAGCAGATGAATAGCTTGAGCTGCGTAGAAGTGCAAGAGTGAGGGAGCTCTATGAAGGAGAAGAATTTGAGTCTGAAGAAGAAGAGTATGACGATGAGGATGTGTACTACAGTGAAGAAGAAATATGATTTGGACCATCTCTATCTAGTAGTGAAGCCTTTTGTGATGCCCTGGTCTTCTTTTGTGATTTGTGCACTTGTGAACTAAGAACTATGTGCTTGTGCTGTCCTTTATTTATAAATTATGTTGTGCACTTGTATTACTGTCATATCTACTTGTATTGTAATTACCAGCTGCTGATATGGTGTGCTCATGGATGGGAGGCTGCTGAAATCATCCAGATAAGTCACAACTTAGTGTTTTCTATTTTTTTTATGAACATGTAGCTGTCTATTGACTAATTTACTAACTACTAGCTGTCAAAATGTGTTGCAGGAGCTAGGAAGTAGGAACATGCAAGAGTAAGCCAGCTAGGAATAAGATATGTCTACAGGCCCTCTTTTTATACTTACTGTGACTCATATATAGTAGTTATATACATATATATATATAGTTATATACATAATATATATATAATTTATGGCTATATTGCCAAAACGTCTAGAAAAACGCCTAAGAGCGCGTAGGACCGAGTACTCCCGACTAGGCGCTAGGCAATGGGTCAGCGCCTAAATTCCGCCTAGCGCCTAGCTAAACTTTGGTCGACAGTGGTAGTGCCAACTTGAACTGGCTCTGGCTGTCTTCCCTTCTTCTCCTGCGGTGGAATCACCAGCGGCTGGCCTGGCTGCAACCGTTCTTTTTCACAGTGGAAAGACGGGGAAGGGAAAGGGGAAATGGAAGCAGCAGCAGCAGCAGCAGCAGCTAGCGGGTCAGCGGATGCCGGGTGGCAGCGGAGCGCGGGGAAGGAGGCGAGGCGAGCTGAGCTGCAGCCTGGTGCCTGGAGCCAGCGGAATCGGCTCCGACAACGAAGCAGCGTCGATCCGCCATCCCACGGTAGCTACAGGCAGCTTCAACGGAAGAGGAGCACTAAATGATAGTGAGTGGCCCCACCGAACAGAGGAACGATGCCCGCCCTACCATCTATTTTCGCAGCTATTTTCCGTAAATAAATTTTTAGATTTTCTCTTCGGTAGATGTCCAGATGAGCGAGGGTTCGCAACGTCGTCGGCGGTTGTCTCAGCGCCTAGGCCTCCTAGGCGACTCGAGAGCATCTCGTGACGATAGTGCACTGTAGGATTTCTTCGTGCTCTCTTTCCATCGATCTCCCTCCTAATTTCCTTCTCATGATCTTGTTCGATCCTCCCTGGGTCCTTCCTGCTGATTGTGTTGCACCCAGTGTCCACAAAATTCCCTAAACCCCACATCCAGTTGCTAGCGCGTAGTGTGCACGATCGTCAGGGCCTCATCTAGGGGATCCCGGTCTCATCGAGGAGTTCGTGATGGAGAATGTGGAGGGATTGATGGAGAAGTTGCAACTCTCGGCGGCAGAGAAGAGAAGCGTCTGGATTGATCTTAATCCAGGCAAGCAGAAGGAGGAACTGCCACCACAGGCTGTGGGGAAGCTTCTGTCGGATCGTTGGGCAAGACCGGAGGTGGTTGAACAGGCAGTGGGCTGGATCTGGTGTCCGGCAAAAGGGATCGAATGCAAGGATCTGGGAGACAACACCTTCCTGTTCATCTTCAGTCAGGCATCGGGCAAAACAAGGGAGCTCGAGGAGGGTCCGTGGATGATTTCTAAGGAGCTTCTGGTGGTGTCGGAGTTTGATGGTACAAAATCTATTGATGAGATCAATTTTTCCTTTATCCCAATTTGGCTCCGTGTGTCCCGCCTCCCTATGGGACTGATGAACAAATCGGTGGCGGTTACGATTGGAAATGAGGTGGGGAGTTTCATGGAGGCTGATGTTGTAACAACCCAAAAATCCATACACTAAAAATACCAACTACAAAATTTTCTTAAAAAACTCCCATGTGTTGATAAGTGTCATGTATAGAAACCCAACCAAAGAGATGCATTAGGTCTAACCCCAACCCAAGTCAACACATAAGCATGGCATGCCATATGTTAAATCATGTTTATTTAAATGTTGACAAAAGAAACATAGCATACATTGTTAACTAAAATGATGATTTGGATTTTCATCTGTTTTATGTAATGCCTAAAAACTCCTTTAAAAGAAACACACCATAAAGTAATTATTACTCAAACCAAAGAATAAATGTTTAAAAAGAAAACTATTTCTATTTGTGTATAACAAAACTACACCTATTTTTGTTATACAAAATAGCTAAATAAATTCCTAATATATATATAAAAGAATGTTGTGGGCCTCATATCTAAAACTCCAATGAATTAGTTGCACCAACTTGGAATTCAAATTTCAAACCAAATTTGAATTCAAACAATGGAAAAGAAAAACAAAACAGAAAGAAAAAGAAAAGAAGAAAAAGCCTCACAGCCCAGCTTCACGCGCAGGTCGGCCCAATCCGCACGACCAAACTACCGGCCCAGCCCTCCACTTCTCCCCCTCCGTTGGCCCACGCGCGGCCCACGCAGCCAGCCCGCACGCCGCTCACGCCCGCACACCCCTTTCACCTCGCCTGCAGCCGCTGCCACACGGGCCCCACACGTCAGCCACCCCCTAGCCACAGTGTCGTCTTCCTCCCCCATGCCGATCACTCCTCCGACCAAGCCCCGACCGGCGTGGCAGGTGCGGGCCAGGGGGTCACGCGAATCTCCTGGCCTTGTCCCCTTGGCGCCGCGCCCACGCAACCACGCGCGGGCCGTTGGATGCAATGCACGCGCCTCCGATCGCCCCTCGATCACCATCCGCCGTTCACCGAGCTCCATGGCCGAGCTTCGGCTATAAAAGCCCCGGCCCCGGGTGCCCTAGAGCTCTCCCATCGCCCCGCAGCCACTTTGTGGCCGTCCACTGCGCACCCGAGCCAAGAGAGAAGAGGGATAGAGGAAGAAGAAGGAGCGCCCGACCTTGCCGGTGTCGCCGGAGCGGAGGACGTCGCCCCGATCAACCACGTCGACGTTGCTGCTCGGCACGGCACGGCCTCGTCTCGACACGGCCACAACCCTCCGCTGCATCGCCTAGCCTCGCCAAGCACTGCGCGGTGAGCACCTTGTTGAGACCTCTCCCCAGCCAACCGGCACGAGCTCGCCGCCGTTTGAGACCCTGCCGATGCCTCTGTGCACGCGGCCAGCCACCACCGGAGGCCGCCAGGGCAGCACTAGAGCACTGCTGTGCCCGCAATAGCCTCATGAAGCTCACACGCACCACCGAGTCACCTCTCCGAGGCCATAGCCACCTTACCGACGCCGCCATCGTGCCCGTAAGACCGCCGCCGTGGCCGGCACACTACGGGACCCCACACGCCACGTTAACCCCACCAATGAGGACGCCGAGGCTCGGCGGAGCTTTCACCCGCATCAATCGCGCACCAGCGTCGCTGGCGAGGCTCACCGGGCGCTCACCGCCGGCGTGTAAGCCGCCGTGGGAAAAGCAGAGGAAAGGGAGTGAGATGGGCAGCGTAGCCCTGCGCTCAGTCCACCGTGAACCAAGCGAAGGAGACAGTAGCGTGGACACAGTCCACCACAGACTGTGTCTGCGGTCCATGGACCGTGAACGCCAATCTACCATGAACCACACAGTGCGGGCCGCACGGTAGACGAAGCCCAATGGAGGCCCATGGCAACGACGTGGCAGCGCCATAGCATGCCACGTGTTTGGGTCGGCCCGGCCCAGACCGGCCCAACCCGAGCCCGCCAGAGCCCTTTTGAGACCCAGTCCGAGTTGACCGTTGACTGGTCAATGTTGACAGTTGACCTGGCCCCACATGTCAGTGTCACAAAGACTTGGGACCCACATGTCGGTAAGTGACGTCATGCTGACGTCATGTCGACGTCACGCGGGTCCCACCTGTCAGTAACAACACAGCCAAGGTGACGTCATGCGACGTCACGATGACGTCAGCTGCTGACATCAGCAGCACTGACCCCACACGTTAGTGACCCTGATCCGTTGACTGTTGACTCACCCGTTGACTTGATGTTGAGTTTGACCGGACCCACATGTCAGTGACCCAAGAGCCCCTGGTCCCACCTGTCGGAACTAATGACGTTGATGACGTCATGCTGACGTCAGCAGGACCCCACTTGTCAGCTCAGAGCCGAGCCAATGGTGTCATGCTGACGTCAGCATGCCACGCGGACCAGTCACAGCGTGACACATGTCAGCCCAGGATTAATTCAGTCTTTTCCATTTTCAGAAATGATTTAAACTTCGGAAATTCATAACTAATTCATACGAACTCAGAAAAATGCAAGACCAGAACCAAAATTCATCTAAAATCAAGCTCTACGCAATGAACTCATATTTGAGTGCATTTGGCTCATTTGAATTTTCATTGCTTCTTTGTGCTATCCTATAGACGTCGCTAACGCGACTATAATGCGATCGATGTAGACTCGGAGGAGAACCAGACGGACGAGGATCGTGAGTACCGTGAGGATTACGGAGACGACTACACTAAAGGTGCCACATCCCACCCAACCTCGTAGCACCTATTACGCATGGCTAATATAGAACTGCTATTGCTTTACTTTACTGTTATAATCATACTATGATAGGACTTGCATGGTAGTATGTTTACTTGATGGCCTCTACCTTGACGCAACCTTACCCCTGCATACCCTGCTATTAGGCTAGACACACGCCTACTGCTATATTTCATTGCTTGTACTTCTACTACGCTTATACAACATTAATGTGTGGTGTTATCTGGACTTTGGGGAGAGTGCTGCGTGTGTGACTTGGGTGTGTGGAGGGTGAGGGTTGTGTCGACCAAGTTGGAGTATACGACGAGCCTGGGGCAAGTCTTGCCATGTGGTGCTACCTAGGCACCCCTAGAAAAATGGATACCTGTGGTTGGTAAATGGTATATGAGGTGGCCCTAGGTGTGAACCTGTGATGGGAGGGGCCTGGGGTGGAGGTGCTGTGGTGGCACGGTAAATGGAAAACCTGATGAAGACATTCTAGCTTGGTCATCCCTAAGGACTTACTAGTACTCAGATTCACCGGGAAGCTTTACGTATTACTCGCCCTATATGGTGCGGGACGGCCGGACTACTTGGTAGGATATTGCCACTACTGCTAGGTTGATAGCGGACAGTGTAAGGAGGTACGGGGCATGGAGGATTTCCCCCACACCCTTCCGAGGCTTCATGGAGACCTTGTGGACCCGGCTAATGACTCACAGTTTCAGCTAGCCCAGACTAGACTTGGGGTGTACCAGGGCTGAATGGTAGAGTGGCATTATCCTAGGCTAGCAAGCGGCCGGAATCAGCCTAGTTGACGACGGTCAGCAAGGAAGGCGGATCTTGTGGTTATGTAAAACCTCTACAGAGTGTATGGTTGATCGATCGATACATGTGCCGACTTGTCGGCTATGGACCTTTCCTGGGTTTCGCTTAAACTAGATAATGAGATGAGTCCTTCTCTTCTTCCCCCGTGAGAAAGTGTCGGACGTAGCCAGGGGCTACGGGCCATGAGATAGTGCCGAGAGGGAGTTGGCCTGTCGACTGAGAGATGGTATGGTGATGGTGTGGATGGTGGTAAATCGATCCCAGGATCATAACCTGGCTCTGGAAAGGGAATGGGGTGGAATGTGTGTGGGAATGGTGTTAAAACTTGACCAACTATTATTATATACTTGATATGCTATTGCTTAGGAAACCCTAGCCTTATAGATTCCTTTTTATTATATCCAACTTGCATCCAATTTCCACAAAGCAATGCTCATAGGGTGGGAGTGGCCAGTACAAATCGTACTGATAAATTTTGGCACACAGGTTCTGCTGAGGAGTATAGCTCCGAGGAGTTTGATGGTTGAGGGATTCGTGCATACGCTCGAGTTTGGCGATCTTATCTTCAAGCTGTTCTGAATGAATGCTACTTTTGATTCCGCCAATGCTACGATGTAATAATTTATGTAATTCCGCACTATTTGTACTCTGATTTTATCGTTGTATGGATGTGATATTCGACTGGAATTTGGGTAATATGATCTACAACGGTCTTATTACACTTTGACTCTGTGGATTTTCCTTCGCGGAAATCAGGTCGCTTCAGATGTTGAGAATGGAGACTGTGCTTGTAACACCCTAGGTGTTAGGCTTGCATAATTTGACTTGCATTGCATGAGCATACTCATCAAGCATTCATATATAAGCTTTTACATGTGAAACATATGAAACATGCTTGTTATTTCATGTTTCCTTGTATGTATGCATATGATCATGTATGAATGAGTGCAAGTGGGTAATGTTAGTCACTAAAACACCTTAGCTACACTTAGGATGAATAATGGAACAATATTCATGTAGATCACTTCGCATAATTAAGCTGCTAAGTGGTGATATGCATGTTAACCTGGGAAGTAAAACATGTAACCAATGTATGAAATGATTATGTGACCTTAGGGATAGCTTAAACATGTTTAGAATGTCATTATGAACAACTTTGGTATTCCTGACTAAGGTTAGTTTGGTCACTAAGTCACAGTTCTAGTGTAAGCCATCATTTGAAAGTAGTATGTTTGACCTACTTTGAACTATGTCATAGAGACTTTGCATGGATGTGTTCACTAAAACAAAGTTGTAGTATTTGATGAGAGCAAAAACTTTTATTTTTGGGTCATAGGCTAGTTAAGCTCCTAACATACTTGAATTTGTCTCACAAAGATCAACATTTCACTGATTTAAGCACAGAAAATTTGTCTAAGTCCTTGTGTATTGACAGTGTGACGAGCTCAACTTTCGGCTGTTATATCTTCCTAACCATTGAGATTTAGACTTTGATTTCTACAGCAAATTTGTAGCTGGTACATAGCTCTACAAGTTTGGTTTTAACACCGTGCACTAACTCGCTGTGGATCGAGTGAATTAACACCTTCAATTTGCTCGGCCAGTCACCTGATTGAACCCTAACGAACGCCGCGTCGCGCCGACCGCGGGCAGAGACTTGGCGCCGCATGGCCACCACATGGCCGATGCCAGGCCCTCACCGTGGCGCGCTGGCGCTCAATACCAGAGGCGCTGCCCTACCATTTCCACGCACACGTGCTCACTCACTCACTCTCCAGCTCTCTCTCTCGCTCTCGCTGCGGAAAAACGCAGCGCCGCCGAGCACCAAGCGGCTTCGCCATTGCTTAGCGCTTGCTCCACCGCGCCATTGCCGCCTCCATCTTGCCCATAGCTTCACCGCATTCCCCTCTACCTCTTCGACTTGATTGCAGCAGCTGACGAGCTACGGTGAGGGCGAATTCGTCGTTTCCGTCCTCACCGGAGATCTCGGCTCCATGGTCGCCTCCACGGTGAGCTCGCCGCTGCTTGGCTCACGCGTGCATTGCCTTCGATTCTTTGCGTTAGATCTTGGACAGGGTGTAGTGTAGTTGGTCGCATGACGTTACTATGTTTGGTCGCCTCGTCGCGCGGAACATGACGCACAGCGCCGCCGCGCTCTCACCGCCACGCCACCGCGCACGTGGGCATAGCTCGTCGGAGCATCTCACATAGTCGTAGTAGCTCGGTAGACTCATTTGGACACCATGGTGCTTGTGCGCTTCTCGCCTGGCCTCGTCATGGCCCATAACGGCCGGCGTACCACAGCGCCGCGCCACCGTGCCGCTATGGCCGGTGACGAGGTGTCTCCTGTGCGTCCGCACCTCCACCATGTAGGTCACCCGACGTGGTTTGGTCTGTAGATCACGATGGTGTGCTTAGTTTCGCCGGAGACAAAGACCGTCAGCAAGATATCGCCGGACGACCACCGCACTCTGCTTCGGCTTGCTGACGAGTGGACCCCATTGACGTGTGGGACCTCTCGGTCAGCGACAACTAATTAGGGTTTCTATTATTTCTTTCACAGATTTTTGTACCAACTTTGAAAAATCATAAGTGGAGCTATAGATGTCCAAATTTGGTGAACCAAATTTTGTTGTGTTCCTTATGAAGTGTAGTATTTTATAAAAATATGAGATGCACTAGTAGAGAAATGACCTTTGATCCAGCTCAAAATTTGGCTTTAGTCCCGGTATTTTTCATGCCCGGGACTAGAGAGACCTTTAGTCTCGGTTTGTAGCTCCAACCGGGACTAAAGGTCCCTGCCCAACGGCTACTGCGGCAGGCTTTTGCTGCAGGGGACCTTTAGTTCCGGTTGGAGCTACCAACCAGGACTAAAGGTTAACTTTTACTCCCGGTTGGTACCTCAAACCGGGAGTAAAAGTCTACTCCCGGCTGGAGGCTCCGTCCGGGACTAGAAAGGGACCTTTAGTCCTGGTTTCTGTCTCCAATGAGGACTAAAGGTCCCCTCCTATATAGGCCTTCTTCCTCCCTGAGCCTGAGCCACTTTGAGCTCAGTGTTCTTGCTTCATCGCCGGCCTCTCTTCTTCGTCATCGCCGGTAATCACAAGATTTCTTCGATTCCTCCATCGATTCTCTGGTTCTAAAGGTTACCAACTTTATACTCTCATGTTTCATTAGTAGCATATCTCATTTTGTGGACTAGATATATGTGGTTTTTTATGGTGGATTTTTTTATTTGTAAGTCATTTAAGCTCAAAATCACTTTAAAGTTTGCATATTTGGATGAAGGAAGGTTAAAGTAGTTATTCAAAACTAGTATTCAACTTTCATTTCTAGCATGCATAGCACACTTCATGGTTTAGAGATATAGAGAATTTTAGAGTTTTTTTAATTTTATTTGTTTATAAAATGAGAAATTTATATTATATTAAAAATGAGTATAGAGAGTAGATGTCAACTACTTCCGGGTCCTCAGCCTCTCATCAGGTTGCAAAGCGACTAAGGCCAGACCTCCCTCTCATTGCATGCGGCAAGTGTGAGTTATTTTGTCGCATTTGATGATTATGGTCAATATATACTTATTTTCATGATGATTGTGATTAAAGTTCTAATTTTTTGTTTTAATTTCAGTGGGATGGCACTGGATGTTTAGGCTGGTACTGGGAGGAAGAGTATGTTGAACACGTGCAAAACTCTCTTGCACAGGCGGCTACGGCGGTTGATGAGGCAGTGATCCTGCGGAATAAGCCCATAGATGTTGAACAAACGCATGATCTGTCTGTTTTAGTTGGGATTGGTCGTGAAATCCTTATGCTGCTGAAGTGCATTTTAGCTTTAGTTTTTTAGTGGTAGTTGGGATTGTCTACATTGTAGCGAGACTTTCATAAATTAATACCTTGTGTGGTGGCATGCATGTCGTATAATTAACTAATTATGTTCTAGGTTTTAATATGGTATGTATGTCATGTAATGCAGATGAGCAGGCATTGGATGTACAATGCTGATCGCCGCTCCCAAGAGTTCATTGAGGGCGTGCATTCTTTCTTACGTGTGGCCGAGGCAAACAAACGCGATGGTTTCATGTGCTGCCCATGTGCCATATGTAAGAATTTGAAGGAATATGCTAGCTCAAGGAGTCTTCATTCACACTTGTTGAAGTCGGGTTTCATGCCAAACTATATTTGTTGGACGAAGCACGGAGAAACCGGGGTTGTAATGGAAGAAGGTGAAGAAGAACAATGGGACGATGATGACATTATTGCTGAATATGGTGCCTTCAATGATACTGCAATGGGGGAAGCTGAAGAAGAGGTAGTGGCAGAAGATGAGTCCGCTGATGATCTTGGTTAGGCCATTCGTGACACACAAAGAGAATGCGAAAGTGAAAAGGAGAAGATCAAGTTCGAGCGCCTGCTAGAGGATCACAAGAAATTGCTATACCCAACTTGTGATGTGGGACAGAAAAAGTTGGGTACCACACTGGAATTGCTGCAATGGAAGGCAAAGAATGGTGTATCTGATAAGGGATTTGGGGAGTTATTGAAAATCCAAAAGAAGATGCTTCCGAAGGATAACAAATTGCCCGTCACTACGTACAAAGCAAAACAGGTAGTCTGCCCTTTGGGATTAGAAATCCAGAAGATACATGCATGTCCTAATGACTGCATCCTCTACCGTGGCGAGGAGTACAAGAAGTTAGATGCATGCTCGGTATGTCATGCATCGCGGTGTAAGATCAGGCGAGATGACCCTGGTGATGTTGAGGGCGAACGTCCCACGAAGAAAATCCCTGCCAAGATTATGTGGTATGCTCCTATAATACCACGCTTGAAACGTCTGTTCAGAAACAAAGACCATGCAAAGTTATTGCGATGGCACAAAGAAGACCGTAAGGTAGACAATATGTTGAGACACCCTGCTGATGGGTCCCAGTGGAGAGCAATTGATAGAGAATTCCCGAAGTTTGCAAATGACGCAAGAAACTTAAGGTTTGCTTTAAGTACGGATGGTATGAATCCTTTCGGGGAGCAAAGCAGTAGTCATAGCACTTGGCCTGTTACTCTAAGTATCTACAACCTTCCTCCCTGGTTATGCATGAAGCATAAGTTTATTATGATGTCAGTGCTCATCCAAGGCCCAAGGCAACCTGGCAACGACATCGATGTGTACCTGAGGCCACTAGTTGAAGAACTTCTACTTTTGTGGAACAGACCAGGTGTACGTGTGTGGGATGAGCACAAACAGGAGCACTTTGACCTACGAGCATTGTTGTTCGTAACAATCAATGATTGGCCTGCTCTAAAAATCTTTTAGGACAATCAAACAAGGGATATAATGCATGCACACATTGTTTCGATGACATTAAAGGTATATTCTTGAAAAATGTTGAAAGGTCGTGTACCTTGGCCATCGTCGATTTCTTCCTGCGAATCACCCCCTAAGAAAGAAAGGCAAGCATTTTAAAGGTAAGGCAGACCACCAGACCAAGCCGAGCAACCGAACTGGTGAGGATGTACTCAATATGGTCAAGGATGTGAAAGTAGTATTTGGAAAGGCATATGGCAGCGAACCTGTTCTAAACGACGCCGATAGTCACGCACCCATGTGGAAGAAGAAGTCCATATTTTAGGAGCTACCCTATTGGCAAGTTCTAGAGGTCCGTAGCGCGATCGACGTGATGCACCTAACGAAGAATCTTTGTGTGAACCTGCTAGGCTTCATGGGTATGTATGGGAAGCCTAAGGACACACTTGAAGCACGACAGGACCTACGATGTTTGAAAGAACGAGACAACCTATATCCAGAGAAGATAGATGATGGATGCCATTACTTAAATCCTACCAGCTACACTCTTAGCAAAGAAGAGAAGGAAAGCATGTTTGAATGCCTAGCAAGCATCAAGGTACCATCTGGATTCTCCTCAAATATAAAGGGTATAATAAATGAGCCAAAGAAGAAATTCCTAAACTTAAAGTCCCATGACCGCCACATGTTCATGACGCAATTGCTTCCAGTTGCATTAAGAGGAATTCTACCTCTAAATGTACGTCTAGCCACCGTGAAGCTATGTGCATTCCTCAATGCAATTTCTCAGAAGGCAATCGATCCAATGGATCTAGCTAAACTACAGAATGATGTGGTTCAATGTCTTGTCAGCTTTGAGTTGGTGTTCCCTCCTTCCTTCATTAATATCATGACACACCTCCTAGTTCACCTGGTCAAGGAGATTAGCATTCTCGGTCCTGTGTTCCTACACAACATGTTCCCCTTTGAGAGGTTCATGGGAGTCCTAAAGAAATATGTTCACAGCCGTGCTCGGCCAGAAGGAAGCATCGCCAAGGGCTATGGAACAGAGGAGGTCATTGAGTTTTGTGTTGACTTTATTCCCGACCTTGACCCGATTGGTGTTCCTGAATCGCGACACGAGGGGAGACTAAGTGGAAAGGGACACTAGGGAAGAAAACATATATTGGTACGTAGGACAATTATTTTAATAAAGCACACTACATAGTTCTGCAAAACTCCTCCTTGGTGGATCCGTATATCGAGACACAAAGAGTTGCTCCAATCCGAGTTTCCATGGAAGTCTGAAGCTTGGATTACGCGTTAGCACATGGAAACTTTCAGCGACTGGTTGTGAAAACAATGTCAGGGTGATGAGAGTATTGATGAGCAACTGTATTTGTTGGCTAGGCAGCCATCGTGGCATATCCTCACATACAAAGGGTACGAGATAAATGGGAATACATTTTACACAGTAGCCCAAGATAAAAGGAGCACCAACCAAAATAGTGGTGTCCGCATAGATGCCACCGACCCTAATGGAAATAAGCAAACATATTATGGCCGAATAGAGGAGATATGGGAACTAAACTATGCACCTACTTTTAAGGTATCTTTGTTCAAGTGCCAATGGGTAAAGGTGACTGGAGGTGGGGTAGCAGTCGACAACCAGTATGGAATGACAACCGTGGACCTCAACAATATTGGGTACAAAGACGAACCATTCGTCCTTGCTAAGGATGTGAATCAGGTGTTCTATGTCAAGGACATGTCTACAAAACTGAAGAGCAGGAAAAACAACAACGACCCAATCAATGAGCCAAAGCGCCACATAGTTCTTTCAAGAAAAAGAAACATCATCGGAATTGAAGACAAGTCAGACATATCAGAAGATTATGAAAAGGATGACCGAATTCCACCCTTCATAGTGAACAAAGACCCAAGCATCCAACTAAATGATGAGGACACTCCATGTTACGGCGCGATCATAACCAAGGGATATACGTTAAGAAGAAGTTCACTACTGTGCCCGCTTGATATATATATTGTATTCATATTTCTGTCGTGTATTCATATTTTCTACGATTTAAATGAATTTTCTGCTTGACGGTGGATTTCCTGTGGAGAATGTGTGATGAAAAAACTAATGATCAACGTCAATAAGATGTGAAAACTAATTTCCTATCGAAAAGCAATAGTTTTAATGATTTTAATTAAGTAGTACATTTTTGCATGATGAAAATTATGATTATTATTTACACTATGTTAAATATTTATACGATAAAACAAAAGAGTTTAGGTTACAGATTTTTCATATGTACAATAATGCAAAACCAGGTCCCGGAATTCTTTTTGTAATTTTTTTGCTAATATTTTATTTACTAGGCAATTAACAACTCTCTGCATATTTATATAAAAGAAATATATAAAAAAGGAAAAACTTCTACAAACTGGCGGGAAGCCAAACTGCAGCCCACCTTTACTCCTGGGTGGACCAACCACCCGGGACTAAAGTTCAGACCTTTAGTCCCGGTTCTAACCATCACCCAGGACTAAAGAACCTTTAGTCCCGGTTCTAACCATCACCCGGGACTACTAAAGATGGGCTGCATTTTCGCGGCCTGCCAAAATCCCCTTTACTCCCGGGCCGTGGCTACACCCGGAACTAAAGGTCAGACCTTTAGTCCCGGTTCTAACCATCACCCGGGACTAAAGAACCTTTAGTCCCGGTTTTAACCATCACCCGGGACTACATGTCCCCCTTTATAAACCATGCCCTTCTCCCTTAGTTCTCTTCCTCTCTGTCTCCACCGCCTTCTTCTCCAACCGGATCCAGTAGCCGCCAAGCCTTCTTCTCCGTCGCCTCATCTTCTCCACCAGATCGATCCGATCCAGCAGCGCCGCCACCCCTAGGCGACCACCCTAGCCTCGCCTCGTCACGTGCGCACGCTGTCACCGGCCCCACGCGCACGCGTGCTTCTTCTCCGGCCGACCAGTGCACGCCTCGTGTCGTCGTCCTAGTCCCCGACCCACCTCGCCCCCAAGCGGTTCAAGGTTCTTCGAGGTGTCTATCTCCTCCAATTCATCCCCTTCTTCATCCTCCTCTACGTGCTATGTTTGAACTTTGAAGCCCTCATTCTTGTGTTAGATCCGCGAGATGCAGTCTTCTCCAAGATCCGTAGCAGGCCATAGCATCTCTATTACTGCACGTCTTCTCTAGGTTTGGCCCGGTCTCCCTCTTCCTCTGCACTCTCTTGCTACTGTATGGCCAACTCGTTTAGTGCCATTGCTCAATGAATGTATCGCTTCGATTTGGTGCTAGCTAGTAGCCTTTGCAATTGGTACATACTTCTGTTTATTTGTTAGGCTCCTTGGTGCTAGAATGTGGGCGACTGAGGCCATGAATTCATACTGATATTTATGCTTGTGTCTGGCCCTATGTAATATGTATTTGCATGTGCGTGTCGATGATCAAATTAAATGGCAAAGACATGTACCACTGTTATTACCGGTCAATCACCCATGCCACTTGAGGTTGAGGGTAACAATTTAGCTAGTCTGCTACTTTTGCATGGTGATATTTGATTTCACCTAACCATACTTACTGCTCTTAAGAGGCAAAATATTCTTTCTGATTGTAGGAATAGTGATAGCCTTCCCAGTCCTGTAATGAAACAGATTATTACTGTTTTTTAGTAAAGTCTAAGTCTCTAACATGTTTTTTGGCTGCAAGAGCTAGACCTCGCGTTTGACACCTTGGATGTGAGCCACCGCCGCCACCATATATAATCCGTTTATGATGGATTAATTGCTCTAACCTTTTGTAATCGGATGGATGTGTGTGCCGAGCCGTCGTGCCGGCAATCTTGTAATGCGATTTTGCGCTGAGCCATCGAGCTTAGTGGAGCACGGGCGTGGCCCGGTGTCTCGTCGTTTCCTCCTTTTTGCGCGGTAGCTTATGATGACGCCGGCCCCTAGATCTGAGACGTTCGACGGCGTCCGTGATGTTGTAGTAGCAGGGCACGTAGTTCTCGTACTCGGGTGGTCATACCTCCGCCTCCTTGGCGCGGACTAGTTAGAAAATTGTAGAAAATTCGTACTAGTTGAACTTGCGGACCGTGTTCATCTCGGCTAGCATGTTCTCTACCGAGTGGTAACGGACGTCAAGGAGGAGCTTTGATTCTACGAGGGAGAGCGGCAACGGTCGTGGAAGACCGTGTTCCCTTCCTCGTAGAATCGGAGCTCTTCCGTGACCAAGTACGGTGCCGCCCGGTGGAGAAATGCCCGCTGAGATGATCACATAAGCAAGGTCAACTAGTACGGAAGCTTATGTGATCTTAGAAGATATGTGAGGTCATGAGAGCGTGTGTTTTTTCTCAATTTTGTCGAGCAGGCCACTTAGAATTAATTTTTCCATGAAACGCCCGCGAGCTTGCCGATGTCGAGAAGGTCACTTAGAATTAATTTTTCCATGAAATGAAATACTTAGAAATCATGCCTTTTATTTTTTAGAATTAATTTTTCCATGAAATGAAAAACTTAGAAAATAGTTAGAAAATTGTAGAAAATCCATACTAGTTGAACTTGCGGACCGTGTTCATCTCGGCTAGCATGTTCTCTGCCGAGCGGTAACGGGCGTCAAGGAGGAGCTTTGATTCTACGAGGGAGAGCGGCAACGGTCGTGGAAAACCGTGTTCCCTTCCTCGTAGAGTCAGAGCTCTTCTGTGGCCAAGTACGGTGCCGTCCGGTGGAGAAATGCTCGCCGAGATGATCACATAAGCAAGGTCAACTAGTACGGATGGTTATTTATTTAAACATGTTTTTGAGCTAGAATTTGATGGATATTTGATAACTTCAGACCTACAAATGTTATCTACAAATGTTACTATCCTTGAGGTGGCACGTCCTGCAGGAGTCCATTTTACAGATATAGTTTTTATTTTTTATAGATATATCTAGTGGTGTAAAAGCTAGATGGCTGCCCCGAGAGACAACATGGATGAAGAAATGATGGATATTATCAACACCGGCACTCAATTTGCCGATGGTGACCAGCAGGATGTAGATGACGGGAGTCAATACCTGGCTCTTGAAGAAAACCAAGAAAATACTGTGCAAGAAAATACTGGTGAGGTATATATATTTATATATATATTTGAATATTATATATATATTTGAATATCTATCATCTATTATGTGTACACATGATATTTATTTATTCTTTTTTATACGTAGCCCTTTGGATCGACGACCACAACGGCGAAAAGCAAAAATATTCGAGGCCCGAAAAAGCCATTGGAGGGGCGCTACATAATATCGGAATTCAATATCGAGATAGGCAAACCACTTGGTCCACATGCAAGGAAATTCATGCAACACTGTGGGTGCCTTGTAAGGGACAGACTTCCGATCAGTGCTCGTGAATGGAAGCAAAAGATCAATGAGCCTCATGTTAGTTTTGTCTTTGATCTTGATAAGAATTTAATTTGGGATGATATCCTTCAACATTTCACGTTGCAAGCGGATGATTATGATGCTATCAACGATGATGAATTGAAGGAACTAGTTCAAAAGTGGGCTATGAAGAAGATGGCCACACAATTTCAGACTTGGAAGAAATCCCTATACATGAAATACGTCAAGAAGAACCTAACGCCCAATTTCAATACTAGTGGCCCGCTCGTGAAGTTGAGGCCCTACTAGAATGATTTTGTACAGTACAAGACATCAGAAGAGGGTGAGGAATGGGTGAGAAGGAACCAAGCTAATGCCCGACAGAAGGTATACCACCATGGCATGGGATCAGGTGGCTACACGACTGCCATTCTCAAGTGGGAAAAAAATGGAAGCGGACATTCTTGCCAAGGGTATCAC
Source organism: Miscanthus floridulus (assembly GCF_019320115.1). Taxonomy (NCBI): domain Eukaryota; kingdom Viridiplantae; phylum Streptophyta; class Magnoliopsida; order Poales; family Poaceae; genus Miscanthus; species Miscanthus floridulus. Next base: position 29,569,421 of record NC_089593.1, on the reverse strand, counting down.
ATCAGAATCACTCAATTGGCCCAAACGCGCGAAGAATTGGTTTTTTGCTCATGGGGGAAGACCGGACCTAGTGACCGGGAAGCTGGTTCATGGCCTAAAACTCGAAAGAGCAACACAAAGATTTTCTTATGCTCTACAAGCTAAAGCTATTGGTGCATTCAGGCCCAATAGAGAGAAGGATGAACTGATGTATTGAAGGGTCGAGATGGCGGACTAGAGGGGGGGTGAATAGTCTTTTCTAAAATTAATCGCGTCGGCTAACCGATATAATTGCGGAATTAAAACTATCGGTCTAGCCAAGACTATACCCCTCAATGTATGTTCACTAGCACCTTGCAAAGATAACAATTATGCAACAAAGGTGCCGGGCTAGCTAGAGCTCTCCTAATCAATTCTAGGTGCAAGGTCACACAAACCTATGCCACTAGTACTTTATGCAATGAGGGAGCTCCTACACATGCTAGTAAGCAAAAGCACAAAGCTAACTAAGCTCACTAGCAAAGCTCAATAACAAGGCAACCAATGCCTAATTAGAGAACGCAAATACTTAGCTACACAAACTAAGCAATGTGACTAACAAGGTTACTAAAACCAAATTAGCCACTCAAGGGAGCTACTTCTATGCTACACAAGCTAGAAGGTAACTAGTGAGCTACACAAGCTAACTAATTACAAGAGCAACTACACAAGCACAATGTATGTGAAAGTAATTACAAGCTTGTGTAAGGGGGTTGCAAACCAACGGGAAGAACAAAGTTGACACGATGATTTTTCTCCCGAGGTTCACGTGTTTGCCAACACGCTAGTCCCCGTTGAGACAAGCTTCAAGGTTGCCGCCGGTCCTCTTGCTAGTGGTGACTCGCAAGTCACACTCTCCCACGTGGAGTGCTTACCACAAGCTCTAGCACTTGACCCGGCCGGACCACTTGTCGCCCTTCGCGTCTCGCTTTACTAGAGTTGCTCTTCGCGGCTCCCGTGGGGCGAGCACAAGTACCCCTCACAAGCTCTTCTCCGGAGCTCCGCACAATCTTCTTGCGGGCTTCGACGGAGACCACCACCAAGCCGTCTAGGAGGTGGCAACCTCCAAGAGTAACAAGCACCACCGGCTTGCAACACGATCACCTAGTGCCACTCGATGCAACCTCACGATGCAATCGCACTAGAATCGCTCTCTCACACTATCGGATGAACACTATCATGTATGTGTGAGATGGAGGGCTCCCAAGCACTACTACACAAGCCACCAAGGCTCTAGTGTGCTCAGCTACCGGCCCAAGGCCGGCCATGGCCTCTATTTATAACCCCATGGGCAAATAGAGCCGTTACCCCTTCACTGGGCAAAACTCGGGCCGACCGGACGCTCCGGTCTGATTGACCGGACGCTGGACCTCAGCGTCCGGTCACACGATACTCGCCACGTGTCCCCTGCGTTCAACGGTCATCTACCGATCGGACGCAGCACTTCAACTGACCGGACGCTGGACCCTCAGCGTCCGGTCGTTTCCAGTAAGCTCCCGAGCATGACCGGACGCGTCCGGTCGAATGCGATCGGACGCAGCCAGCGTCCGGTCACTCTCCAGCTACTGCTACACTTCACGTCAGCGCGACCGGACACAGGCAGTCAGCGTCCGGTGCAATCAGATCCAGCGTCCGGTCAGTTGACCGACGCCAGCATCTTCGCGACCAACTCGTTTTCACTTCTAACTTCTTCACCCTTGCACCAATGTGCTAACCACCAAGAGTTTGCATCCGGCATAATAGAAAATAGGCATTCCATTTTCTCGAAAGCGCCGAATCCCGCCGAGCAAGCTCGGCGGGAGGGAGAGAGGGACCCAAAACCCATCTCACCCCTGCAAACACCACCTCCTTTGTAAATGTGCCAACACCACCAAGTGTACACCACCATGTGTATGTGTGTTAGCATTTCACAATCATTTCCCAAAGGATGTTAGCCACTCAACTTGCCACGCCACTCGATCCTAGCGACAATGCAAAGTTAGATCACTCGAGTGGCACTAGATGACCGATATGCAAACAAGTTTGCCCCTCTTGATAGTACAGCCATCTATCCTAAACCCGGTCATAAACTTCTCTACACACCTATGACCGGTGAAATGAAATGCCCTAGGTTATACCTTTGCCTTGCGCATTCCATTCCATCTCCTTCAATGTCGATGCAACACATGCACCAACACGATCAACAATGATATGATCCACTTCATATCATCACATGATCATATTGGTTCATCGATCTTGACTCTACTTGCTCTTCACCGTTGCCATCGTCCATCGGCGCCAAGTCTTGCTCAAGCTTCACCGCCACGCGGTCCATCACTCCAAAGCCTTCGACTTGCCCTTCACGCTTGCAACCGGTCCATCAAGCCAAGTCTTGTCTTGATCTTCTCCACCTTGATCACATGACTCAATGTCATGTCTCATGTGCAATAAGCTCCTTCATCATCACGTGTGTGAGCTTTGCAACATCTCCAAGCCATTTTCACCTTCATGGCATATGTTGCTCACACACATGTACCTGTGGACTAATCACCTGTGTATCTCACATAAACACAATTAGTCCACCTAGGTTGTCACTCAATTACCAAAACCAACAAGGACCTTTCACGTATGCCCTCGGGACCGCTGAACACAGTAGCCGAACGAGAGGTTTAGGACAGAACATTTCTTGGGAGCATGGTTTCCCTGATGACAGAGATACCTACAGAAGCCGACAGAGAAGGACGGATGAGGATGTAGCGTGGATCAGCAGGTTGGAGGAATTGGTTCGTGAGTCAAGGGAGGCGTTGCTTCAAGCACAGGAGCGCGAAAAAGACATGCAAGCTAGAATGCAGGACGAAATCATAAAGCAAGTGCAAATAGCAATGAGTGCTCAAAGGCAGGCATCAGATCCTAGAATCAACATTAATATTAGCCCCCCTAATCAGTTGAAAAGCAGCTGCGCTTCCACGGAGTTGCCAAATCAAGATGACGCAATGCTACGTTTCCTTGTGGATGACATCACTGCATCGTTTACATCATGTGAGCTACATATTCCAAAAGAGAATGCCACAATCATGGTGGCTCTCGGTGTTTTTTCTCCTCCAGATCCTACCAAGACACCAAGAATCCATGGGGCAATAATACCACCTGGATATGTTAGCGTCTCAGTGGATAGAGTTAACAAAGGTTTTAGTGATCTGGCTCTTGACATTCCAGGAGGTGATGGGGAGAAGACTCTAGGAGAAGCAGAGAAGGCATTCATACTATGGCGCAAGCGCTACATCATTATTCCCGGGGTCTCTAGTCCACCGCCGCTTCCTCAACTGCCAGACAATAGGTACGGACAAAAGTTAACGAAACAATTTTTTCACAAATTTTCTATTGACATGCATGATTAATAATAACAATTTCTTATACCTAATTATTCTTTTTTTGTAATCACACAGCAGGGCCTCCACCAACCTAAGTCCAATTATTCAATCTCCAGATCATCATAGTGCTCCAGGCAATGATTATGCAACGCCGCCACCGCCGCCACCTCCAAGGAGGTCTCCAACGCCTCCAAGGAGGTCTCCACCGCCGCCACCTCCAAGGAGGTCTCCAACGCCTCCAATGAGGTCTCCAATGGCTGCCCCACCTCCCTTGATGATCAAGAAGCAGCCAGCTCCTAAGAGGTCCGCCCCACAAACGAAGCCGTTGGCCCACCAGCCAGCAAAGAAGAAAGCCTCCTCTAATCCAGTTATTCCCCAAAAACTGTCTTACGAGAAAAGTGAAAAGGAATTAAAGGATGCAGTACAAAAAGATGTGAAAAGTTTCTTCGAAAAAGTAAGAAAGCAACAAGAAGTGAGGGAGAACCCAGAGAAATCGTACTTCTACCTACCTCTAGATCTTCTAAGAAAGAAGGTGGACCAGAAAAAGCGGGAATCTCAAAAGACCTTGCCAAAATTGGACTACAACCGCTCTCTCACCAAGTCATTTGAGGCGGCGCAGAAAAAGACTAGAGCAGGGAAAGGTGTTGCACAACTCGGACAATAATCGCAACAATTAGTCCCCCCTCTTGTCATTCGTAATGAATATGGTTCAAACTTAGACTTACCGGACGTCGATTTTGAGGACCTGGTTCGGTTTTATGAGGATACTGGTTTGGACCTTGCCCAAGTGCTCGCTGAAGGACCATCTGCTCCGAAAGTGGATCCTTGGAAGAAATTTGAACATGGAAAGAGTCTATACAACCCTGAGGCCTTAGGTGAACTGGGTACGCAAATGTACCTGCTAAACAAGTGGTACATGGCGGCGTGTAAACGGAGAGAGAACTTTGTTTCTGTCAGAGTTAGAAACCAACATTACTTCCGTGGCGATGACGTTATGTATGTCGAGTTTGGAGAATTACACCAACTATGCCACCTGGACTCTCTCGACAAAAGTCTCATTAGCTGCTATTGTCTGTAAGTGTGATTATTTTCTACTATTAAAGTGTATATATATAAAGCTACATGTATATATATAAATTATATATCCTCACACTATATTTTTATATATGCAGATATGAGATGACAGAACTCAGAAAGAGACAGGATAATGATGTTGGTTTCGTTGATCCAAATGTCGTATTCAAACACGCTGATCCACCGCCTGGATGGAAAGCTGAACTCGAGAAAAATCTCATGAGGTTCTTAGTGAACCAACAAAACTAGGACATACTCTTCCCCTACAACTTCAAGTGAGTGTTAAATAATTAATATCGATCATATGGACATTTGTTCAATTATTTGCTTACTAGCTAAACTATCTCCCATATATACATATGTTGACTCTAGTTAATGTCGATCATATTTGTGTATAAAAACATATGCAGCAATTACTGGATATTGATGGTCATCGATATGGCCAATAGTCAGTTGAGCATATTAGACTCGTTAAGAAAAGAGCAAACAGAGTACCAAGATATGATAGATATTATCCAATGGTAATTTGGTCTCTCTAGCAACTATATATACCCCGATCTCTTAACTGCAACAATTATTAAAGGCCAAATTAATTTTTTATTTTATTGGGCGTAGTGTTTGGAAAAGTTTCATTGAGGAACACCACATGAAACATTGCAAAGCGCCACTGGATGTAATCGCACACAAAGTAAGTACTAGCTACATTTATATATATATAATTCAATTAACACCATGCATGCTTTCAATTCACCGGATCTTTTTTCTCGTAAAAGTGGGTTCTGAGGCAAGAACAGGGGAACAACTACTGCGGATACAATGTTTACGAGTTCATCATGGCGTACTAAAAAAGAACTCCTGAAGAGAACCTCAAAGTACGTTATATAAATATATTCATATATTTACAATTTCTTTTATTGCTCATATATATAAGTAATCACGTGACCAACACACACACACACACACACACATATATATATATATATATATTAATACTTTTCCTTTAACTTTTATTGAAGACTCTATGGTTGAAGGAAAAAGTCATACGACGTGACCAACTGAAAGCAATTCAAGAGACCATAGCAGGATTTCTTAATGACCAGGTCCTAAACCCTGTCGGCGAGTTCTACAATGACGTGAACAAAACATGAAAGCCAAACCAGATGGAGTGAATTTGTTATCCCAAGAATATGATAGAATAGACAATGAAAGCTTTATTTGTAATATATATATATATATATATATATATATATATATATATATATATATATATATATATATATATATATATATATATACATACATACATATTATATGTACATAAAATAACATACAATATATGTATATGCATGTAATATATACGTTAGTTTTATACTTTAGTTTGTACAAAATATTCGAACATTATAAACGTGTAGAATACGTATATTATTAGTAGCGTAGAATGCTTATTCGAAAACCTATTCGAAAACCAAAACAAATCATCAATTGAAAATAGAAACAAAAAAAAACCTTTAGTCCCGGTTGGTAATACCAACCGGGACTAAAGGGCCGGCCCACATGGCCAGGCCGGAAGGCCTCTTTAGCCCCGGTTGGTATTACCAACCGGGACTAGGCACGAAACCAGGACTAAAGGAGGGGCCCTTTAGTCCTGGATTCGTGCTCCCGGTTTCAAAACCGGGATTGAAGGGGGTTGAGAACCGGGAATACAGCTCATTTCTCTACTAGTGATGTATAGTTTCTAGTATTTTTCATGGTGATTAAAATATATTTAAATAAATGCTTTTTGAATGTTTACAATCTTGTAAATTATGTATCCTGAGCTAGAAATGTGATAAAATTATGATTTGAATTTTGCTAGTCTTGTGTTGACATGATCTAGCTAGGAAAAATATTAAAATTGCAGTAAACTTGATTTAAATATGGTCTTTCTATTTATATATTAATAAATGGTATTTTCTGAGGAAAATTATAGGGATAAAAATATGTAACATATTGATATGCAAAATTTTGTACAGTATTATGGCACTAATAGGAAGCTAAGAAAAATTTATAATCTGTTGTTTGACACTTTTCAATAGGGTTTCCTATTTATGCTATTTTAAGCCCTGCTGACTTGTCATTTTTGTGTAGGATGTTATATATGTCCAAATGGTATGAAATTTTCACTGTAGTCTATGGTGAGCACTAGGAAGCCACTGTAATTTTATGTGAATTTATTGTGTACATTTGGTATATATTTATTATTTCCCCTAATTATCTAATTAAAATTAATAAAGGCATTTAAGTAATTAAATTGTGATTGACCATGGTGTTTTCTATGGTGCTTATGATGCATAGTAATTGTTGATGTTCATAGTAATTCTTAGAAGCAGTTGGTTGTATGCAACTAATTAATTATTGCTTTATAATTCAAATAAGTGGTTGCATGCATAGTTTCGATTGAGTGGATGATTTCATGTGGATAATGATCTTTTCTGTAAAACTTGTTAATAAAAAAGTTGTATATAACTTACTAATCTACCGTGTGTTAAATTTTCATAGTCATAGGCCTTAGGGTTTAAGAGTTTTGGCTGCTACAAGTTTGTTGTCCAAATTGTTTACTTTCTGGACAGATTTGATTGACTGATTTGTTTGACCTAGATAACTATTGAATTACCTTGAGAGTATTAAAATAAAGTTGTAGAAAATTTCATAAGCTTTCTAGAATGTCCACAACTATATGATTTCGATGTATATAACTCTAGTTATGGTTAAAACAAGTAGCTGTTGTTTGGTAGTTTGGTAAATGAATTGCAGAAGTTATTGCTTAAGTAATAGAGAAAATATATGCACCTACTCAGTAGGATATGATATACTTGTTATTACCTTAATACCATGCTGTTGAAAATGCTTGTGAAGATGCATTCATCACATTTTACCATATTATGCGTGTCACCATACATGCATTCGCGATATCTTATTCTATGATCATGCATATAGGATCGACCGAGGAGATAACGTTGTTGTAATTCAACGAAGAAGAGGAAGGGGATCAGCAGGGGACTCCTCAAGCCGCAGCTCCCAAAGAAGAGGAGCAGACTCTAGAAGAGCTCCCTAAGTGCCCAGATCACCGCCCCACTTCTTTTCTCAAAGGCAAGCCCCGGAGCATTCTAAGTCTCCTAGTGTTTTACGAAATATTACTTGAGTGCTTTATGATTGATGCATTAGGTTATAAGAGTTGAGTAGAAACACTTGATGCATGGAACTACCTTGTCTAGATATATACACCTTTAACCCTGTGTAGGTCTAGGATCGAATATATGCTTAGCCATGCTTAGATCGGTAGAAGTTAGGTGATTTCCTGTCACCTACGAGATATAGGTGGATACCGAAGCACGGTTGGCTATATTTGCTATCGTGGAAAAGAACCATGGGGTAATGTAAATTGAGGCCAGACGGAGTCTATGTGTAGGTTGACTCATGTGATTCCGTCTGTGCCGATTATGGACCGTACCGTTGTTGATGATGTTTGACAAGATTGAACGCATGCCTATCACTTAGCTGGCCGGATAACTCATTCTGACCGCGAAGCCGAGTAGCTCAACTCAGGCCGGGCCCCATTCTATGTAAGTGCACACTCTGGATGGTAGTAAGAATGTGCGGGGAGCCAGATGTGAGCCCAAGGGCAGGGTAGTCCTGATCGTCCTGGTAGCTGGTTGTCCCTGATTGTGCGGCGCTTTACAAACCTGCGAAATGTGTACTTGAGTTGTACCAAAGGTGACCTAAGGTGACCGTTGATCTGGTCTACCTGGGTTTGTGTTAGGAATAAATTTCCAGCTGGTTGAAATCGATTCGAATCGCCATCTCTCCGGGATAGTGAGAAACTTGGCTAGTACCAACATCGTAGTAATTGTATTATGGAATGTGATGGTTTGGATAAACATTGAATTACTACACCGGCTATGGTTACTATTGTATGCTCTAAAATGATATACCACATGTTTGGCATAGGATAGTTGCTAATCTAGAGATGAATAGCTATAATTAACTTGATGACCAAAGTATAATTGTATAACTAAGATAATCGCTTTTTATGCAAAATGTTGTCAAGCTACCTCCACTAATAAAGCCTTGCATAATCCTTGGAGTCAATTTATTTCTGGTTTATGATGGGTAAGTCTAGCTGAGTACCTTCTCGTACTTAAGGTTTTATTCCCATTGTTGCAGATGGTACCGTCTATCACGGAAATTGCAAGAATTGCTTCTATCCCGCCATGGATGAGGAGTGAGCCTTGGGCAGGCACCTTTAATAATCCTTCTATATGCTTTTGTGCATTGTGATCAGGAGTTGGCACTATATTTGAACTATGTTGTCAAATGCTAGTTTCAAACTTAATTTGCTTCGGCTACTATCTATCTAACTTGGTTTGTAATAACTCTATTTCGTACTCTGATGAATGGGATGTAATTGTGAACTTTATGTAATATGTGACATGTATGTTGAATCATGTACGATCTTGGTTGTATGTGGATTGTAACACCCCGGGTGTTTGCCTTCCACATTTGCACTTGCATTTCATGGACATGAGCATCATTCATTCATTCACAAGCTTATATCACATGAAACATGTCTTTGAAACATTGCAACGTATCGTTATGTTTCTTGTGTGTTGTTTCCTTTATGAAATGTAAAGTGTGCAACACTTAAGTGCAACATGTGCCACTCACTTAGTGAAACAAAGTTAGTTATCACTATGCAACAAGATTAGGAAACAAGTGAAACATGACTATGAAATAGTTGTAACATTTCATGTGTTTTTCATTGTTTCAGTACATACCTTGCTTGACTCTTGTATGACCAATGTATGGTGTGGCTAAAAACTCTTGTAAGGGACTTAGTTACACATAGAATGTCTTTTGGAACATTGTTCATGTTGGTCACTTTGACTAATTAGGTTCCCAAGTCATGGTTTGACCAAATTTGACCCCTGAACCCTTTGGTTTGACTATTTAAAAAGTGTATCTTAGGATGTTTGCATGTCTGAGCAACCTAAAACAAAGTTGTAGAAAATTTTATAAGGAACAAACTTTGTTTAGAAGCCAAGTCATGAAAATGTGCACAACATGTTCAAAAAGGACCCACAAGTCAGAATTGAAAGCTGATTCAACACTTGAAAATTTTGCTAAGTCCTAAATGCAATTTCAGTTTGAATGGGCCAACTTTGGCTTGATATAACTCTTGATCCATGGAGATCTGGCTGTTGATTTCTAAATCAAAGTTGAAGCCCTACTATAGCTCTACAACTTTCATGTTCATTGTTTCCTCTAACTCGTCACGGTGCAGGAGCTAATCGGTGTTAAACTTGCCCTATCAGTCGACACCTTTGAGCTCTGAAACGAAAAGTTCAGACATCTACAGTGTTCACCAATTTAGAAATCAGCCGATGCGTGGTGACACCCGTCGCCAGCCGTCTTACCATGCGGCCACACGCCACGGACGCCCTGGCAAGGCCAGCCACGACGGGCACACTCACACGCGCCTGCCCGACCTGCTCGCCATCCCATTTTTCATTTCTTCGCTTCCTTCCTTCTCCTTCGCAGCCGCAGCGGACCGCCGCTGTCGCCTGTTGCTCTGATGAGCTCGCACGCGCTCATCGCTGTGTCTCGCCTCGCACCATTCCGCCCAAAGCTCTGCTAGCACCTCACGGTCCTCGTCGACGTCTTCGCTGTGCCGTAAGAGCTCTAGGTGAGCGGCATTACCGGCTCCGCGCACCGCCGCGCCATGGCCGCCATGGCCGCGCCGGTGACCTCACCGTGGCCAGCACGGCACCGTTCCCCTCCTCCTTTATTAGCTCGCGTTTAGTCTTCTCCATCACGTGTAGATGCTTGGATGCAAAGGCTACGACCAATGCCGGTCCAGCCGCGTTGGGACATGGCCGAGCACCGCCATGCGCCATGGCCGAGCTGCCGAGCTCCGTGGCCAGAGCACTTAAGGACCGCTAGAGCTTCGGATTTGTAAGTCAATCGACGCGTGGGAACTTGGGGAGCACGCCGGTGCTGTCCAATTCGCCAGAGGAGTCGCCGTCGGCGAGTTCCACTGTCGCCGCGCCGTTGAAGCCGCCTCCCCTATTTTGCTGTCGCTGACCGATGGGGTCGGCTGACACCCGGGTCCCACACGGCAGTGGCTGTGCATTCATAGGGCTAGTTCAAAAATTCTAGTTTGAGTGCTGATTTGAGATTTTTGTATCTTCAAATGTGTAGATCCAAATACTGTGATTCCAATTTTGTTAGACTCATAGTGAAGGGTAGTATTTAAGAAAAATATAATATGAGCACTTGTAGTAGAGTTTATGGAAGAATTAAATTGAAACTTTAAATGTGTTTTTGAATGCATGCAAACTTGTTTAAATCATATCTTGAGTTTCTGTGATCCAAAAATTGTGAAATTTTGTGGGTAAGCTAGTATTGCTTAGTAGAAGCTCTGGTTAAAATTTGAGAGACATTGCATGTGTAGTTTTTGAGTTATAGATTTTCCTTTTATCATTGGTAGATACTTGTGTGAATTTTTGTAAATTATTTATGAATCCTATGGCCATGAAACTTGGTAGGTAGTATCTTGGTACCTTATAGATGCTAGGAAAAATATGAAATCTATTGCTTGACACTTTTCAATAAGGTTTCCTAATTGTGCCATTTTCAGCCTTTCTGCCTTACCCATTTTGTGTAGGCTGTTATACTTACTAAAATGGTGTGAAATTTTTATGGTAGTCTACTTAGGGCATGTAGTGTCTACTGTAATTTTTGTAGATTTAATGGTGTAGTTTTCATATATGTTTACTATTTCCTCTAATTAATTAATTAAATTAAGAAAGGTATTAGAGGAAATGTTTTGGTGATGAACACCCTACTTTCTGGTGTCCTTGTGATATATGTGACATGTGAGTAGATTTAGTTTTGTCCAATTATATGTTTACATCATGAGTTACTAATTATTTCGTTTGCATTATGTCCCTCTGGACAGATCTGGGGACTTTAGAAAGCTCCCCATGATATTTTGGTTTGCTGTGATTGTAATGAATACAAGAGTTGTAGATAATTTATGTATCTAGCTCCTGTCAAAATTTGAGGGCATTTGGCCTAGTAGTTTAGAAACTACAGTTGTTTAAAGTTAGGTTCCAGTTTTTGCTTATTCTCTGCCTTGTGAGGACAGAGTTCTGTTGATTGATGAATTCGACCTGGTAAAGGTTTGAATCATGCTTTGAGGTCTGAAAATGTATTGTAGACAATTTTATAAGCTTTCCAGATTGTCTTGTTGCATATCATTTGGATTTATAAATCTCTAGTTATGGCTAGTTTACTGTACCGCTACATAGTCTCCATTTGGTTGAAATACAAATGCTTGAGTGTATGCTTGTGCAATGTTCTCGTTGATTGTTTAGGGGTTAGCCTAACTTGAGAATATGCTTAGGTGCAGGTGCTAGGTCATTAACTGAAGATGAGCAATTATACATTAGGTTGTATAAACGTGGTAAGTGAAAGTGATTTGAATAGGGCTTAAGTTGGAATATGCAAACTACAGCGAACATGTGCATTCCCCGAGCATCCCTGACATTCGTTCATGTGCATCCATGATATTTATCTTGCGCATTCATGCAATAGGTGTGCCGGAGGGAGTGACGTTGCTGGAGTTCGAGGGAGCCAACCAGGAGGAGGAGCTCGAGGAGCAGGAAGCCGACGAAGCAGTCGCCGCGGAGGAATTGCCCGAGTGCCCTGACCACCAGCCTTCCTCGTTACTGAAAGGCAAGCCTCGGAGCATATTAAGCCTCCCATGTTTTTACGAATACATTGAGTATCTTTTATTGTTGATGATGCATTAAGTATAGGAATTGGTTGGAACCAGTTGCTGCATTATATATCCTTCCTTGTCCAGATATCGCACTGGAATCCTATTTAAGTTCAGGACGGGTTAAATGCTTAGCCATGCTTAGTGCGGTAGAAGTCAGGTGATTTCCTGTCACCTGCGAGCTTAGGAATGAGGTGGATCATGGTTGGCTATATTTGCTATCGTGGAAAAGAACCATGTGAATAATGAATTAAGACCGGGCGGGGTCTTGTGTAGGTTTGAACATAGTGACTCCGTCTGAGTCGTTTAAGGACCGATACGCTGTACGTCCTCATGTCATGTTGAACGCAGCCTAACACTTAGCTGGCCGGATAAGTCGTTCTGACCGCGAAGCCTAGTAGCTCGGTTCAGGCCAGGGATGCGAGCAGGGGTCCGCAATCTGGATGGAAGTAAGGATGTGCGGGGAACCATTGGCGTAAGCCCAAGGGCGGGTTAAGTCACCGAGCACTCATGGCAGAGTGGTTCTCTGATTTTGCGGCACTGTTCGGACTCGCGACTTCTGAATTGTACCAACGGTGACTTGTTGCGACCCTGATGGGGGAAGCAGGGTTTGTGTTTAGGAATACCCCTCCAGCTGGATAGGAATTGATTCGAATCGCCATCTCTCCCGGATAGTGAGAACTTGACTGAGCAGCGGCAACGTAGATTCAATTAATTTAACGATATGGTTAAATGGATGATGATTATAAGGTTGCCACAATGAATACCTGATATGGTTATTAATGTTTGCACCATAATAAAATGATTGCTTAGTACAGGTGCTAATATAGATGACAGGATAATGGCTAAAAAGTCACTGCTAGTCAGGATAAGAGTTGATCATACTACTTATGCTTTTCTGCAAAAAGAAAGTGCCAGCCAGCTCCACTACATTAAGCTATGCATAATCCTTGGTGTCATTTGTTTGGTTTTCGACGGGTAAGTCTAGCTAAGTACATTCCCGTACTCAGGGTTTATTCCCTCTTGTTGCAGATGACCTCCTATATCAGGGATTCTGCAAGTATTGTCTCCACCCGGCGGGTGATGAAGACTAGATCATGGGCATGATCTCTGTTCTCTTATCTGAATGCTTTTGCGGGCCATGATCAGCAAACCAGTATGTGTATTGAACTCGGTGTGTGAGTTAAACTATTTGCTTCCGCATGTTTACAAGACTTGTTTTGTAATAACAATGACTCTGTGATGATGTAATCTATTTGCGAACGTCTGTGAAATGTTGTAACGTACGATATGTTATGTTGGATTACTGTGATCTTGGTTGTATGCAAGTTGGTTTGAAATCCTTCGAGATTTCGGTTGACTACCGGGTTTATATGGGCTCAAGTTTGAGAATTTGATCGTTTCGGCGATTGTTTTTGTACTTGTGCTCTTATAAATTGGTCGGTTCTGTGACAGCTGGCATCAGAGCTAGATTCAACATTAAACATGTCTTACGGCTATTTAAAACAAAAGCTTTTATGGTAAAAACGGTTTTCAAACTTATAGTTATATATAAGTGTTCAAAAATCAAAATTTTTATGTTATACTGGTGATCACATCCCTTATAGCCCACTTAAGGACTTCTAGGTGGCTTATATATAATTACTAACTTGGGGGAATTGATTGTTTCTATTTCGTCGTCCATGCGGCATGATATTGCTTGGGTGCCATTCGTTTGAATGGTAATGTATGGATCAATTGCCTCTACGCTAAGGTAAGTGGGAGTTGCGAGAGCATGACCATCCAACCGTCGGTCTAGGGGAGAGCTAGTTGTGGTTACTGGAGTATTCACATGTTGCATACATGTATATATGAAGGTACTTAATTGTGGGTACATTTGTCGGGTAGTTTGGATACCGAAGTATGTATATCGGGGGATGTATATATGGAGAGTACCTTAGTTACTACTTGTGTAATTAGCATTATATCTTATTGGGTTGGGCTGCAATGAAGTTTTTCTACAGGTACACTAACAACGCACCGTGTAGATCGACTAGTTACCGCTACTTGAGAGAATGTATGTATGCCACCGTATATCCCGCTAAAGCTTAAATTTTCTTAGGTTTGTGAGGACGTACGGAACGAGCATGCATCATATTCACTCATGACATTCATATTGCATTACTCCCTCCCTTATAATTGCTTATCCCAAGTATAAAGTGCAATCTCTTAGCAAGAAGTTGAGGAGATTCGCGGTATTGCAAATTATCGTCTGTAATAGTGGGGTCAAACCACACACGAGAGAGACAAGCTTCATAACCAGCTGATGAACCTCACTATTGAGAGAGATGAGGCTGCACAAGAATTAGATTGTGTGACCCGTCACAGAGATGCTTCTTTAGAGTTAGAAGAAGAGGAATACCCAGAAGAAGTCCAAGGTGTCTCCGATGTGGACAGTGATCACTTCGACGAGTAGTTCGTTAGCAAGTCTCACTAGTTAAGCTTTTGCAGTCATACTTGTAATGTACTTTAATTCGCTCCCTTCGGGATGCGTATCGTAATGGTGAAGTTTAAAACTTGTCATGTTGGAATGCACTGCGTATGGCGCTAGTAATCTACTTGATGATGTGGTGATTGGGGAATGAATTATTGCCTCTGTTTATTGTATGAAGCTTTCATTCTCATCAGTAAATTCAGTTTGGCACGATTATATTGTTCCTCTCCAATGTGCTGACATCATCAATAATTACTGGTTGCGCATTGTGCAGATGCCTCGTACTCATTCCACCGTTGCGAGTGATGATGATGATCTTCCGCCACCACCACCCACACCAACGGAACTAATAGCAATGCTTGCGGAAGGACAGCGCACTATGGCCGAGGCCCTCCGTACGATTGCGAATCGTGATGGCCGTGGTCCACGCCAAGGACCGGATCCAAATCAATACAGTGATTTCAAGGATTTCCTTGACACGAAACCCCCAATCTTCAAGGAGGCTGAGGAGCCTCTACAAGCTGATGAGTGGTTGAATACTCTCAAGCAGAAGTTCCGTCTACTCTGCTTAACTGAGGTGCTAAAAACTGAGTACGCATCGCACCAACTGCATGGGCCAGCTGGCATTTGGTGGAGTCATCATCGGTCCACTATGCCTGCTAGTGCCCAAATCACTTGGGATCAGTTCAAGTCTGCTTTCAGGGGAAATTACATTCCTCCTGGTCTCATGGTGATCAAGCATACAGAGTTCATGAAGCTGACTCAGGGGAACAAGAGCCTGAATGAATACCTGCAAGCTTTCAACAACCTTGCAAGGTATGCTACTGAGTTTGTGGACACCGATGCTAAGAAGATTGCTAGCTTCAAGCGGGGACTTAGCCCCAAACTAATGAAGACCATGGGAAATTGCAAGTGTGCTCATTTTAATGAGTTTGTGAGTGATGCCTTATCGCAAGAGAACAACAATGCTGTGTATGCGGCTTCGAAAAGTCGTAAGAGGGCCTATGAGGCGGGTGCCTCACAATCTAAGGCTCCCTTCACACAGAGGGCTCCATTCCGTCCTCCAGCGTCAGCCGCTAAGTTTTGCCCACCGCAGCAGAAGAATCCTGCCAAGACTGGGTTTCACAAGGCATTTACAGTTGCTCTTCCCAAGGGCACTACCAGTCAAGGCAGTTCCAGTGTGCCACCAAGCAACATGCCGTGCTGGAATTGCAACAAACCAGGCCACTGGTCGAGGAAGTGTCCTTACCCTAAGAAGAACAACTACCAAGGTGGCCGTCAGGGATAAGTGAACCACACTAACATTACTGAGATTCCTTCAGGAGAGGTAGTGACTGCCGGTAAGTTTCTGATTGACCAACACCCCATAGTTGTACTATTTGATTCAGGTGCTTCGCATTCCTTCATTAGTCCAACATTTGCATCCAAGTTTATGCAGAAAACATATACTGTTGAGGGTGAGGGTTATTGTATTAGGGCTGCCAGTGGTATTATCCCAACCAAGCTGGTAGTTGGGGACGTACAATTTGAGATAGAGGGGCGAAGTTATCAGGTTGATCTGGTAGTTTTACCGGGGCTAGGTATCGATGTGATATTGGGAATGAATTGGATGAGCCGTCATGGAGTGCTTATTGATACATCGACTAGGGTAGTCATGCTAAGAGATCCTGGTAATCAGGAGGGTTTTCTAGTATAGTTACCCCGAGACATCAATCTTTCTTGCACAACCAATGCGGTGCAAGCAAAGTCTCTGGCAGATATCCCCGTCGTGTGTGACTTTCCGGATGTTTTTCCCGATGATTTGCCTGGATTGCCCCCGGATCGAGAAGTAGAATTCAAGATAGAGTTGCTTCCTGGTACAGCTCCCATCTCTAGAAGGCCATATAGAATGCCTCCCAATGAGCTAGCCGAACTTAAGACCCAGCGGAATGAACTTCTAAAGAAAGGCCTTATCCGCCCTAGTTCATCTTCGTGGGGGTGCCTAGCTATCTTTGTGAAGAAGAAGGATCAATCTCTACGCATGTGTGTAGATTATAGACCCTTGAATGCAGTTACAATCAAGAATAAGTACCCTCTACCACGCATAGATATCTTATTTGATCAGTTGTCTAAGGCAAAAGTCTTTTCCAAGATTGATTTGAGATCCGGGTATCATCAAATCAAAATTCGGCCTGAGGATGTCCCAAAAACTGCATTCTCTACAAGATATGGTCTATATGAGTACCTAGTTATGTCTTTTGGATTGACCAATGCCCCCGCACATTTTATGTATCTGATGAATTCAGTGTTTATGCCCGAGTTGGACAAATTTGTGGTGGTATTTATAGATGATATCCTGGTCTATTCTGAGAATGAAGAAGATCATGTTGAACATTTACGGGTGGTTCTCACTAGATTGCGGGAACACCAGCTGTATGCAAAGTGTAGCAAATGTGAATTCTGGCTTCGTGAGGTACCTTTTCTTGGACACGTGTTGTCCGTTGGTGGAATTATGGTTGATCCCACCAAGGTGCAAGAAGTATTGAACTGGAAGGCTCCCATCTCGGTGCATGAGGTTCAGAGTTTTCTAGGGTTGGCTAGCTATTATCGCCGCTTCATCCCGGATTTCTCTAAAATAGCCAAGCCTATGACTCGATTGCTGCAAAAAGACATGAAGTTTGTCTGGACTCCTGAGTGTGATGCGGCTTTCCATACCCTGCGAACTCTTCTAACGTCGGCTCCGGTTTTGGCACAACCGGATATCGAGAAACCTTTTGATGTGTCATGTGATGCATCAGGTATTGGGTTAGGAGGTGTTCTTATGCAAGAGGGTAGAGTCATTGCTTATACCTCTCGCCAACTTCGGAAGCATGAAGTGAATTATCCAATGCATGACTTAGAACTCGCTGCAGTTGTTCATGCTTTGAAGGCCTGGAGACATTATTTACTTGGCAATGTGTGCAACATCTACACTGATCATAAAAGTCTCAAGTACATCTTCACTCAACCAGAGTTAAATATGCGTTAGAGAAGATGGCGTGAGTTGATCAAGGATTATAACCTCCAAGTGCACTATCACCCTGGCAAGGCAAACGTCGTCGCGGATGCCTTAAGCAGGAAGTCTCATTGCCACTCATTGATTGAGAGTAATGTCCATTTGTCAAAGCTCCTTCATCCTGCAGTCCTTCACAACATCACTATCAGTTGTACTCTACAGAGTCGAATTATCGAGCTACAGAAGACAGATGCAGGTGTGTTTCACATCAAGCGCAAGATGAAAGAGCAAGAAACCAAACATTTTCGAGTAGATGAGGAAGGCATGTTATGGTTCAAGGATAGGTTGGTAGTTCCGAACGATAGGGAGCTTAGAAACCAAATCATATCTGAAGCTCATTCCTCTAAATTATCTATTCATCCTGGTAGTAGTAAAATGTATCATGATTTGAAGCCTTGATTTTAGTGGACCAAAATGAAGAAAGAGATAGCCGCTTATGTGGCTAGGTGTGACACTTGTTGTCGGGTCAAGGCTGTGCACATGAAAGCTGGATTACTTCAGCCACTCTCTATTCCAGGTTGGAAATGGGAAGAGATAAGTATGGATTTTATTGTTGGACTCCCTACTACTCAGAGAAATTTTAACTCCATTTGGGTGATTGTGGACCGACTGACCAAGTTGGCACACTTCATTCCTGTCCGCATAGACTTTCGTCCAACCGACTATGTGGAGTTGTACTTCAACCAGATAGTCCGACTTCATGGGATCCCTCGTACTATTATCTCGGATAGAGGACCACAGTTCACTGCTCGTTTTTGGGAGCACTTGCACGGATTATTAGGAACTAAGCTAGTAAGAAGTTCTGCCTATCATCCGCAAACCAATGGGCAAACTAAACGAGTGAATCAAATCTTAGAAGATATGTTGAGAGCATGTGTCATCTCGGCTAAGGGCTCATGGGAAAAATGGTTACCCCTAGCTGAATTCTCGTACAATAATAGTTATCAAGAGAGCATAAAGATGGCACCGTTTGAAGCTTTGTATGGCCGGAAGTGTAGAACCCCGTTGAACTGGGTAGAAGCCGGTGAAAGGATATATTATGGAATTGATTTTGTTCAAGAAGCCGAAGAACAAGTCAGTACTATCCAAACCCACATGGCCGCAGCTCAAGCTAGGCAGAAAAGTTATGCTGATCGACGTAGAAAACCTATTGAGTTTGAAGTTGGAGACTTCGTTTATCTGAAAGTCTCACCTATGAAGAGTGTCCAACGCTTTGGTGTGAAGCGAAAGCTTGCACCGAGATATGTTGGTCCATTTGAAATCATTGGACAAAGTGGTAAAGTGGCGTATAAGACTCAATTACCTCCTGAGATGAGTGCTATCTTCAATGTCTTTCATGTATCCCAATTGAAGAAATGTCTTCGCGTCCCTAAAGAGAGAGTTCCATTGGGGGATATCGAGTTAAAATCTGATTTAACCTTTGAAGAAAAGCCGGTTCGAGTGATTGACACTCGTGAGCGAGTGACTCAGAGTCGGGTAGTCAAGTTCTACAAAGTCATGTGGAGCAATCAGGGTAGTGAACGCGATGCAACGTGGGAAAGGGAAGATTATTTGAGGGATGGTTATAAGGAATTCTATCAACAATGGTACGCTTTTCAAATCTCGGGATGAGATTTTTATAAGGGGGAGGGCTATAACACCCCAGGTGTTTGCCTTCCACATTTGCACTTGCATTTCATGGACATGAGCATCATTCATTCATTCACAAGCTTATATCACATGAAACATGTCTTTGAAACATTGCAACGTATCGTTATGTTTCTTGTGTGTTGTTTCCTTTATGAAATGTAAAGTGTGCAACACTTAAGTGCAACATGTGCCACTCACTTAGTGAAACAAAGTTAGTTATCACTATGCAACAAGATTAGGAAACAAGTGAAACATGACTATGAAACAGTTGTAACATTTCATGTGTTTTTCATTGTTTCAGTACATACCTTGCTTGACTCTTGTATGACCAATGTATGGTGTGGCTAAAAACTCTTGTAAGGGACTTAGTTACACATAGAATGTCTTTTGGAACATTGTTCATGTTGGTCACTTTGACTAATTAGGTTCCCAAGTCATGGTTTGACCAAATTTGACCCCTGAACCCTTTGGTTTGACTATTTAAAAAGTGTATCTTAGGATGTTTGCATGTCTGAGCAACCTAAAACAAAGTTGTAGCAAATTTTATAAGGAACAAACTTTGTTTAGAAGCCAAGTCATGAAAATGTGCACAACATGTTCAAAAAGGACCCACAAGTCAGAATTGAAAGCTGATTCAACACTTGAAAATTTTGCTAAGTCCTAAATGCAATTTCAGTTTGAATGGGCCAACTTTGGCTTGATATAACTCTTGATCCATGGAGATCTGGCTGTTGATTTCTAAATCAAAGTTGAAGCCCTACTATAGCTCTACAACTTTCATGTTCATTGTTTCCTCTAACTCGTCACGGTGCAGGAGCTAATCGGTGTTAAACTTGCCCTGTCAGTCGACACCTTTGAGCCCTGAAACGAAAAGTTTAGATATCTACAGTGTTCACCGATTCAGAAATCAGCCGACGCGTGGTGACACCCGTCGCCGGCCGTCTGACCGTGCGGCCACGCGCCGCGGATGCCCTGGCAAGGCCAGCCACGACGGGCACACTCACACGCGCCTGCCCGACCTACTCGCCATCCCATTTTTCATTTCTTCGCTTCCTTCCTTCTCCTTCGCAGCCACAGCAGACCGCCACTGTCGCCTGTTGCTCCGACGAGCTCACACACGCTCATCGCTGCATCTCGCCTCGCACCATTCCGCCCAAAGCTCCGCTAGCACCTCACAGTCCTCGTCGACGTCTTCGCTGTGCCGTAAGAGCCCTATGTGAGCGGCATTGCCGGCTCCGCGCACCGCCGCGCCATGGCCACCATGGCCGCACCGGTGACCTCACCGTGGCCAGCACGGCACCGTCCCCCTCCTCCTTTATTAGCTCGCGTTTAGTCTTCTCCACCACGTGTAGATGCTTGGATGTAAAGGCTACCACCAATGCCGGTCCAGCCGCGCCGGGACATGGCCGAGCGCCGCCATGCGCCATGGCCGAGCCGCCGAGCTCCATGGCCGGAGCACTTAAGGACCGCTAGAGCTTCGGATTTGTAAGTCAATCGACGCATGGGAACTTGGGGAGCACGTCGGTGCTGTCCAATTCGCCAGAGGAGTCGCCGTCGGCGAGTTCCACCGTCGCCGCGCCGTCGAAGCCGCCTCCCCTGTTTCGCTGTCGCTGACCGGTGGGGTCGGCTGACACCCGGGTCCCACACGGCAGTGGCTATGCATTCATAGGGCTAGTTCAAAAATTCCAGTTTGAGTGCTGATTTGAGATTTTTGTATCTTCAAATGTGTAGATCCAAATACTGTGATTCCAATTTTGTTAGACTCATAGTGAAGGGTAGTATTTAAGAAAAATATAATATGAGCACTTGTAGTAGAGTTTATGGAAGAATTAAATTGAAACTTTAAATGTGTTTTAGAATGCATGCAAACTTGTTTAAATCATATCTTGAGTTTCTGTGATCCAAAAATTGTGAAATTTTGTGGGTAAGCTAGCATTGCTTAGTAGAAGCTCTGGTTAAAATTTGAGAGACATTGCATGTGTAGTTTTTGAGTTATAGATTTTCCTTTTATCATTGGTAGGTACTTGTGTGAATTTTTGTAAATTATCTATGAATCCAATGGCCATGAAACTTGGTAGGTAGTATCTTGGTACCTTATAGATGCTAGAAAAAATATGAAATCTGTTGCTTGACACTTTTCACTAAGGTTTCCTAATTGTGCCATTTTCAGCCTTTCTGCCTTACCCATTTTGTGTAGGCTGTTATACTTACTAAAATAGTGTGAAATGTTTATGGTAGTCTACTTAGGGCATGTAGTGTCTACTGTAATTTTTGTAGATTTAATGGTGTAGTTTTCATATATGTTTACTATTTCCTCTAATTAATTAATTAAATTAAGAAAGGTATTAGAGGAAATGTTTTGCTGATGAACACCCTACTTTCTGGTGTCCTTGTGATATGTGTGACATGTGAGTAGATTTAGTTTTGTCCAATTATATGTTTACATCATGAGTTACTAATTATTTCGTTTGCATTATGTCCCTCTGGACAGATCTGGGGACTTTAGAAAGCTCCCTATGATATTTTGGTTTTCTGTGATTGTAATGAATACAAGAGTTGTAGATAATTTATGTATCTAGCTCCTGTAAAAATTTGAGGGTATTTGGCCCAGTAGTTTAGAAACTACAGCTGTTTAAAGTTAGGTTCCAGTTTTTGCTTATTCTCTGCCTTGTGAGGACAGAGTTCTGTTGATTGATGAATTCGACCTGGTAAAGGTTTGAATCATGCTTTGAGGTCTGAAAATGTATTGTAGACAATTTTATAAGCTTTCCAGATTGTCTTGTTGCATATCATTTGGATTTATAAATCTCCAGTTATGGCTAGTTTACTGTACCACTACATAGTCTCCATTTGGTTGAAATACAAATGCTTGAGTGTATGCTTGTGCAATGTTCTCGTTGATTGTTTAGGGGTTAGCCTAACTTGAGAATATGCTTAGGTGCAGGTGCTAGGTCATTAACTGAAGATGAGCAATTATACATTAGGATGTATAAACATGGTAAGTGAAAGTGATTTGAATAGGGCTTAAGTTGGAATATGCAAACTACAACGAACATGTGCATTCCCCGAGCATCCCCGACATTCGTTCATGTGCATCCATGATATTTATCTTGCGCATTCATGCAATAGGTGTGCCGGAGGGAGTGATGTTGCTGGAGTTCAAGGGAGCCAACCAGGAGGAGGAGCCCGAGGTGCAGGAAGCTGACGAAGCAGTCGCCGCAGAGGAATTGCCCGAGTGCCCTGACCACCAGCCTTCCTCGTTCCTGAAAGGCAAGCCCCGGAGCATATTAAGCCTCCCATGTTTTTACAAATACATTGAGTATCTTTTATTGTTGATGATGCATTAAGTATAGGAATTGGTTGGAACCAGTTGCTGCATTATATATCCTTCCTTGTCCAGATATCGCACTGGAATCCTATTTAAGTTTAGGACGGGTTAAATGCTTAGCCATGCTTAGTGCGGTAGAAGTCAGGTGATTTCCTGTCACCTGTGAGCTTAGGGATGAGGTGGATCACGGTTGGCTATATTTGCTATCATGGAAAAGAACCATGTGAATAATGAATTAAGACCGGGCGGGGTCTTGTGTAGGTTTGAACATAGTGACTCCGTCTGAGTCGTTTAAGGACCGATACGCTGTACGTCCTCATGTCATGTTGAACGCAGCCTAACACTTAGCTGGCCGGATAAGTCATTCTGACCGTGAAGCCTAGTAGCTCGGTTCAGGCCGGGGACGTGAGCAGGGGTCCGCAATCTGGATGGAAGTAAGGATGTGCGGGGAACCATTGGCGTAAGCCCAAGGGCGGGTTAAGTCACCGAGCACTCATGGCAGAGTGGTTCTCTAATTTTGCGGCACTGTTCAGACTCACGACTTCTGAATTGTACCAATGGTGACTTGTTGCGACCCTGACGGGGGAAGTAGGGTTTGTGTTTAGGAATACCCCTCCAGCTGGATAGGAATCGATTCGAATCGCCGTCTCTCTCGGATAGTGAGAACTTGACTGAGCAGCGGCAACGTAGATTCAATTAATTTAACGATATGGTTAAATGGATGATGATGATAAGGTTGCCACAATGAATACCTGATATGGTTATTAATGTTTGCACCATAATAAAATGATTGCTTAGTACAGGTGCTAATATAGATGACAGGATAATGGCTAAAAAGTCACTGCTAGTCAGGATAAGAGTTGATCATACTACTTATGCTTTTCTGCAAAAAGAAAGTGTCAGCCAGCTCCACTACATTAAGCTATGCATAATCCTTGGTGTCATTTGTTTGGTTTTCGATGGGTAAGTCTAGCTGAGTACATTCCCGTACTCAGGGTTTATTCCCTCTTGTTGCAGATGACCTCCTATATCAGGGATTCTGCAAGTATTGTCTCCACCCGGCGGGTGATGAAGACTAGATCATGGGCATGATCTCTGTTCTCTTATCTGAATGCTTTTGCGGGCCATGATCAGCAAACCAGTATGTGTATTGAACTCGGTGTGTGAGTTAAACTATTTGCTTCCGCATGTTTACAAGACTTGTTTTGTAATAACAATGACTCTGTGATGATGTAATCTATTTGTGAACGTCTGCGAAATGTTGTAACGTATGATATGTTATGTTGGATTACTGTGATCTTGGTTGTATGCAAGTTGGTTTGAAATCCTTCGAGATTTCGGTTGACTACCGGGTTTATATGGGCTCAAGTTCGAGAATTTGATCATTTCGGCGATTGTTTTTGTACTTGTGCTCTTATAAATTGGTCGGTTCTGTGACATGGATCGTTTATCGAGACCCGTCGTGGTACTCAATAGACTACCGGGTGTATTTGGGCTCAAGTATGACAGTGCGACCGCTTGCGGGCTGCCATTGTACTTGTGCTCTTATAAATTGGTTGGTTCCGCGACAGCTGGCATCAGAGCAAGATTCAACATTAATTGTCACATGTGTATTAAAAAACAAAGGTTTTTGTTTTCCAAAACCAGTTTCTAGCAACTGATAGCTATATAAATAGGTAATTGAAACCTAGTCTTGAAATCTAAAGTGTGCTAGTGATCACTTTATGCCCAATTAAGGACTCTTAGGTGGCTAATTAAGTACTAACTTGGGGGTTTTCCTTTTCGTCGTCCATACGGCGTGCTATTGTATGGATGCCCTTACTTGAGTGGTAATGTATGGATCAAATGCCTCTATGTCAAGGTAAGAAGGTAAGTTAATGAGTGGCATGGCCGCAAGATGTGAGCGTGCGGTCGGGGAGAGCTAGTTTTGGTACGACTATGTATGCATGCTTGCATGTGTGTATGGTGCATATTTAATTGTGGGTAATAATTGTCATCGGGTAGTTTTGATACGGAAGTATATGTATGGGTATATATATATATGGAAGTATTTAGATTACATCTTAGAGCCCAGATTTACATTTTGCATATATAATTGTGGGGTTGGGCTGAAATGAGATTCTTGTGTAGGTACACTAACAACAAAACGTATAGTCTGACTAGCTACGCTATATATGAGAGAACATATGTATGCCACCATGTATGTCGTTAGAAATATTTTTTTTCCTAAGTTTGTAAGGACGTACGGAACTTGCATGCATCATGATAAATCTTTATTAACTACTTGCATTGTTTTCCCCCTTATAGATCTCTTACTCGGTTATGTAACTCTTATCCATTATGACTTTGTCTCATGAAAGTTCCACATGTTGTTGGTACAGATGGCAGCACCAGCTGGAAGTGAGAGTTTCCTGTTGATGTTCAGAACTCCTACTCTGCTTTGGAGAGTCTTGCACTTTGCGGGGTATTATGAACCACCTCTCTATCACTGGAATGAAGAGTACCTGGAGGGACAGCCATGGTATGAGGTACGGTTGACCATACCGGCTCGTACCCAAGCGCCCTTCTGGCAGGAATGGAAGGCGGAATCGGAAGTAAGAACTCCTTAGGAGTCTGCCCAAGTAGTAGCCTTCGAGGTATTGAGTTAGATCTGTCAGTGGCACGGGGATGAACTTACCAGCAGTGCCGCTGGCGTTTTTCCTCGGGTTGATCCGTCCACAGCAATATGGGCGCAATGCAACCACAATGCATTGATCCGAGATTAGGATGAGCGGGTGGATAGTTCTAGTCCCGCAATGAGCGCCATGTTTATTGTGATGAAGATGTTCTACACGCGTCAGGACACCAGGGATTTCTGGTAGGAGTCCTACACTACTTGCATGGACAAGCTCATGAGGGCCGAAGCCGCACAACATAAGCTCAAGAAGCGTGTGCGCAAGCACAAGAAGGCAGCAAGTGAGGCTCGATGGGAAACCAATCAAGCCTATGTAGCTTTGGGAAATCTCCACACTCAAATGGAGCAAGTGGATCAACAGAGAGCTGTAGCCCAAGAAGCAAGAGCAAATGATCAAGCAATGCTAGTAGGACTGCGGGAGTAGCTGGAGGCTGCCCATGCCGAGACGTCCACAGCTACGCGCCAGCAGATCTTAGCAAGCAATCGTGCCACTGCAGCAGAAGCAGAACAAGATAGGACCCATGCCGTGAGCGCCATGCAGGACCATGTTGAGAGGGACTTGCGCCAACACCTTGCACATGCCCAGCTTGTAGTGATGGATCTTCAGCATGAGGTGCATTATCTGAACAACCAACTGCACTTGATCCTTGATGATGAAGATCCAGATATGTTAGTGGAAGATGATGGCTGGGACGAGGAAGAAGTAGAGCCAGAGATTGAGGATGATCCTATTTCTGACCTTGACAGTGATCATAATGAGGATTAGAAGTGCCTAGTGGCTAGTTAGAGCACTATATGTATCTCTGCTATTTATGTAATGGACCTATAGTTTAAGTTTGGTATTTGTGATGAGACTATCATGTAATATTGGTACTTTGCATGGTTTCACGTTTGGTTGAATGTTAATGAGATTCCAGTTTGTTTTATCGGTAATTATGACTTGAATGTTAACGCGCTGTGAGCATGATAAGTGATCAAATTGGTGATGTCATGTTGCGAGAATTAATTATTGTGCCTCTGTTTTATTGTATGAAATTAAGATTCTCTCCAGTAATTTTAGTTTGGCATGATTATACAATTCATCTGCAATCTCTTGACATCATCCAATAATCACTTATTGTTGCAACTTTGCAGATGACTCGCACTCATGCCAGAGCTGGCAGCAGCCAAGAGGGCAATGACGGTGACTTACCACCACCGCCACCACCGTCTGCAAATGAGTTCTTTGCCCAATTCTTAGGAAGCCAGAGGACTATGGAGGAAACCCTGCGCCTCATTGCACAGAACACGGCTCGTGCCCACCAACAGCAACAGGGGCCTGAGCCAAACCAGTACAACACCTTTAAGGATTTTTTGGATACCAAGCCTCCTATCTTCAAGGTGGCCGAGGAACCGCTCCAGGCAGATGAGTGGCTCAACACTATTGAGCAAAAGTTCTGTCTGTTGAGGGTCACTGAACACCAGAAGGCAGAGTATGAATCCCATCAGCTGTAGGGACCGGCCAGGATTTAGTGGACCCATTTCCTGTCCTCTCTACCTACCAATGCACAAGTCACATGGGAGCAGTTCAAGTTAGCCTTTAGGGGACATCACATTCCCCCAGGGCTGATGCGCATGAAGGCGGCTGAATTTATGCGACTCACACAAGGGACTAAGACCCTTACTGAGTATATGCATGCTTTCAACAATCTATCCCGGTATGCCCTAGGTTTTGTTGACACGGAAGAAAAGAAGATCGAAAGCTTTAAGAGAGGTCTTGGCACCAAGTTGATGAAGACTATGGCCAACTCAAGATGCACCACCTACAACGAGTTCATCAGTGATGCATTGACTCAGGAGAACCACAACAATCTGCATGCGGTAGCAAAGGGCCGCAAGAGGGCAGCTGAGGCAGGTGCCTCAGGGTCTTCACAGTCTAGAGCTCCAGTGGCAGCTAGGCCATAGTTCTGACCACCCGCGCCTAAGTTCAGGCCTCCTCCACCAAAAGCTCAGAACAACCAACCCCAGAAAGTGTTCTGTAAGGCGTTCACCATTGCCTTACCCGAAGGGAATGGAGGGCAAGGAAGCTCCACAGGACCCAAGAGCAATCAACCCTGCTTCAACTGTAATAAGTTGGGCCATTGGTCCAAAGAGTGCCCCCATCCTAAGAAGAACAATGATCAAAACCAGGGAAATCAGAGGCAGGCAAACCCTAAGGCATGTCCTGGATACGTGCATTATACTACTGTTGAAGAGGTACCTGTGGGAGAAGTTGTCACTGCTGGTATGTTTCTTGTTAACAAGTATCCCGCCATTGTTTTATTTGATTCGGGAGCTTCTCATTCATTTATGAGCCAAGCATTTGCATCTAGACATGATCAGAAAGTAATTGAGGTAAGCAAGGGTGGTTATAGTATAAATTCTGCTGGGGCTACTATATCTACGAATAAGATAGTCAGAAATGTGCTCATGTCTATATAAGGGAGGGAGTACACGACGAATCTGATAGTGTTACCTGGATTATCCATAAGTGTAATCTTAGGCATAAAATGGATGAGTGATCATGGAGTTCTCATTGATGCTAGTACTCGGACCATTATGTTGAGAGAACCCAAGGGAGGTAATGCTCTCTTAGTATCACTTTCCCAAAAATTTGAACTCCAACACTTGGCTTGTGCTATCTAAGCCACTACCCTTTGTGATATCCTAGTGGTTTGTGAGTTTCCTGATGTATTCCCAGATGAGTTACCAGGTTTACCACCTGATAGGGATGTGGAATTTAAGATTGAGTTAGTGCTAGGCATGGCACCTATCTCAAGAAGACCCTATAGGATGCCACCAAATGAGCTAGCTGAACTTAAAATCCAGTTACAAGAACTATTGGACAAAGGTCTCATTCAACCTAGTTCATCTCCATGGGGATGTCTAGCTTTGTTTGTGAAGAAGGACAAGTCCTTGAGAATGTGTGTGGATTATAGGCCACTTAATGCTGTGACCATAAAAACAAGTATCATTTGCCCCGTATCGATATCTTGTTCGATCAGTTGGCAAAAGCAAAGGTATTCTCCAAGATTGACTTGAGGTCAGGCTATCATCAGATAAAGATCAGGCTAGAGGACATACCTAAAACCGCTTTCTCCACTAGGTACGGCTTGTACGAGTATTTGGTCATGTCGTTCGGACTAATGAATGCTCCTGCCTACTTCATGTACTTGATAAATTCGGTATTCATGCCTGAGCTCGACAAGTTCGTGGTCGTGTTTATCGATGATATCTTGATTTATTCAGAGAATGAGGTAGATCATGCAGAGCATCTGAGAATTGTTCTGTCCAGATTGAGGGAACATAAGTTATATGCAAAGTTTAGCAAGTGTGAATTTTGGTTGAGTTAAGTACCTTTCTTGGGTCACGTCTTATCAAGAGATGGAATATCAATAGACCCATCTAAAGTACAAGAGGTCATGGATTGGAAGGCACTGACTTCAGTTCATGAAGTTTAGAGTTTTCTAGGGTTAGCAGGTTACTATCGTCGTTTCATTTCGGATTTCTCCAAGATAGCTAAGCCCATGACTAGGCTCCTTCAGAAGGATGAAAAGTTCAGATGGACACCAGAGTGTGAAGTAGTTTTTCACACCCTAAGGACTCTATTAACTATAGCTCCTGTTTTAGCACAACCCGGCATTAAAAAGCCTTTCGATGTGTTTTGTGATGCATCGGGTATAGGTTTGGGGTGTGTGCTCATGCAAGAGGGAAGGGTTATTGCCTATGCATCTCGGTAGTTGAGGAAACATGAAGTCAACTACCCTACACATGATTTAGAGTTTGCGGCAGTTGTTCACGCATTAAAGATATGGAGACATTATTTGTTGGGCAACGTATGTCACATATACACTAACCACAAAAGTCTCAAGTACATCTTCACTCAACCTGAGCTAAACATGAGACAGCGAAGATGGTTAGACCTGATCAAGGACTACAATTTGGAAGTGCACTACCATCCAGGGAAAGCCAATGTTGTAGCAGATGCACTTAGTCGAAAATCTCATTGCAACACTTTGGAAACATTGTTGGAAGATGGGTTTAATTTGTGAAATCATGTTGTATTGCACAATATCACTATTAGTTGTTCACTTGAGAGCAAAATCATAGAACTGTAGAAGACATATGTAGGTATATTTCACATCAAGAGAAAGATGCAAGAATAGGAAACCAAGCATTTCGGATTAGATGAAAGAAGTGTGCTATGGTTTGAGGACCAACTTGTGGTACCGAAAGACCGTGAGCTTAGAAATCAAATTTTAGATGAAGCTCATTCGTCCAAGTTGTCTATCCACTCGGGTAGTAGCAAGATGTATCAAGATCTGAAAACCTATTTTTGGTGGACCAAGATGAAGGAAATCGCCGCATATGTCGCTAGGTGTGATAATTGCAGTAGAGTAAAGGCTGTTTATTTGAAATCTACTAGATTACTTCAGCCTTTGCCTATTCCAGGTTGGAAATGGGAGGAAATCAGCATGGACTTTGTTACAGGTCTTCCGTTGACACAGCAAGGTCATGATTCCATATGGGTCATTGTAGATCGTCTCACCAAGTCAGCACATTTTATACTAGTTAACACAGGGTATATAGCTAGGAGGTACGCTGAGTTGTACATTTCTCAGATCATGAGACTACATGGAGTCCTAGGACCATAATCTCAGATTGAGGACCACAGTTTATAGCTCATTTCTAGGAACACTTGCACCAGGCTTTGGGGACTAAACTAATCAGAAGTTCATCATATCATCCACAAACTTTTGGACAGACTGAGTGAGTAAACCTGATCTTAGAAGATTTGCTGAGAGCTTGTGTGATATCTTCCAAGGGTTAATGGGAGAAATGGCTACCTTTAGCTGAGTTCTCCTATAACAACAGTTATCAATCAAGCATCAAGATGGCTCCTTTTGAAGCCTTGTATGGTAGAAAATGTAGAACTCTGTTGAATTGGGTTGAGCCCGGTGAAAGAAGATACTTTGGCATTGACTTTGTCACTGAAGCTAAAGAGCAAGTGCGCATTATCCAACAGCATATGAAAGCAGCTCAGTCAAGACAAAAGAGTTATGCTGATAAAAGAAGAAGACCACTGACTTTTGAAGTGGGAGATTATGTATACTTGAAAGTGTCACCCATGAAAGGAGTACAGAGATTTGGAGTGAAAAGAAAGCTTGCGCCTAGATATGTAGGGCCATACAAGATTACTGAACGAAAAGGGAAGGTCGCTTATAAGTTACAACTTCCACTAGAGATGAGTGCAATATTCGATGTCTTCCATGTTTCTCAGTTGAAGAGATGTCTTCGCGTACCTGAGGAAGCCATTGCACCCACCAACATTAAGCTCCAATCGGATTTGACCTACGAGGAGAAACCAATCCGAGTGTTAGAAGAGATGGAAAGAGTAACATAGAGTAAGATCATTAAGTTCTATATGGTGGTGTGGAATAATCACAGTGAACAAGATGCCACGTGGGAACAGGAGGATTACTTACGTGAGGTTTATCCCACCTTTTTTCCAAGAATGGTAGGTCTTGTAAATTTTGGGACAAGATTTTTATAAGGGGGAGGGGCTGTAACACCCTAGGTGTTAGGCTTGCATAATTTGACTTGCATTGCATGAGCATACTCATCAAGCATTCATATATAAGCTTTTACATGTGAAACATATGAAACATGCTTGTTATTTCATGTTTCCTTGCATGCATGCATATGATCATGTATGAATGAGTGCAAGTGGGTAATGTTAGTCACAAACACCTTAGCTACACTTAGGATGAATAATGGAACAATGTTCATGTAGATCACTTTGCATAATTAAGCTCCTAAGTGGTGATATGCATGTTAACCTGGGAAGTAAAACATGTAACCAATGTATGAAATGATTGTGTGACCTTAGGCATAGCTTAAACATGTTTATAATGTCATTATGAATAACTTTGGTATTCATGACTAAGGCTAGTTTGGTCACTAAGTCATAGTTCTAGTGTAAGCCATCATTTGAAAGTAGTATGTTTGACCTAGTTTGAACTGTGTCATAGAAACTTTGCATAGATGTGTTCACTAAAACAAAGTTGAAGTATTTGATGAGAGCAACAACTTTTATTTTTTGGGTCATAGGGTAGTTAAGCTCCTAACATGCTTGAATTTGTCTCACAAAGATCAACATTTCACTGATTTCAGCACTTAGAAAATTTGTCTAAGTCCTTGTGTATTGACAGTGTGACGAGCTCGACTTTGGGTTGTTATATCTTCCTAACCATTGAGATTTAGACTTTGATTTCTACAGCAAATTTGTAGCTGGTACATAGCTCTACAAGTTTGGTTTTAACACCGTGCACTAACTCGACATGGATCGAGTGAATTAACGCCTTCAATTTGCTCGGTCAGTCACCTGATTGAACCCTGACGAACACCGCATCGCGTCGACCGTGGACAGAGACTTGGCGCCGCGTGGCCACCGCTAGCCGACGTCAGGCCCTCGCTGTGGCACGCTGGCGCTCAATACCTAAGGCGCTGCCCTACCATTTCCACGCACACGCGCTCACTCACTCACTCTCCAGCTCTCTCTCTCTCGCTCTCACCGCAGAAAAACGCAGCGCCGCCGAGCACCGAGCGGCTCCGCCATCGCCTAGCGTTAGCTCCACCGTGCCATTGCCACCTCCATCTCGCCCACAGCTTCGCCGCATTCCCCTCTACCTCATTGACTTGATTGCAGCAGCGGACGAGATACGGTGAGGGCAAATTCGCCATTTTTGTCCTCACTGGAGATCTTGGCTCCATGGCCGCCTCCACAGCGAGCTCGTCGCTGCTTGGCTCATGCGCGCATTGCCTTCGATTCTTTGCATTAGAGCTTGGACAGGGTGAAGTGTAGTTGGTCGCATGACGTTACTGCATTTGGTCGCCTCACCGGCGTGGAACTCGACAGACTACTGGGTTTATATGGGCTCAAGTATGACAGTGCGACCACTTGTGGGCTGCCATTGTACTTGTGCTCTTATAAATTGGTCAGTTCTGCGACAGTGCTGCTGGTAGATTCCTTCGTCTGAAAGTCCGCTTGGACATAAGAAAACCATTGATAAGAGGTATGACGATGAGCATTGGGGAGGACAAGGAGGATCGGTGGTGTCCATTTTGCTATGAATACTTGCCTGACTTCTGTTACAATTGTGGGATCACCGGCCATACTAACAAAGTTTGTTCGGTGAAGCTAGGGCCAAATGTTTCAAAACCTTTTGGCAAGGATCTGCGCTTTGTCCCTCCAAAGCACAGATTTGGCAGTGAAGTTTCAAGGAACCAGGAGCCTCACTTCTCCATTCAGCCAAGAAGGGGCGGCTTAGTTTCTTGGGGCCAAGGTGCTTCTAGGAGTGACAGTGGTGGTCGTCGGTCACAGGAGCGACGCACCGTCTTGGAGGAAGGAAGATCAGATGGATATAGATAAATTGGGGAAGAAGATGTCCTGGCACAATGGAGAAAATGACTGAGCCCTCTGAAGAATACTGACTCCAAAATCCCAGTGGGGTCTCCTAGCATGTCGCAAAAAATACGTTTACTAGCTTTGGAGGAGAAGAAGTTGCAGGAGGTGTCGGCTATTGGAGGGAACGTGAATAGCCCCATGCAATCCATGAAGGGGACAGGTGCAGCATGATGGATCAGCAGAGAAGCAGAAGCACAAGCAACGTACTTACAAGAAAAGACCACAGGGGGAGAGGCAGAAGGGGGGCAAGCTAGTCCTGGTGCGAAGTCTAGGTAGGAAGAGAGGTGGTGAGGATTGGATGGATGAGGATGGTGATGCTCTCATGTCTCATAAAAAGGTGCGTGCTGCAAGCAAGGGGAAGGCAACTTCTGAGGAATCCAAGAACGACATCGGGGCTGTCGGAACAGCCCTGCGAGTCAAAATGAAGATAATAGCATGGAATTGCCGTGGGTTGGGGAACAGCGCGGCAATTCATGGCCTTCTGAATATTCAGAAGGAGGAGGACCCTGACATCCTATTCTTGTTCGAAACTAAAATGGATGAGCGTAGGATTAAAGGCTTGAGGTGGAAATTGGGTTTGACCAATATGGTGGTGAAAGATTGAGTGGGGAGAGGTGGTGGTCTCGCAATTTTTTAGCGGAAGGATATTGATCTGCATGTGTGGTTGATATCACAGTTGTACATAGATGTTGATGTCACGGAGGTGTCGGGTTTTGTCTGGCGCCTAACATGTTTCTATGGTGAACCTAGCACTGATAGAAAGGTGTTGTCGTGGAAAGTGTTGCTGCTGTTGAATGCAGCGAGATGGAGGCCTTGTCTTTGTTTGGGAGATTTTAATGAGATTCTCATGGGGTGTGAGAAGGAGGGTGGGACACCGAGATCCCAGGCTCAGATGGACCCTTTTAGAACAGCTTTGGAGGAGTGTGAGTTGTCGGATCTTGGTTTCGCTGGTGATCCATACACGTGGAGCAACAATTCTCATGATAGCATTGACTATGTCTGAGAGAGACTGGACAGAGCTTGTAGCCTCAACTAACTGGATCACACGGTTCCCTACTTACAAGGTGATCAATGGGGAACCAAGGCACTCAGATCATCACCATATTATCATCGAGACTAAATGAGTGCCGAGGGGAAGGAGTCGTGCTGCACCACATCAGTTTCACTTTGAAGCTGGGTGGGTGGAGGAGGATGACTGTCCGGCTTATTGTTGAGAACGCCTAGAGGGCGTCGGTAGAGTTTTATGGTGGAGGAGTGTAGGAGGCGGTCCGGAGTGTGGCGCATTAGTTAGTGGATTGGAGTAGGAATATTTAGGTGATCTGGAGAAACATATTAAGCGCACTCGTCGGCTATTGGAGGAGTGTAGAAGGGGAGCCATTCATTCTCAGGGAGTTGTGAGGGAGGAAATTCTAAAATTTAAACTTCATAGATTAGAGGAGCAGAAAAACATGTATTGGAGACAGCGAGCAAAAGCTCACTGGTTGGTGAATGGTGATCGTAACACAAAATTTTTCCATCTTTATGCTAGTGAGAGGAAGAGAAGAAGTAGAATTAGCAAATTATTGAAGGAGGATGGGGCTGTAGTGGAGCAGGAGGAGATAAAGCTCCTAATTGCTAACTTCTATAAAGTTCTTCTCACTTCTCATGTAGGCTCCCACATGGAGGACCTGCTGCAACATGTGTTACCTAGAGTCTCTGATGATATGAATGAAATGCTGATGAGACCTTTTACGAAGGAGGAGATCAAACAAGGGTTGAATTCCATTAGTGATCTGAAAGCTCCTGGACCCAATGGTATGCCATCCCTATTTTATAAGAAATTTTGGGACATTGTGGGTACTGATGTTACAAGAGAGGTGCTGCATTTTCTCAATGGAGGAGCATTGCTGGAAAAATGGAATGAGATGGACATAGTGCTGGTCCCCAAAGTACAAAATCTAGAGAAACTCAAAGATCTGAGACCAATTAGCTTATGTAATGTGGTGTATAAAATTGCCTCGAAGGTACTATCCAATCGTTTGAAAGTCATCCTCCCGGATATTGTGTCCCAGAATCGAAGTGCCTTTGTACTAGGAAGAATGATCACCGATAATGTTTTGATTGCTTATGAATTAACACACTATCTGTAGAACAAGCGCACTGGTACTGATGGCTTTGCTGCCTTGAAGCTAGATATGAGCAAGGCATATGACCGTGTCGAATGGGCCTTTGTGGGACAAATGATGGATCATTTGGGTTTTTCTAGTGGGTGGATCCAACTGATAATGAAGTGCATAACAACAGTATCTTATCAAGTGAAGATCAATGGTGAGCTGTCTGATGAAATCATCCCAATGAGGGGCTTAAGACAAGGCGATCCTCTATCACCATATTTATTTTTATTATGTGCTGAAGGTTTCTCCTCACTGTTGAACGCCGCAGAAAGGGAGGGTAGGTTGAAAGGGGTTAAAATATGTGAAGGTGCGTCGAGCATAACTCACTTACTGTTTGCTGATGATTCCTTACTTCTTATGAAAGCTGATGGTGAGAATGTAAGCCATCTGTAACATATTCTGCAAGTGTATGAGGAGTGCTCGGGATAGGTTATTAATAAGGAGAAATCAACAGTGATGTTTAGTAGAAATACGGGTGACGAAGCACGATAGCTATTCTTGCAGTATATGAATCTATCACATGAAGCAAGATTAGACAGATATCTGGGCCTACCGGTGTATATGGTGTAAGGAAAATGGACCCTAGGCCCATTTACTTTAGATTTTGGTGTTTGATGACCAACACAACCAAATTTGACTAATGAATTTGCAAGTAATTGTTTTGTAGTTCAATACGGTGCAAGACGTGACTTGGACGAAGGCGACATGATGATCCGACGATCAACACCATAAGCAAGACCCTAGAAGTACAAGAGAAGACCCAAGATATCAAGCAAAGTCCAAGCATGAAGATGGGAATCAAGTGGCAACAACTGTGTGACGACTGGACACAGCAGCTATGGATGACCGGACGCGCTAGGCAGTGGCATCTGATCATGTCTAGAAAGGTTCTAGAGCGGCGCCAGAGCGACCTGACGCGTCCGATCAAGTGAGACCGGACTCGGCCCAGAGTCCGATCAACACGCGCGCTTCAATGGTCGGTAGGACTGGACGCGTCCGATCAGGATGTGATCAGCATCCGGTCACTAGCAGAAAGGTGGGTCTTGGGTCCAACGGCTAGTTCTCACTTGTGGTGCCATAAATAGACCCACCAACCGGCCATTTGAGCTATGGAGAGCAAAGAAAACATACCAAGGGTGTTGATACACCATTTTAGTGATCTCCACTTGCATAGTGCTTAGTGATTCATTAGGAAATTAGCGTAGGTGCTTTTGCAAAGTGCTTAGGTTCATTAGAACCACCGCTTATGTGCTTGCTCTAGGTTTAGGCCTAGTGTTTAGTGAGGTTTGGACACCACTTGTTACTCGGTGCTTGCGCGCACCATTGTTGTACATCGAAGGGGCTTGTAGTCTTGCAAGATCACACCAACTGTGTTTGTGGTGTGGCCGCCACCGTGTACCGAAGGGAACAAGGCCCGCGGCGGTTCGGCCAAAAGCTTGATAGTGAAGATGGCGGGGAGCGATCCGAGAGAGGCTTGCTGGAAGACACACCGGAGACCCACTTGCACGTGGGGAAGAACCAGGGCTATCTACGAAGTTACCTGACCAGTAGCTTGGCCCTTATGAGGGATTCCTTGCGAGTGGCTCCAACGAGGACTAGGGGGGATCTTGAGCGCTTCTCGATACCTCAGTAAAAATACCAGAGTCATCGATGGGAGTTTGCATCTCTACCTCATCTTTACCTTCCGCATTCACATTGCTACCTTGGTTGATTGCTTTACTTTCCTAGCTTAGTTGATAGGCTAGTTGATAGTATTGGAACCTAGGTTGCATAACTCTTTTGCAGTAGAGATAGCAACACACCTAGCAAAACCGTAGTTGCATATCTAGATAGATTACTTTCTTGCATAGGTTTTCACTAGGTGGAATTAGAGGCCATAGTTTAGAGTAGATTTTTAAGTTGCCTAATTCACAATCCCTGTTAGGTGTCATGGTCCCTTACAAGTGGTATCAGAGCAGATTGGCTCAATTTGGACCTTTGGCTTCACCGCCGTTGAGCCGATGCTATTTAGAGTGGTTGAAATGGATACCTCTAGGCCTCCACATTTTGACGGCACTAACTTTCCCTACTATAGAGCTAGAATGGCTTGTCACCTTGATGCGGTAGTTTTGGGTGTTTGGAGAGTCACTTATGATGGAATAAAACCCATTAAGAATCCTGATAAACCCTCAAAGAGTGAAAAAAAGAAATTCATTTCAATGCTAGTGCTAAAAATTGCTTGTTTGAATCTTTAGCATGGATGTGTTTAACCAAGTGTTCACTTTAAATATGGCACATGAAATTTGGTTAAAATTACAAGAGCTCCATGGCGGCACAAGTAATGTCTGTGAGCAAAAACATTGCCTAGCTCAACAAAGTTATGATTCTTTTGAAATGAATGATGATGAGCTTGTTTGTGATATGTATTCATGTTTGAATCTAATTATCAATGAGCTCAATTCTATAGGATTAACAAAGCTAGGTGATGCAGACATCATGAGGAAGATCATCTCCATGCTACCACAAAAGAAATATGCAAGCATCATCACCATCCTTCACAACATGGAGGACTTGAGCACCATGACCCTGGCCATAGTCATTGGCAAGATAGTGGCATTTGAGATGTCATGTAAGATGGGTCACGAAGAAGCCTCTTGATCAAGCAAAGGCAAAGCTCTCGCTTGTGGTGAGCACAAGAAGATGAAGGGCAAGCAAGTTGAGACAAGCTCAAGGTCAAGCTCCTCAAGTAAAGAAGAAGAAGATGAGGATGATGATGATGAAGAATCAAGTGATGATGATCAATCTTCCTCCTCCACCTCCGACCTTGACGAAGAATCAATCAAACTTATCAACAAGGTGGAGAAGATGATTCAAAGGCTCAATGTCAAGGGTGTGCCCATCCAAATTCAAGATTTCATTTTCACCAATCAAAGAAATGAGCAAAGAAAGAAAGGATGCTATGGATGCGGTGAGTTGGGGCACTTTGTGGAAGTTTGTCTAAACAAGCCCACACCCAAGACAAAGAAGAAGGCGTGTAAGGACAAAACCCTGACATCATTAAGGTCATGGGATGATTCTTCAAGTGAAGACAAAGACGATCACAAGAGGCGAGTGTACAAGCACTCATCATCAAGCACTTCACGAGTGTGACTTATGGCATGAGGTAACAAAAAGTCTATCCCTAGTGATAGTGACAATAATAGTGATAGTGATGATGAGCTACCTTCTTATGAGCAACTTGTGCATGAAAATCTTAAATATGCTAAATGTTGCACTAGTCAACAAAAGAAGCTAAAAATGTTGCAAGAAAAGCTAGATAGTTTGCAAGAAGCATATAAAACCTTGCTTGAACAATATGAGATATTTACTAATCTCAATATTGAACTATCTACTAAAATTGAGCAACTTGAGGCTAGTAAAACAACAAATACATGAACAATCAATGATGAGCAACTTGTAAAGAAAAATAAAAAATTAAAAGAAAAGTTAGCTAGCTCATAAGATGCCTATAAATGTTTGCTTGCTAAAATGAAAATCATGTGCAAACATTGTGATGAGCTAACTAATAAAGTTGCTAATCTTGAAGCCGTCGGTACTACCCCCACCGAGGCACCTGAAAAGAAAAAATCAATCTTTGACAGACCTAAAAAGGATGCCTCTACTGCTTGCAATGATTTATGTTTAGACTCACCCTTGTGCAACCAAGTTTGTGTTGAGAAAGTTGTTGTAGATACATGCACACAAGAGGTTGCAATGGAGAATGAGCAACTGAAGCAAGAAGTGGCTCGCCTTACCAAGGACTTGACTCAAGTAAAAGGCAAAATGGAGCAAGCCCAACTTCATCAAGATAACACTGTCAAGGGAGTGAAGAAGCTTGATGAAGGACAAACCGTGGTTTGCTATGTATGCCACAAGGAAGGCCACAAGTCCTATGAGTGCAAGGTGAAGAATGGGGGAGGAGCTAAGAAGAAAGAGAAAAACAAAAAACAAACAAGCAAGCTCTCCAACACCTACACCAACAAGGTGGACAAGAAGGCCTCCACACCTTATCTCCTAAAGAAAAAGAAGAATAACAAGGTCGTGGTCATCAAGGTGAACAAGAAAGCCAACAATGGGGCCAAACGTATTTGGGTGCCAAAGGAGATCATTTCAACATGAAGAGCTCCAAGAAGGTTTGGATTCCGAAGGGGAAGTGAGAAGTCAAATGGACTACGGGGAATTTGGAGACTTGGCATAATTTGGGTGCATTTCATGAGGTGTATTATGATGGTCAAGGTAATTGCCAAGTGTGTTAGTGAATACTATGGACCCAAATTCCCCTCCCCATGTTAGGTTACTAGATTTCATTTCTTGCAATCTCAATTAGCATCTAGTTCCTTTTAGTGCCTAGGTTTGCATTTGCATGTTTAATCTTTTGTCATGTATGCACTAGGTATATCTTATGGTAGGCTTGCTCGGTATCACTCTTACCCTTGAAGCAAACCTACATCGTTTAAATTGCATAGGAGCACGGCACATAGCTTATTTTACAATTGTTTATCTAATATGTGCCAAAGTCCAAATTATAGATAATTTCCCCAAAATATCATTTTTGAAAATGATTCTCACATTCATGTGATGTCATTTTTCAAGTGGTATTTTTTTATTCCAAAATCAATGTGCATATCTCCTACTATAAGTATTCCATATTTGTGTGCACAAATTTAGGGGGAGGTTACTCTACAAGTTGGATGCTTTGAGACTAACACCCTTTCAAGCCTATCATGTGTGTAGTAGTCTCATTGCAAGAAAAATGGAGACCCCAGAGATAAGCATCAAACTTCAAATGATCACCACCCATTTCAAGTGGTGTCAATCAAATTGGTTTCTACATGTGGTATTCCTAACCGATATCATTGTGTTGACTTCAATTTGATATTTATATGCTTCTTCCATGCATTATATAGATTAAACTTGTAACACCCCTAGTGTTACGAGCTTATTTAGCGCCGCGATTTAAGGCTAAGTAAAATTTTCGTAACGAGTTCTCGGAATTTTTGAGTTAAAACATACGTGAAGTGATAAGCGAATTTTGTGTGTCTTAGTTTCGCGGACTCAAATTAAACGCTCAAGTTAAACTGCACCGTGCGTAGGAATATTTGTGAATGTCCGACGACGATTCTAGCGAACAGTTTGTTCTATTAGATTAAAGTATGAAAAACAACTGTTATAAATAAAATAAAATCCGTTAATAAATAGAACGATATACACATATATAGCTTTTGAATCAAATTTAAATTTGAGGTTTACTGAGATTTTCATGTCCCTAGACGTTGCAAATTGACTAAAGTAGTAAACTGTTATATATATGTGTGTGTATATATATATATGTATATATATATATACACACACGTTACGACAGTAACTCTAAATCAACAAAGTGTAACTGTGCCAGTTGACCTGCTTCTCTACCCGTTCAGTCTTGTCTCTGCGGCGTCAGTCGTGTCCTGCGCTCTGCTTGTCCGTTCTCTCTCTCACACACAAGTCTGCTCCCTTGCCTTACCTCTGTCTACCCTGTCTTGTTTGTCTGCCACTACATGCTGTGCCGGTCTGTGCATTTTCTTCTCCCTCGGCTTCTTGAATACACCTGCTGCTGTCTTCTTGCTTAAGCTGAAACCCCGTCCGACGTTGCTCCTCTCTCTTTCTCTTTCTTTTTCTGCAGCCGAGTGGAGACGTCTCTGCTCCAGTCCATCGTGGCCAACTGGTCTCTTTTTCCCTCCGTGCCGCGTCCAGGCCAGGGCCATCTGCGTCAGTGCCGGCCTTTTCCCGTGTGACTTCCCGAGCCGCAGCACCTGCCAAGGCTGACCCTTCCACCATCGTTCTCCCTTCTCCTCCCGTGCCCTGCGCGCCGGCGTTCCCGCAGCGCGTCAGAGCCGCAGCACCCCATGCTTCCTGCATCGGCGCCCTCCTTTTCTTCTCCTTGCCCGCGCGCCCGAGCCTACGCTGGAGCAGGTCCATCCCCACACACATGCCTCGGTCCCATGCTGGGCATGTTGTTCCTTGGCGCGCCGTGGCCGCACTTCCTCCCCTTCCAAAATTCATCGTGCACGAAGCGCTTCCCTCAAATTCCTTGCGCTCACTGGTTCCCGAGGTCCCTAGATTGTCACTGCTGTCGATCGTGGTGGAAATCATCCATCAGAGAGCTCGCACGAAGCATCGCCATCGCCGCTGGCCACCATGGGCGCCGCACTGAGCTCAGCCATGGTTTCCTCTCCTTCCTTGCTTCCTCTGTTTGATTCTTGATGTTTTGGTTCCGCACTGATGTCACGGCTTTGTCCGTGAAGCAGTTTCACCGGCGGGTCTTCGAGCAGCAGGAACGCCGCTGTTGCCGCGGTGCACCGGTGCCACCATTGCTGCGCACGAGGCCAGCGCAGCTCCAGCCCTTCCCACCTTGAACCATTCTGCGACTAGGACTATGGTAAGCCCCCATTGCTCATCGCATGTCGTCTTGGTTCTAGTATGTATCCTTGCGCCGGAACGAGCTCGTCGTCCCGATGAACGGCCGCCGCCATCGGTCTACACGCGGACGGGCGTGTGCGACCTTGCCCAGTTACTCGACGCCATCCGTGCCCAAGCGCTGGGCCAGCCAGTGGCCACCATGGCTAGACCACCGGTCGGGCGCGCTCGTGGGCCATCAGTCCCCGCCTAGGCCATCTGCCGGTTCCCGCTGGGCCGCCTGCGCTGGGTTGGCTTGCCGCTGTGCGCGCACTGGGCCGGCCTACTGAGGATTAAGCACCGGGGCTGCTCTTGCGCTGCTGGGCCGTGCGTGCTGTCCCGCGCCTGGGCCGGCCGATGGCCGTCGCTGCTGGGCCGACCGGAGGTCTGTGCGCCTAGGCCGCCGGTTGCGCTCGCCAGCTAGGCTGGCTTGGTACCGCCGGTCTCCTCTGGGCCGTTGGTGCCTGCTGGTTCCTTTGATTTTCTAAAAACAAGTAACTAATTTAGTTCAGGAATAAAAGTGTAAAATCAATATACATTTGCGTAGTTGTCCAAAAATTATGAAACCAGTTTTGTTAGTCTCCTAAAATCATGATCTACCTATTAGTATAGTTGGTTCACATAGTGTGATATTATTCTTGGAAGCTATATAATTAATTTAAGATACTTAATGTTGTAAAATATAAACTTGTAGGGATTTCCGTGGTAAATTGGTAATAGCGTTGGATCGGACATCTTTACAGTAGGTTCCTAGCAATATTAGCTGCTCACCGTAATTTTTGTAGCTCTAAAATAATTATTTGCTAGGTAAATAATGATGGCCTATTGCGAATAAAGAAACACCGTTGGTTTATATAACTAAACTAATTGTTGGGAAATAACGCCTTATCCGACAACGTGTATATGTAGCCTAAGTATGGTCGTCGTTAGAACTAGCCCGTTAGCTCGAGAGGCGTACATCGTATTTTACGAGTCACGATTGCAGTTGATTAATTACAACTTTGCATTGCATCGCATGCATATCATATAGGCACGATGATGGGTCAACGGATCGATCGAAGGGTGATTGGGAATCCGAAGATGGTGTAATGGTATTCTCTCCAGGAGATGATGCAATGGGCTTTCTTGATGGTGGATGATCTGAAGATGCAGATACTAACTTTTAATATATCTTACCCAGGCATGCCCCGGTGCATAACCCCTACTTTTCTGCAGTTTAAATTATAATTGTGCATTAAGTTTTAAAGAGTTGATTGAAACCCACTGGCATATATATCTTTATCCTATGAGTCTTACTAGTATGACAGGATCGTGTAGAATGCTATGCTATAGGACTCCGGTAGAAGTCAAGTGATTGCCTGTCACTCGCGAGCTATAGGAAATATGTTACTATATCATTATCACTTGGAAAATATAAATGGTGGAAAGGAAAATGGTGACTGGGCAGGGATATGGTTTGGGTATTGGTGGGTGTAGGAAGTTGTGTCGCCGCGGAGGCGGGTCATAGCTTGATTACACCGTTTTTCCCTGTCTGGTCGGTTAAGGACCGATCATTGCATATGACTCTAGGCAGGTCACAGACTTATTATCCTAAGCACATACTTGTGTCTGGGCGCTTGGAAGACTTGTTGCTCTCTTGCCGCGGATCCGGCTCTTTCCGGACCGACTATTAGGGTTTGTTTTTGGTGGAGGAGGTCCTTGCACCGCGCTGAGTCCGAGACTCAGGGGAGGGGGCTTGGAGTCCCAGTTTGGACGGGGACCTAGACACCTGGGACAGGAGAGTGACGGGTTGGTCCTGCTTGTGCCTGGGGCACAAGCGGGGCGTGTGTTTTCGGGGTACCCAGCTAGGGGCATTGATTCGCGAATCACCGGGCTATCCGGTACGACTTGTCTACGGTTTAGCATCGTAGTAAGAACTGAAAGATGAAAGATGGAAGATGGGCAAAGGAAATCTGATTGCTTATCATCTGCTTGAAAGTAGCACAGGTGCTTACATAGAATGGTTAGTTAATGAACCAATGCGGCTTTAATAAAAATCGAATATAAGGACGCACGCTTAGTAATGCTTCCTGCAAAGGCAATAAACCCACAAGCCAGATAGCCTTGCATATCCTTGAAATTTTTTCTTTTCTCCTGTCAGGTAAGTCTTGCTGAGTACAATTGAGTACTTAGGGTTTTATTCCCCCTGTTGTAGGTAACAAGTGGAGGCTTGAGCTGACCTTTGTGTGTGGATTCCTCCTGGTGGGCTCAGAGAGGATTTCCTTTACGCCACGATCGTAGATGTTATTTATAACTCTCACCAAATACTTTTATAAACGAAAGTTTCATAATCTGTTGTCGTAGTCTAGATATCAATACTTCATCATGTCATTAATAGATGTTTATTTCTGCTGTAACTCTGTTCACATGTTTCTATTCCACTGTTCAATTAAATTGTCTATAACTCTGATAATATGAATTCATTCCGTTGTTATAATAATAAATATTACACTCTGATGTTGTATTAAAAGTGATGTAAGAAATGGCTACGAATGATGTAAGCTTTATTCTCTCGTTTGTGATCCTAATGGCAAAAATGTGGATTTTCGGGTTCTCCCCTGGGGTGTGCCCGATGGAACCGAGTAATTTAGTGTTCTCCCTCGAGTGCTTAGTGTCTGATGGAAGACAAGCACTCTTATGAGGCATTAGATTAGGCGGTTCTACCACAGGTGGTATCAGAGCATAAATGAGGAAATAAGGCTTCAAAAACCTTTTCTAAACAAAAATTTGACAACCCATTTTTGTAAAAAGTTTGGACGTTTGTATACGAAGTTATATAAGTAGCCCTATTACTATGGTTATATATCCAGGATAGATGGCACTCTGCTGACCTAGATAGCTTAATCAAGTTTTCTGTAGGTACACTAACTCGAGCATAGTCCGATAGTATCGACTAGTTATAGGGAGAGAACGATATGCCAAAAATCTGAGAACGGTTGCCCTATATGTTGGCAACAGTGAAAGGACATATAGGACGTGCATTCATGCATATCCCGTTTGTGCATTGTAGCGCTCGTATTGCTGGTAGATACGCCATCCATAGGTGTCACGCGCGTCGTATTGTGCACGAAGGACTTGTTCCTATTCTAGAGTAGGTCTGCACTATGGCTTCGTGTTTCGCGTTCACCGTGGTTCGCGCCGGTCGCGACCCACGTCTCTCCGTACCCCTTTCTGCGCTCTTGTCGGACCCTTGCCCTGCAGTCGTACTAGTCAGTAACGGCATCGCACGTCGCTCGCCTCGAACGCGTGGAATTTGGTCGATCCGCCATAGTGATCTCGCGCGGGAACCCTGGTGAACCGCGCTAGGACCACTGAGCGCTCTGCCTTTATAAGTAGAGCCTGACTTAGCCATTGGTACCACCACTCGGCGCACTTTAGCTCGC
The DNA here is from genome assembly GCF_019320115.1 of Miscanthus floridulus. Classification (NCBI taxonomy): domain Eukaryota; kingdom Viridiplantae; phylum Streptophyta; class Magnoliopsida; order Poales; family Poaceae; genus Miscanthus; species Miscanthus floridulus. The sequence goes on along the minus strand of NC_089593.1, from coordinate 29,524,508 downwards.
TTAGCTTTTCCTTTGAGCCAGCTTTTCGCTTAGCCTTCCTTGCAACCACCGCTAAAGATGGCAGGAGTCTGGTTTAGTACCTACTGCCTGAACGTTGAGGGTTTTCCCAGAATCCTGCATGCCACCCTGCAAAAGATCGGAGTCAATGATCACCCCGAGTATGAGGGCCGAGAGTATGAGGAACATGGCACCGAGCAGTGTGAGGTTACCGTCTACATCGGGAAGAGTGAAGAGTTCCCCGACCTCCCTGAAGCCTGGAGTGTGACCACAACCGGGTTTCGCTTTGTCGACACCTACCAGGTTGTGGCCCGCAAAGCCTTGTGGTACCTCTGCCAGATCTATGAGGAGCCCATTGCCCATACCCCCATGCGGTTCTTTCCTCCTTTAGACAAGAATCGGTGGGCGTGGAAGGCCCGCATGGAGGCTTTGCAAGGACGAGATGTGCAAGAGGACAGTCCCACCATGGTGCACTTGACCACGTACCCGCTCGCTCTGGATGAGCAGTATGACCGTCAAGCCTTGGAGCTGAGGGCATGCCTTCGGCACGCCGAGGAAGCCGAGATCTTCAACCGGATGCTCCAGGTGCAGCTCGTCGAAGCGCATGCCAGTGCTGCCGCTGCTGAGAGCCGAGAGACTACCATGTCGGAAGCCCTAAAGGATGCCGAAGATCGGCATGTTCATCAGCTGCGGGTGGCCTATCTTGTCACCAGAGTCAAGCGGAGGACGCTGGCTGCTGAAAGGCAGGATGCCCCGATTTTGGAAGGGATCCCTATCCACCCGCCAGAAAGAAGAAGAACTAATGTTGCAGCACCGCCCACACCTCCACCCTTGGAAGTGTCCGAAGAAGAACCCTTGATTCCTCTCGCTCAGCCGTTGCCCCGTGAAGATGTAGATTAGTTGCCTTGGGATGCTGTACCCATAGTAGTAGTGTTTTTCATTGCTGTCCTCCGGTATTGTACTCTTGTCGTTGTTGTCGTCCGTAGTTGTTGAGCCCGTTCGACCATAGGTGAATGCTGTGTCGTGAATGGGAGCCTGAATGCCTGTATGATGTATCCGTATCAGATCGTTGGAACATGCATTTTGTTATTTTGCTGTGTTTATTGCGTTTATCTACCTTAAGTTCGTTAGACGTGCTTAAGTTTTCAAGGGTGATGTTAAGTGAGTTACAAGAGAAGTTGCCACTCAGATACCAGCAGATCAGCCATGATTGGACAATATAGGACACTGTATCAACTAATTGTGGATGTCCCAGCAGAACACTTGAGTCTCTTTAAATCAAATCCGTCATTGGATTTGTGTTCCTTGTCCCTTGTTGTGAAGGGAACCCTTGTTTTGAATTTTCCCTTGCAATACTTCCCTTATTCTATGGTCTATGACCCCATCGCCTTCATGGCGTGTAAATTGGTAACAGTTGCCTGGTTAATAGCTTATGGTGCCACGATGAAACCGAGGGCTCTCTGTGGAACAGCTGCCACATGTGATGCTGCTCGGCACGCACTGGTATCAAGGTGATTAACCAAATACCTTTTCCAAGTTACACCGCCGTACCATTTTGTTTTAAAAATTTTCTCCTTGGAAATGTTCAGGTGTTCAAACGGGAAATCCACAACGGGTTGGTGCAGAAGCGTTCTCTCAAAGTCAGCAAGAGGAGATGGTTTTGGAGGAAGAAAGTATGACATGGTCTCAGTCTACTTGAAAGCCGGATGTGGTCGAGTAAAGGAAAGAAAAAGAAGAGTAGTAAAGGAAGGTTAGCAGTGGATAGCCGGGAGTAATAGAAAAGTCAGAGTGGACGTCATGTCCCAAACCCTGTTTTTAGTTGACCGTGCTTCGCATGCTGGGCCATTTCGCTGTGTGTCCTACGAATGTTGTCTGAAGCAACCTGATTTCTATGAAGGGAAATCCACAGAGTCGAAGTGTATTATGACCGTTGTAGATCATATTACCCAAATTCCAGTCGACTACCACATCCATACAACGATAATATCAGAGTACAAATAGTGCGTAATTACATAAATTATTACATCGCCGCATTGGCGGAATCAAAAGTAGCATTCATTCAGAACATCTTGAAGATAAGATCGCCAAAACTCGAGCGTAGGAACGAACCCCTCAACCGTCAAACTCCTCAGAGCTATACTCCTCAACAGAACCTGTGTGCCAAAATTTATCAGTACGATTTGTACTGGCCACTCCCACCCTATGAGCTATGCTTTGCGGATATTGGATGCAAGTTGGATATAATCAAAAAGGAACCTATAAGGCTGGGGTTTCCTATGTATTAGCATATCAAGTATATAATAGTATAGTCAAGTTTTAACAACATTTCCACACTCATTCCACCCCATTTCCATCTAGAGCCAGGTTTCGATCCTGGGATCGATATACCACCATCTCCATATCATCATCATACCATCGCTCAGTCGATAGGCCAACTCCCTCTCAGCACTGTCTCATGGTCCGTAGCCCCTGGCTACGACCGACACTCTCTCACGGGGGAAGAAGAGAAGGACTCATCTCGTTATCTAGTTTAAGCGAAACCCAGGAAAGGTCCATAGCCGACAAGTCGGCACATGTATCGATCGATCAACCATACACTCTGCAGAGGTTTTACATAACCACAGGATCTGCCTTCTTCGCTGACCGTCATCAACTGGGCTGATTCCAGCCACTTGCTAGGCTAGGATAATGCCACTCTACCATTCAGCCCTGGTACACCCCAAGTTTAGTCTAGGGCGGCTGAAACTGTGAGTCATGAGCCAGGTCCACAAGGCCTCCATGAAGTCTCAGAAGGGTGTGGGGGAAATTCTCCATGCCCCGTACCTCCTTACACTATCCGCTATCAACCTAGCAGTAGTGGCAATATCCTACCAAGTAGTCCGGCCGTCCCACACCATATAGGGCGAGTGGTACGTAAGGCTTCCCGGTGAATCTGAGTACTAGTAAGTACTTAGGGATGACCAAGCCAGAATGTCTTCATCAGGGTTTCCATTTACCGTGCCACCACAGCACCTCCATCCCGAGCTCCTCCCATCACAGGTTCACACCCAGGACCATCTCATATGCCATTTACCCACCACAGGTATCCATTCCAGGGGTGAGCATGCTCGTGCATGTGCGCTCCTACGCCGGTGTACTACGTCATGGCTGGGGTCCTCCATTTGGCTGATGGCAGCACGCACGGCACGTCTTGGGTCTCGGCAAGCGTGGCCATGGCGGTCTCCCTAGCTAACCAGTTGGGATAGGCCGGAGCTCAAAGCTTCAGCAAGCTTCCGATCATAGCGGTGCACGTTCCATTTGGCTAGGGAGGTGGTCTCAGCAAGATGGCTCACCACAGGGTTCATGGCGGTAGGATGGCGGTGCAGTGGCGAGGCGAGGTCATGATGAGGTGATGCAGTGCCATGCCGAGCAGCTACGTCGCTGTAGCTGATCGGGGCGGCGCTCCGGGTTCTGGCGGGGTCCTCCCCGCAGCGGCTTCATTCTCCACCTTGCTTCTCCCTCCTCCCTCTCTCTCCACTTGACGCCATGTGGTGCTGTGCCACCAGCGGCGGCGGAGAACGTGCTGAGGGTTAGGGCTCACGGACGTTGGCTTTTATAGCCGAGCTCCAAGGGCTCCAATGGCGGATGGCTATTGGGCGGTGGTGATACGTGCGGCGCATCCGATGGCTCGCGTGCGGTAGCATAAGCACGGCGCAAGGGGGAACAAGGTCATGCGATTTGCGTGACCCTGGGCCCGCGCCTGCCACACTGGTCAGCCTCCAGTCGCGCGGGGAGAATGCGTGGGCGAGAGGAAGAAGACGCTACTATGCTGACAAGCGGGGTCGGGTCGTCAGGCGCTTGGCGTGATGTGGCTACGTGCGGCGCGTGATAGCTGACAAGCGAGTCTGGCTTGTCAGCGGCTGTGCGCGTGCGGGCGGCGATGCTGGGTCGGCTGAGGCAGGCTGGGCTGCTGCTAGTCCCTCTCTCCTATTTCCTTTTCTTTTTCTATTTCTTTTTGTATTATGTTACTCTTCTTTCATGTATATAAATCGAAGTGGCATATTTCTCCTTTGGTAAAATGTCCCATGGTGATAAACATTGGTCATAGTATATGTTGGGATATTAATCCCATGTTAGTACATTTATTCAAATATTTGTTAGCTTTTATTAATCAACACATAAACCCCAAATAAAATCCAGATCACCATGTTGAATATAATGCAACTTGATGTATGCTATGTGGTAAAATAAATTCAAGGTGATGAGGTGAGATACTTGTGCAAGTCATGTAGGTTTAGTTGGATTACAACTAATGCAACACTTAGGGTTGGCTCCTACAAATGTCACTCATCACCACATGGGGTTTTGAAGAAAAATTTTGTAGTTGGGATTTTTGGTGTGTGGATTTTTGGGTTGTTACAGTCCTACCCCCTTAACAGAATCACGTCCCCGAGATTAAAGCGTAACGTACTCTTCGAAGAGATAAGGATATTGTAGCCGGAGGTCAGACTCTTTCTCCCATGTTGCTTCTCTCTCAGTGTGATTGCTCCATTGGATCTTGCACATCGAAATCGTTTTGCTTCGGGTTTCTTTGGTATCTCTACCCAGAATTTGGATAGGTTGTTCTTTATACTCAAGAGTATCTTGAATGTCAAGTGTATCAGTTGGAACTACTTCATCGGGCACTCTCAAACACTTGCATAACTGTGAGACATGGAATACGAGATGTACACCCACCAATTCCTCAGGTAGCTCAAGTTTGTAAGCGAGTTTTCTAATCCTCTTGCAGATCTTGTATGGCCCAATAAATCTAGGGGCAAGCTTTCCTTTCACATGGAATCTGACAGTTCCACGTAGCGGGGATACCTTGAGATAGACAAAATCTCCCATATTGAACTCAAGTTCTCTTCTTCTTTTGTCAGCATAGCTCTTGTATCGACTTTGAGCAATCCTCAAGTTCTCCTTCACTTGAGCAACTCCTTCTTTGGCATCTTGAATCTTAGCGGAGTCAAAGAACGATCTTTCTCCCGGTTGGGACCACATCAAAGGTGTCTTACAAGGTCTGCCATATAGAGCTTCAAACGGTGACATCTTGATGCTGGCTTGGTAGCTGTTGTTGTAGGAGAACTCTGTATAGGGTAGGCATTTCTCCCAATCAGAGCCATAATTCAGTACACTAGCGTGAAGCATGTCTTCTAAGATCTGATTTACTCGTTTAGTCTGTCCATCTGTCTGTGGGTGATATGCGGTACTGAAATCAAGTTTGGTTCCAATGGACTTGTGCAGGGCTTCCCAGAATCGGGACATAAACTGAGGACCACAATCAGATACAATACTAGAGGGAGCTCCATGCAGTCTGAGAATATGCTCAACATATAGATCTGCTAATTTTTCGGCATCGGTCTTGGTCTTAACTGGTACAAAGTGAGCAATCTTGGTCAAACGATCAACAATCACCCAAATGGAATCATTGCCTTTCTATGAACGGGGCAATCCAACTATGAAATCCATGGATATGCTCTCCCATTTCCACTTGGGAACGTCAAGAGGCTTTAACAATCCTACAGGCCTTTGATGTTCAGCCTTGACTCTATTACAGGTGTCACATCGTGCCACATGTCCCACAATGTCTGTCTTCATGCCTTTCCACCAAAAGTGTTTCTTCAAGTCTTGATACATCTTTGAACCTCCAGGGTGAATACAGTACTTAGAATCATGAGCTTCTGACAGAATTTCCTCTCGTAGTGCTGGATCAGAAGGTAAACAAATTCTATTCCTTGAACCAGATGGTTCCTTGTTCATCTTCATGGTGGTTGGTCTTGTAGCCTAGTTTCATCAAACCACAGAGATATTCGATCCTCTTCACAATTTTTCTAAGCTTGACGGATGCGATCTGTGAGATCATACTGTATGCGGAGCTCATTCAACAAGCCATGCGGTAGCATCTCAAGCTGGAAATCTCAATCTCTTCCTTGAGCTCAGGTGGTACAGATTCAGTGATCAAAGTGTGACAGTAACTCTTACGACTGAGAGCATCTGCGACTACATTAGCTTTTCCCAGATGATAGTGAATTTCTAGGTCATAGTCCTTGATCAATTCTAGCCATCGGCGTTGCCTCATATTCAGATCTTCCTGAGTGAAAAAGTACTTCAAGCTCTTGTGGTCGGTGTAGATATCACACTTGTTGCCTATCAAGTAGTGCCTCTAGATCTTCAAAGCATGCACAACTGCTGCTAACTCAAGATCATGAGTAGGGTAACGGTTCTCATGTTCTTTCAACTGTCAAGAAGCATAAGCTATCACTCTTCCACCTTGCATCAATACACAGCCAAGTCCTTGACGGGATGCATCACAATAGACCACTAAATCTTTACTGATATCAGGCAATGCTAGCACAGGAGTTGTGGTAAGCTTCTGTTTCAATTCTTGAAAGCTTTGTTCGCACTCGGGCGTCCATTCAAACTCCTTAGTCTTCTTCAGAAGGTTGGTCATCGGACGAGCTATCTTGAATAAGTTTTCAATGAATCGGCTGATAATATCCAGCCAATCCTAAGAAACTTCTGACTTCTGTCACATTACGGGGTTGATCCCACTCTTTCACAGCTTCAATCTTGGCTGGGTCAACTGCGACACCTTCAGCTGATAGTACATGGCCTAGGAAGGCAACTTTCTGTAGCCAAAACTCGCATTTGCTGAACTTTGCGTAGAGCTGATGTTGTGCTAATTTCTCAAGCACAGTTCTCAGATGATGTTCATGTTCTTCGGCGGTGGGTGAATAGACAAGGATGTCATCAATGAATACTACCATGAACTTATCCAGTTCATCCATGAAAACCTTATTCATCATGTTCATGAAGTATGCGGGAGCATTCGTGAGTCCAAAGGACACCACAGTGAACTCAAACTGCCCATACCTAGTCACAAAAGCTGTCTTCGGGATGTCACTCTCTCGAATCTTCATCTGATGATAGCCAGATCTGAGATCAATCTTGGAGAAATACTTGGCACCTCGAAGCTGATCAAGCAAATCATCAATCCTTGGCAGGGGGTACTTGTTCTTGATGGTGACTGCGTTCAAGTTCCGGTAATCAATGCACATTCTCATTGAGCCATCCTTCTTCTTAACAAACAGAACAGGGGATCCCCAGGGTGAAGCACTGGGTCTGATATACCCCTTCGAGATGAGCTCATCAAGCTGTTTCTTGAGCTCGGCTAGTTCATCAACTGACATGCGATAGGGTCTCTTGGCAATGGGTCCTGTTCCCGGCAAAAGATCAATGATGAACTCTACATCACGGTCTGGTGGCATACCCGGTAATTCTTTAGGGAATACATCGGGATAGTCTCTGACCATAGGCACATCATGAACTGTCTTCTCCTCTTTTTGTGATTCTGAACTCGCTTTAAGGGCACATAGGATAGAAGTGGACTTTCTGGACTGAGGTTCACACCTAATAACTTGGCCTGATGGGTGGGTCACTTGGACGTATCTAGGTGAACATGATATGATACCTCAGTGAATGGTTAGCCAATCCATACCTAAGATGACATCTAGGTTCGTGGAAGGTAACAGGGTTAGGTCGGCTTTAAAGATAAGACCCTCCATGGTAAGACTCACTCCCTTACAGATGTGGGTGCACTTTAGGTCTCCTAAAGGTGAGCTGGTGATGATAGGCTTTCCACGTGGGGTTACAGGCAGGTCATGCTCTCATGCAAACTTGGATGATATGTAAGAACAAGTTGCTCCAGAGTCAAATAGAACTGATGCAGTATTGCCATTAACTAAAAACATACCGTACACAACGTCAGGGGTAGCCTGTGCTTCCTCGGTGTCCAGATGGTTGAGACGTCCACGAGTAGCAGATCCCTTGAACTGAGACTTCTGAGCGGCTGAGTTCTGAGGGCACTCAGTGGCTTTGTGACCCGGTTGGCCACAAGCGAAGCAGGTGAAAGGCGCACCGCCTGTAGGGGTTGGCGCGGGTGCCTTCCAGTTTCTAGTGCTTGGTGCAGAGCGGTTCTGTGCTGGGCGTTCATTTGCTGAGCAAGGATGGTTGGAACGGTCCTGTGTGTTGCGGTCCTAAGCATAGCAGTCCCAGGTGTAACGATCCTGAGCAGGGCAGGAGTATCTGGTGGTGTAGCCTCCGCCACCCCTACTCGATCTAGGGTTGTCATCCCTGTTGTGGCGAGGACGTTCCCTGGATGGTGCATCTCTGCGGAACCTCTTGCGATCACGGCCACGGTAGGACTCCTTAGGCTTACGCTTCCTCTCCCTGTACTCCTCTCCAGCTTTAGCACGGTCCTTCTCGATCTGGATGCAGCGATCCACCAGAGCACGCAGCGTGCTACTCTCAATATCACCAAACTTCAGCTTAATGTGCGGGTTAAGTCCCTTGCGGTAATAGTATAGCTTCTCCTTCTCAGAGTTCACAACATAGGAAGGTGCATAGCGTAGAAGGTTGGTGAAACGAGTAGTGTACTCAGTCACCCTGTCCTTTCCCATCTTGATGTTGTGGAACTCCTCGGCTTTGGCCTCCATGATACCCTTGGGAATGTGATACTCAGTGAATGCTTTGGCGAACTCATCCCACGAGATGTTGGCAGGGTCCTCATGGGAATCACTAAAACTGTCCCACCAGGCACGTGCTGCACCTGTGAGCTGGTGTATGGCAGCTCCAACACACTCATCGTCGGTGAAAGTAGTGAGGTCAAGCTTCTTGTCCATCTCCTTGAGCCAGTCATTGGCTACAAGCGGGTCAAGGTTGGTGCCATCATAGGTAGGTGGCCTTAGCTTCAGAAATCCCTCCAGCTTCCTCTGGAAATCATTATGCTGACCTCCCTAGCGACGGTTTGCTCCGTCAACAAGAGCTGCAAGAAGCTGGGTCTGTTGTGCCATCACTTCTGCCAGGTTCGGTGGTGGTGGTGGCAGAATGTTCTCCTCAGCAAGCGGTGGGGTATTCTCCAGGTTGAAGGGTATCCCTCCACGTCCACGGCCATGGCTATGACCACAGTTGTTGCCACCACACCCCCTATTTGGTTCGACTGGTTCGGGGGTGGGCGCACGTCCATGGTTCATTAGGCGAGTAGATCGGTGGTTCGGCATCTGCAACACGGATCATAGGAATTTTAGTGTTTGTGCCATAAGTACTTATAATTCAGTATGACTACATGATTTTGACAATTTAAAGAAAAACATTTATACTATCCAACACTCATTACAAAGAAGCAATAAGATCCATAAGATGCAATAAGATCCAAAACATTCATTACATGGGTTTTATTATATAGCATCATCTCCAGTAGCTACACTTGAAGACTCACGAGAATCATACTACGCGTAGTGACTCATATTACATCTCATAAGGGGTACATCATGGGGTACAACTTATGGAAGCCTCTGACATGTCTCATGACCACGCAGGGTCAACTACTCTAACTCGTACACTGTAGCTGGGATACGACTGTTCTCGATCTCGATCTCCTCGTCGGACTTGCGAAGTTGGGACACGTACTTCAAGGCCTCGGCGAGCTCCTCAGTAGGCTTGGCTCTAGGTAGGGTAGGGCAGGCATCTAGGTTGAGGCGAGTCGGGGCTAACTCAAACTCCTCTATCCTAGGCTTCGTCTTGCTGCGAATCTCCTTGGGTAGCTGATCCCACATACCCTTCATCTCCCTAAGGCGCTTCTTGTTAGACTTCTGCCAAGCCTGCCAAGTCCTCTCACACTTGTCCTGTAGGTACTCATTCTGCCTGAGTGCCTCGATCAGGTGACCCTGGTTGCGAACGGACTTCTTCCTAAACTCCTCTAGCTCCTGAGTCATGGTCTTGTTCTTAGATTGGATTTTCAGCATATCAATCCCCTTGGACCTCTCTCTGTCTCCTCTGCGGTTGAACTCGGCCTTCTTGTCATCCAACTCTCTCTACAACTCCAAGACCTTGCTGTCGAGGTAGCAGTTCCTGTTGCCTAGGTCGGTGGCTTTGTCCTGTAAGTCAGCGAGCCTCGGCTCTATGGACTTCTTCACGATGGTTGAGCTCATCCTGTAGCTTGGCAACTGTCTCAAGTAGACTAGCTCGCTCCTGTGCTCCCTGCGAGTCTCGCTCCTAGTACTCCCACAGAAGGGCCTGGTCCTATGTCTCCTCTGCTCAAGCTGGGTCACGTACCTATCCTGCTCTAGTAGGTGGATAGCTGAGACGCGAAGGCATCTGTCCTCCTCGGCAAAGATAACTCTACCGGCTGCGAAACTCTGCTCACTAGGGGTAAGGCTGAGGTCGAGGGCCTGGGGAAGTAGATAGGAACTCTGTCGTCTTTAGGTGCTCGTAGTGGTCCCTCATCACTCTGCGAAGTGCCTTGTGTGAGACAGCTCGTAGTCCCTCCTCAACTGTGTCCTCTATAGTCAACTCAGTGAAAGCTGGGACTAGAAGGTAAGGTAGTGCTAGCTAGGGAACTCGACTGAGGTGACAACCGGTCCTTCGATTCCTCCTTCCTGAGCTGACTTCCGGTGCAGGTGACCTTGACAAGCTCGTCAGGGACTCCTAACGTGACGAGAACTCGGCAGAGGGTCTGTGCAAAACCCCCGAGCTCACGTAGGTCAAAGGTAAGCTTGGCGTGGTCCAGAGGTAGCGGTCCTATAGGCGGCCATTCGACATTTCGTTGCCATCTGCATGTTTTAAGGGAACAGGTGTTAGCAGGTCAATAAATAGATAAGCCTTGCATAAAAGTAAATGCAGGGTCAGTATATAACCGAAAGAAGGGCTGTTCACGTCCTATTCTATCGTCCATTTCTGAGGGTTTTCGTCCTAGGGTCAAGTATGGCTCTGATACCAACTGAAGCGACCTGATTTCCGCGAAGGGAAATCCACAGAGTCGAAGTGTATTATGACCGTTGTAGATCATATTACCCAAATTCCAGTCGAATACCACATCCATACAACGATAATATCAGAGTACAAATAGTGCGGAATTACATAAATTATTACATCGCCGCATTGGCGGAATCAAAAGTAGCATTCATTCAGAACAGCTTGAAGATAAGATCGCCAAACTCGAGCGTAGGAACGAACCCCTCAACCGTCAAACTCCTCAGAGCTATACTCCTCAGCAGAACCTGTGTGCCAAAATTTATCAGTACGATTTGTACTGGCCACTCCCACCCTATGAGCATTGCTTTGTGGAAATTGGATGCAAGTTGGATATAATCAAAAGGAACCTATAAGGCTGGGGTTTCCTATGTATTAGCATATCAAGTATATAATAGTATAGGTCAAGTTTTAACACCATTCCCACACACATTCCACCCCATTTCCGTCCAGAGCCAGGTTTCGATCCTGGGATCGATATACCACCATCTCCATATCATCACCATACCATCGCTCAGTCGACAGGCCAACTCCCTCTCGGCACTGTCTCATGGCCCGTAGCCCCTGGCTACGACCGACACTCTCTCACGGGGGAAGAAGAGAAGGACTCATCTCGCTATCTAGTTTAAGCGAAACCCAGGAAAGGTCCATAGCCGACAAGTCGGCACATGTATCGATCGATCAACCATACACTCTGCAGAGGTTTTACATAACCACAAGATCTGCCTTCTTCGCTGACCAGTCGTCAACTGGGCTGATTCCGGCCGCTTGCTAGCCTAGGATAATGCCACTCTACCATTCAGCCCTGGTACACCCCAAGTCTAGTCTAGGGTGGCTGAAACTGTGAGTCATGAGCCGGGTCCACAAGGTCTCCATGAAGTCTCGGAAGGGTGTGGGGGAAATCCTCCGCGCCCCGTACCTCCTTACACTGTCCGCTATCAACCTAGCAGTAGTGGCAATATCCTACCAAGTAGTCCTGGCCGTCCCGCACCATATAGGGCGAGTGGTACGTAAGGCTTCCCGGTGAATCTGAGTACTAGTAAGTCCTTAGGGATGACCAAGCCAGAATGTCTTCATCAGGGTTTCCATTTACCGTGCCACCACAGCACCTCCACCCTGGGCTCCTCCCATCATAGGTTCACACCCTAGGACCACCTCATATACCATTTACCCACCATAGGTATCCATTCCAGGGGTGCCCAGGTAGCACCCCACGGCAAGACTTGCCCTAGGCTCGTCGTATACTCCAACTTGGTCGACACAACCCTCACCCTCCACACACCCAAGTCACACACGCAGCACTCTCCCCATAGTCCAGATAACATCCAGTTTCCACCACGCATCAATATGTAGTATAAGCGTAGTAGAAAGTAATAAGCAATGAAATATAGCAGCAAGCGTGTGACTAGCCTAATAGCAGGGTGAGCAGGGGTAAGGTTGCGTCAAGGTAAAGGCCATCAAGTAAGCATACTACCATGCAAGTCCTATCATAGTGTGATTATAACAATAAAGTAAAGCAATAGCAGTTCTATATTAGCCATGCGTAATAGGTGCTACGAGATTGGGTGGGATGTGGCACCTTCAGTGAAGTCGTCTCCGTACTCCTCACGGTACTCTCGGTCCTCGTCCGTCTGGTTCTCCTCCGAGTCTACAAACGATCGCATTATAGTCGCGTTAGCGACGTCTATAGAATAGCACAAAAAGCAATGAAAATTCAAAAGAGCCAAATGCACTCAAACATGGGTTCATTGCGTAGAGCTCGATTTTAGATGAATTTTGGTCCTGGTCTTGTATTTTTCTGAGTTCGTATGAATTAGTTATGAATTTTCGAAGTTTCAATTATTTTGAAAATGGGAAAAGGCTGAATTAATATCGTGTTGACATGTGTCACACTCTTGTTGGTCCACGTGGCATGCTGACATCAGCATGACGTCATCATCTCGGTTCCGAGCTGACAGGTGGGGTCCCGCATGGCGGTGTCACTGACATGTGGCCCCGGTCAACGGTCAACGTTGACCAGTCAATGGTCAATACAGGCCGGGCCTCGACTGGGCTGGTTGGGTCTGGATACGGGCTATACTTTGGCCCGCCATGTGGCGCGCGCTGGTGTGGCCATATCGTCTTACTGGGCCACTACGGGCCATGATCCATGGGCGCAGGTGAGGCGCGGTTCATGGTGAACCCGCCTGCGTTGGTCCATAGACCAAAGAGCCAGTCTATGAAGGACTTGGTCCACTTACTCCTTCCCAGGGTTTGTTTCACGTGCACGACGTGGTCGTGGTTGGAGCTCAGCGGAGCTGCTCGGGACGTGGTCGGAGCTCGACGGAGCTGCTCAGGACGTGGTCGGCGTGGTCATGGTTGGAGCTCGGCAGAGCGCTCGGGACGTGGTCGGCATGATCGTGGTCAGAGCTCGGCGGAGCTGCTCGGGACGTGGTCGGCATGGTCGTGGTCGGAGCTCGGCGGAGCTGCTCGGGACGTGGTCGACATGGTCGTGGTCAGAGCTCGGCGGAGCTGCTCGGGACATGGTCGGCGTGGTCATGGTCGATGAGGGGAAAATCCTCTCCTCTTCCCCGACGGGGCTCCCACCGGCGGTGAGGTCACCGGAGAGCTTCTCGGGTGGTACTGGTGCACGATTAAGGTAGCCAAAAGCGTCGCCAAGCCTCGGCGAGCACAGTGGTGGGGTCAAGGTGGCGGCTAGGGCTTCCTTGGGTTTCGGCCATGGTGAACAGCGGCGTGGGTTCATCGGCATGCATGAACAGGGCTGTAGTGGTAGCGAGAGCCTAGTTGGAGGAGTGTGTGAGCTCCACGGTGCTTCTACGGCCATGGTGGGCGTGTTGAAGGAGCTCCTGGTGCTCCCAGTGGCTCCGGCCATGGTGGTGGGGCAAAACAGAGGCGGTGGCACTCCGACGAGGTGCGGTGCGGCAACGTAGGGCTCCGGTGGGCTTCTTCCTCGGTTAAGGTGAGCACGGTGTGACTCTCGTCATGGCGGAGCCAGTCGGGTGTCAACGTCGCCTTTACCGCAACGTAGAAGACGCGGTGGTCTCGCCACGGTTGTGCTCTCGACCATGGTGAGCATGCTCGTGCATGTGCGCTCCTGCGCCGGTGTACTATGTCATGGCTGGGGTCCTCCGTTTGGCTGATGGCAGCGCACATGGCGCATCCTGGGTCTCGGCAAGCGTGGCCATGGCGGTCTCCCTAGCTAACCAGTTGGGCTAGGCCAGAGCTCGAAGCTTCAGCAAGGTTCCGATCATGGCGGTGCACGTTCCATTTGGCTAGGGAGGTGGTCTCAGCAAGATGGCTCACCGCAGGGTTCGTGGCGGTAGGATGGTGGTGCAGTGGCGAGGCGAGGCCGTGATGAGGCGATGCAATGCCGTGCCGAGCAGCTACGTCGTTGTAGCTGATCGGGGCGGCGCTCCGGGTTCCGGCGAGGTCCTCCCCGCAGCGGCTTCCTTCTCCACCTTGCTTCTCCCTCCTCCCTCTCTCTTGACTTGACACCGTGTGGTGCTGTGCCACCAGCGGTGGCGGCGAACGGGCTGAGGGTTAGGGCTCACGGACGTTGGCTTTTATAGCCGAGCTCCAAGGGCTCCAATGGCGGATGGCGATCGGGCGGTGGTGATATGTGCGGCGCATTCGATGGCTCGTGTGTGGTAGCATAAGTGCGGCGCAAGGGGGAACAAGGTAATGCGATTTGTGTGACCCTGGGCCCGCGCCTGCCACGCTGGTCGGCCTCTGGTCGCGCGGAGAGAATGCATGGGCGAGGAGAAGAAGACGCTACTGTGCTGACAAGCGGGGTTGGGTCGTCAGGCGCTTGGCATGATGTGGCTGCGTGCGGCACGTGATAGCTGACAAGCGGGTCTGGCTTGTCAGCGGCTGTGCGTGAGCGTGCGGCGATGCTGGGCCGGCTAAGGCAAGTTGGGCTGCTGCTGCTCCCTCTCTCCTATTTCCTTTTCTTTTTCTATTTCTTTTTGTATTATGTTACTCTTCTTTCATGTATATAAATCGAAGTGGCATATTTCTCCTTTGGTAAAATGCCCCATGGTGATAAACATTGGTCATAGTATATGTTGGGATATTAATCCCATGTTAGTACATTTATTCAAATATTTGTTAGCTTTTATTAATCAACACATAAACCCCAAATAAAATCCAGATCACCATGTTGAATATAATGCAACTTGATGTATGCTATGTGGTAAAATAAATTCAAGGTGATGAGGTGAGATACTTGTGCAAGTCATGTAGGTTTAGTTGGATTACGACTAATGCAACACTTAGGGTTGGCTCCTACAAATGTCATTCATCACCACATGGGGTTTTGAAGAAAAATTTTGTAGTTGGGATTTTTGGTGTGTGGATTTTTGGGTTGTTACATTATCTGTATTAGGTCCTTAGCTTCCCGTTTTCGCGTGGCCGCAGCATGGTGCCGCACTCACCGTCCTGGTGCACTATGCGCTTTTCCTTTTTCTAGCGTCCGGTCGGCTCTCTACCCCGCACCGCCGTTCCCCGTACCGGACCCCCCCATTTCCCCTTCCCTTTCTTTCTTCTTTTGGTGACACGACCGCCCGCACGCCTGCCTCGTCGAGCGGACCTCCTCTACTCTCCTTTATTTCCCCCCTCCGCCGCTCGCGTAGGAAGCACGCCATGTTTTCGACCTTATCTCCACAGCATGCACCGTCTGTGTATCCCATCCCTGCCGCATCCGCCTCCTGTGTGTTGCTTCCCACCTCCGTTCACCTATATAAGATACCCTTGGTCCTTGCTCTTCTTCTTCATCCCCATTCCTCTCGCTTTCACAGTAGAACTACGAAATCTAGGCGATGTTGGGAAGCTAGGTTCGTCTATCTGAGGTGATGGTGTGATCTGAGAAGAAGACAGGATCCGATTCGTTGAAGAAGTTCAAGTTCTCTTGGTTAGTTTGGTCTTAGGGTTCGTGATGTTTTACTTCTCAGTCGATTGTTTCTAGATCTGTTGGTGCTACGCCATGATTTGGATAATCATCTTCCTGCTATTTCTCCATTGTCCTCGTCTATCTCGACTTCTAGATTAGATCTCGGTTGTACCAAGTTGCTCTTAACCATGTATCCCTAGATCCCCATGTGGTTTAGTATTCAAAGTCGTGTAATCTTTCGTGTAATCCCTGATCTACGGAATGTAATTGTGTTTCCCCTTTTCTGGTTCCAGTTTCGAATCTTGGGACGAGATTCTTTTTAAGGGAGGTTGGTTGTAACACCCCTGGTGTTACGAGCTTATTTAGCGCCGCGATTTAGGGCTAAGTAAAATTTTCGTAACGAGTTCTCAGAATTTTTGAGTTAAAACATACGTGAAGTGATAAGCGAATCTTGTGTGTCTTAGTTTTGCGGACTCAAATTAAACGCTCAAGTTAAACTGCACCGTGCGTAGGAATATTTGTGAATGTCCGACAATGATTCTAGCGAACAGTTTGTTCTATTAGATTAAAGTATGAAAAACAACTGTTATAAATAAAATAAAATCCATTAATAAATAGAACGATATACACATATATAGCTTTTGAATCAAATTTAAATTTGAGGTTTACTGAGATTTTCATGTGCCTAGACGTTGCAAATTGACTAAAGTAGTAAACCGTTATATATATATGTGTGTGTGTGTGTGTATATATATATATATATATATATATATATATATATATATATATATATATGTATATATATATATATATATATATATATGTATATATATATACACACACACGTTACGGCAGTAACTCTAAATCAACAAAGTGTAACTGTGCCAGTTGACCTGCTTCTCTGCCCGTTCAGTCTTGTTTCTGCGGCCTCAGTCGTGTCCTGCGCTCTGCTTGTCCGTTCTCTCTCTCTCACAAGTCTGCTCCCTTGCTTTACCTCTGTCTACCCTGTCTTGTCTGTCTACCACTGCATGCTGCACTGGTCTGTGCATTTTCTTCTCCCTCGGCTTCTTGAATACGCCTGCTGCTATCTTCTTGCTTAAGCCGAAACCCCGTCCGACGTTGCTCCTCTCTCTTTCTCTTTCTTTTTCTACAGCCGAGTGGAGACGTCTCTGCTCCAGTCCGTCGTGGCCGGCCGGTCTCTTTTTCCCTCCGTGCCACGTCCAGGCCAGGGCCATCTGCGTCGGTGCCGGCCTTTTCCCGTGTGACTTCCCGAGCCGCAGCACCTGCCAAGGCTGACCCTTCCGCCATCGTTCTCCCTTCTCCTCCCGTGCCCTGCGCGTCGGCGTTCCCACAGCGCGTCAGAGCCGTAGCACCCCATGCTTCCCGCACCGGCGCCCTCCTTCTCTTCTCCTTGCCCACGCGCCTGAGCCTACGCTGGAGCCGGTCCATCCCCGCGCGCATGCCTCGGTCTCGTGCTGGGCATGCTGTTCCTTGGCGCGCCATGGCCGCACTTCCTCCCCTTTCAAAATTCATCGTGCACGAAGCGCTTCCCTCAAATTCCTTGCGCTCACTGGTGCCCGAGGTCCCTAGCTTGTCACTACTGTCGATCGTGGTGGAAATCGTCCATCAGAGAGCTCGCATGAAGCATCGCCGTCGCCGCTGGCCACCATGGGCGCCGCACTGAGCTCGGCCATGGTTTCCTCTCCTTCCTTGCTTCCTCTGTTTGATTCTTGATGTTTTGGTTCCGCACTGATGTCACGGCTTTGTCCATGAAGCAGTTTCACCGGTGGGTCTTCGTAGCAGCAGGAACGCCGCTGTCGTCGCGGTGCACCGGCGCCACCATTGCTGCGCACGAGGCCAGCATAGCTCCAGCCCTTCCCACCTTGAACCATTCCACGACTAGGACTATGGTAAGCCCCCATTGCTCATCGCATGTCGTCTTGGTTCTAGTACGTATCCTTGCACCGGAACGAGCTCGTCGTCCCGATGAACAGCCGCCGCCATCGGTCTGCACGCGGATGGGCGTGTGCGACCTTGCCCAGTTACTCGACGCCGTCCGCGCCCAAGCGCTGGGCCAGCCAGTGGCCACCGTGGCTAGGCCACCAGTCGGGCACGCTCATGGGCCATCAGTCCCCGCCTAGGCCGTCTGCCGGTTCCCGCTGGGCCGCCTGCGCTGGATCGGCTTGCCGCTGTGCGCACGCTGGGCCGGCCTATCGAGGACTGCAACGCCTAGGCTGCTCTTGCGCTGCTGGGCCGTGCGTGCTGTCCCACGCCTAGGCCGGCCGGTGGCCGTCGCTGCTGGGCCGACTAGAGGTCTGTGCGCCTAGGCCGCCAGTTGCGCTCGCCAGCTGGGCTGGCCTGGTACTGCCGGTCTCCTCTGGGCCGTTGGTGCCTGCTGGTTCCTTTGATTTTCTATAAACAAGTAACTAATTTAGTTCGGGAATAAAAGTGTAAAATCAAAATACATTTACGTAGTTGTCCAAAAATTATGAAACCAGTTTTGTTAGTCTCCTAAAATCATGATTGAAAGGATCAAGATGCCCAAGAGGGGGGTGAATTGGGCTAATTCTAAATTTTCTTGCAACAATCAAATCCTACGGATAGCCCAATTAACCCCTTGTGCCTAGAAAAATGTTTCTATCAAACTAACGCACAAAGGACTTGCAACCTATGTTCCAAACTTACTCTAGCATGGCAATTCTATGAATGTAAAGACAAGTATTGAATTGCACAAAGTAAATACTCAAAGTAAATGCTCAAAGTAAAGAGAGAGAGGAACGCGGTGATGTTTTGCCGAGGTATCGGAGAGTCGCCACTCCCCACTAGTCCTCGTTGGAGCACCCGCGCAAGGGTGTAGCTCCCCCTTGATCCGCGTAAGGATCAAGTGCTCTCTACGGGTTGATTCTTCGACACTCCGTCGCGGCGAATCACCCAAAGCCGCTCACAACTTGAGTTGGGTCACCCACAAGCTCCGCCGGGTGATCACCAAGCTTCCAATCACCACCAAGCCATCTAGGTGATGGCGATCATCAAGAGTAACAAGCACGAACTCTCACTTGACCACGCGAAGCCTAATGAGAAGATGGATGCACACTTGGCTACTCTTGATTCACTAATGAGGCTACTCTCTTGGATTCTCAAATCTCAATCACCTCACTAGGAACTTGCTCTTCTTGGCACTCACAAACGTGTTTCTCAGCTGTTGGAATGAGCAAAAGTGACTCCACACACGAGTGGAGCTTCTATTTATAAGGTAGCCTAAAAAACGAACCGTTATGAGCTTCTATGCGGTGACCGGACGCTCCGGTCATGTTGACGGGACGCTCCGGTCAGTTCAACCCATGAACCAGTAAAAATGAGTTGACCGGACGCTGGCAAGGTCCGGTCAGCACTGACCGGATGCGTCCGGTCGCATAAAACCCTTACTGGAACCTTACTGGACTCGACCAGACGCTGAACCCTCAGGGTCCGGTCAGTACTGACCGGACGCGTCCGGTCGCAGATTTCCTTCTCTGGACCCTTACTGGAGTCGACCGGACGCTGTCTTTCAGCGTCTGGTCACTTGATCTCTCCAGTGTTCGGTCGCACCGAATGCAGACTACTGATCAAATGAACTGACCGAACCCTACGGCCAGCGTCCGGTCGCACCGGGGCCAGCATCCGGTCAGCATTTGACCCTCCATTCACTTCCAACTCTCGAACATATGTGAATGAAGTTTGCTCTAAAGGATCTTAGGCATCAGTAGGAGCTACCTAGAGCTAGTTTTAACAAGTGTGCACCACACCTAACTCACTAGTCTCAACTAGGTTAAGCTACCCGTCCATACCCCCCTTAATAGTACGGCCAAAGGAAAAACAAAGTCCTAAACTACTCTAAGTGTCACTCCAACTCCAATCGACACTTAGAACTAGTCATCCTTAACCTTGTCGTCCATCCTTTGAAAACTGAAACGATTTCCATTGTAGGGCATGACAACCTTGATTGCCCAATTGATCTCCATTACCATGACCTAACTTAATTGCATCTGCAAAACACACGTTAGTCATAGTAATCTTGTATTGTCATTAATCATCGAAACCCAACTAGGGGCCTAGATGCTTTCAATCTCCCCCTTTTTGGTGATTGATGACAATACTACCTCGAGTACGTGAAAGAGTGAGGTTTTTGACAGGCTTGGTTCATATAAGCTTTTGTCGATAAGAACAAAAGTGTTAGTAAGCTTATATGACTCAAGCCAACATAATGTACTCAAAGGATATGAATTAAGCATGAGTACGAGTAACAAAGCTCATTTGCATCGGAGTATAAACGCGGAAGCAAAGGCAAATGAGCATAACACGAGTGATATGACATATGAATAATGTAAAGTAACAAGCACACATGTCATATATCACAATCACGTAGATAGCACTATCACATAGATATAATAGTATGCATGAAAGTAACACACGATGCATAATAGTAATAGTGTATCACACAGATAAAACTCCAAATGTATATATAATAAGCTAATACTAGATAACTAGCTCCCCCTAAAACTCGCTCCCCCTGAGTCTACATACTCGAACCCTCTCCTCCTTTGGCGTCAAACACTAAAACCTAAGGGTCGGTCGGTGGGGCTACAGTGGATGAGTCGGGCGCTGAAGTACGTGGAGCAAGCTGGAACAGGGCACCATCATCATCTGACCCTGAACACTGAATAGACTGACCCTCTATAGCAGGAAGTGTCGCTGAAGTGGTCTAGGTCTGAGCTGGGGCTCGTGCTGCCTGTGAAGCTGCTAGAACGTTTGTCGTAGGATCGGACGAGGCGACAGACGAGGGGAGCCTCTGAGTAGTCACTACGACAGGAGCTGCTGTAGAAGGACCGGTGGTATGCATATGAGGTGGTGTAGGCATGCCGGTCAACTCGTTGAAGGATGCTCCAAGACTCCTGGAGACTGATGTGTCAGGCACAAAAAGCGAGGGTGACTGCTCTGGTGAGAAGCCCATGTGATATGGAGTGAACTGCGGGGCAACCACCGGTGAGGACGACCACTGGGACACCTGAACTGTAGGTGAAGCAAACTGAGCTGGAGGCTATCCCTGACTCTGAAGCCCGCTAGGCTGTATAGCTAGAGTCATCATGGTGGAGGCAGGCTGAGCAAGCTAGGGCAAAGGCTGTGGCAGTGGGGCCCCAAGTGCTGTCACTACATGCTGCATAAAGCCCATAAGCTACTGCTGCATGAGTATCTGCTGCTGATGCATCTGCTGTTGCTGCTGCTGGAGAAGCTGCTGCTGCCTCTAGAACTCGTCCTGACGAGCCTAGAACTATGCAAAGTTGGCAACGGTCTCCTGTGCCTGTCGTGCCTGATCCTGCTGCATCCGCTTAAGAATGGCAATCAATACGGGGTCCGTCTATGGTGCTGGTGGAGCTGAGCTAGAACTGCCGGCCTCTGCATCATGTCTACGTGGAGGCATATGAGGAATCGGCAGATAGTCATCATCCGAGCTATCACTGGACTCGGTCATCCCCTGCTGTGCCTCAAGCTGCTCCTCCTCTATGGCAGCAATGCCTCTAATGATCTCGTCCTGCTGAGCTGCTGACTCTGGAATATCTGGATGACGACTAGGACGAGCTGGTGCCTGTGGAGTGCTATGCCTGATCCTCTGTGCCATGTTATATGCGGGAAACTCTGTGGTGGCAGCCCTGTACTCTACAACCAACTCAGGGGTCCTGACGTGCACACACTGTAGCATCAAGAATGTGACCCAATGTGCATAAGGAAGCTATCGGTGACCCTTGAAGCCCTCAGCAATGGTATCCTCCATCTTTGATAGAAGGAGATCCCAAATGTCGAACACGGTCTGCTGCATCAGGGCATTAAGGAGCCAGAGATGTAAGTGAGTCAGACCCTCCCTGTATCCCAACCTGGGAAGCAGTGTCCTCCTGATAATGGCCTCTAACACTCGCGTTATAGGAGTCAGGTCACTGGGGTTCCTGCTCGACCCCTCACCAAAGGGCTCCTTGAAGCAATGTCGCACCAGATCTGTAGGGGGCACCAACCCACCATGAGGACGCCTAGGAGGCTCCTGCTGTCCATAACATACCTCATGCAACTTGACAGGCTGATCCTATAGCCTCAGTATCTCCCGGGCCCTGAAACTCATCACCCTATAATCTCTGCCGTTGAATGCAAAGTGAATGAAGTTGTGATGCGGATCAACGTAGAGTGAAGCATAAAACTGCCGGACCCAAGATGGTACATACACTCCTGTTCGGCCAATCAGATCTGTGAGCCCCGACAAATATGACAAGTAGGGGCGGATGTGCTCTCTAGCTACTGCCACAATAGACTCCAAACTACAGACTCTCTGAGATCTAAACACTGCCCCACTGTTCAGATATGAGTTGTAGAAGTCCTCCTGGAGCGGCGTGTAGAAACCCTCAGCAGCTCTCTCATCCCTCCTCGGAGGGAACCACACATCGAACTCAACAAATCTCAACTGGCGAACCTGTCTAGCTGTGATGCCCCCAAGTCAAGGTGTACCACTAGAGGCGGACCCTGTGGTCTGGGTGGTGGGCGTGAACCCCTGCGCTGTGTAGCTGGCCTCGGTGGAACTGAAGCACTGGTCTGACCAGAGCGGCGTAGCTAGGGTGCTAGCTCGGTCTCCTCGGCCTGCTGACCCTCCTGAGTCTCCTGAGCTGGCTGAGGCTCTGCTGGTGGGGGCTGCTGCTGTGCCTCCTGCTGGGACTCCCCCTGAGGTTGAGCCTCCTCAATAGCCAGTCGACGTCCTGCCATCATGACAGTCCCAGGTGGACCACCATGACGACGCTCAGCCTCCTCAACTGCTGCCCTCTATGCTGATGTGAGCTATGGATCTGCTATGACAACACCACTGCGAGCGCCTCCTCTCTCAGCATGCTCTGTGGCCTTTGCAACAGCTGCTGCTCTCGCTGTCTCTGCGTCGGGGTACTTGCGCTTCTTGGATGTCACCTGCTTCATTGCCTTGCCTTTCGATCCTGCAGGCTGGTGAGGCGGGGGCCTCTAGTCATCATCACCTGGGCCACCACCAATGTTCTTGGTGCGAGCCATTTGATCTAATAAGAGGATGAACTACCGCTGATGAAGATCAACTGTCAAACTGACACTCCCGAGGCTTGGCCTCGATCCTTACTCGTGAGCTTGGCTCCGAGTTGACTGCCAACTACCACAAGAACCACAACGACACCAACTCGCTGCACGATAGAATAGATGGATATACGAATAAATACAATATATCTAATAGATGCGAAAGACCTAGGAAGCAAGCAATGTAGGTGCGAAATTGAGACGATGGGCAAACTACCTGACGATCAGCGATCCGGGAAAAGAAAAGACGTCGCGCGGGGGAACCTCGGAACCGGCTAGGGTTAGGGATCGCGAACCACTTCGAAGATTTCAACGGCCCTGAATGATTTAGGTCAATGCATTGAGATTTGAACTAGGTCATACGCGAAGCAATTTGAGAAAACGGATTTGCCCTTACCAACAAGGAAGAAGAGCTAGGGCAATGGCAGCTGCGCTCGATGGTTGAGGGCCGATGGTGGCACACGTGGGCGACGAAACCATGGTGAAGTGCTCGGCTACGGGCTTGGCTCTGGCGGCGTGGTGGCGAGTGAGCCTGGCGAATGTGGTTGCACGCGAGGGAGTCTGGCACGGGGCTGCGGCGGCGTGGCGAGCTACTGTGGCGTGGTGGCTTGGGCGTGTGGGCTCGGGACAGAGCTGTGGTGGCGCGGGAGACTCGGGCACAGAAGCTGCGGCGGCGTGGTTAGGTCAAGGAAAAAGACGCGACGGCTGCGGTTTAAATGAGGATCCCAAACGCGACAGAGAAGGAAACGGAAGAAGAGTCCTGAAGCCACGCGAGATCCACTGACCGGACGCTCCGGTGGTAGCGACCGGACGCTACCACCCAGCGTCTGGTCGATTCCAGAGAGGTCCAATTCCTCTGGAATTGGGACCGGACGCGTCCGGTGGTCTATGACCGGACGCAGGCAAGGTCCGGTCAGTATAGCTTGTTCTTCCTTCAATTGACCGGACGCTGGATCCCTTCCTGACCGGACGCACAAACGTAGCATCCGGTCACTCCTTCTGCAGCAGTTCACCTCCTGTGAACTGACCGGACGCTGGACAGCAGCGTCCGGTGCACCTTTTCCAGCAAATCTTCAAAGTTCCTTCACGCTGCCTGTTCCCAATCAAGTCCCAACTTGAATAAGATCCAAATAAACACAATTGGGACAGATGTGAGTGACCTCTCTCAAACCCTCATATTTTTCAAAATATTTTGCCTTAGGCTATAATTTTTTTTTAAGAAAATAGGCAATAAGAGGGCAAATGGAACAAAACAACAAAACAACATTCATGCATATGCAATACTTGTAAGTAAATCTAGTTGCTTGTCAAGTTTGATCCAAGGTTAAGCTTCTTCACATGCTTTTCGGCGGTTATCTTAACCATGTTAGACAAGCCCTATATGCATTGCCAAAAATTAAACATGTTGTATATTACAATGAATGCAAGGGACAACACAAGCTCAATTTTTAGTGAAGTTACTAAAATCAAGCACATTGAGCTCATTCCGCAATCTACAAAATGTAGCCTCATCTAGCGGTTTAGTGAAGATATCCGCTAATTGATCTTCGGTTCTTACACCTTCTAGTGATATATCATTTTTAGCAACATGATCTCTTAGAAAGTGATGGCGGATATCTATGTGCTTGGTGCGAGAGTGTTGAACCGGATTATTTGCAAGTTTTACCGCACTTTCATTGTCGCACAAAAGAGGTACTTTTTCTAGAACTGCACCATAGTCTAGCAAAGTTTGTTTCATGTATAAAATTTGTGCACAACAAGCACCCACGGCAATGTATTCCGCTTCGGCGGTGGACAAAGCCACACTATTTTGCTTCTTGGAGGACCAAGACACAAGTGATCTACCAAGCAAATGGCACCCTCCGGATGTGCTTTTTCTATCAACTTTGCATCCGGCGTAATTCGAATCAGAATAGCCAATTAATTCAAATATAGCTCCTTTGGGATACCAAAGACCAATGCTTGGTGTGTGCTTAAGATACCTAAGGATTCTTTTTACGGCAATTAAATGTGTTTCCTTAGGACTAGCTTGAAATCTAGCACACATACACACACTAAACATGATGTCGGGCCTAGATGCGGTTAAATATAACAAGCTACCAATCATAGAACGGTAGAGAGTTTGATCAACCGGGTTACCTCCCTCATCTAGGTCGAGATGCCCATTGGTAGACATTGGTGTCTTGATTGGCTTACATTCATCCATCTTGAATCTCTTGAGAAGATCTTTTGTGTATTTCTCTTGAGAGATGAAGATGCCTTCTTTCATTTGCTTGACTTGAAAACCAAGAAAGAATGTAAGCTCACCAATCATGGACATCTCGAACTCCTTCGACATCAATTCACCAAATTCTTTGCATGAGTCTTCATTTGATGATCCAAAGATGATATCATCAACATATACTTGACAAATGAAGATATGCCCATCAAGCTTCTTGGTGAATAGTGTAGTGTCGACCTTCCCAATGGTGAAGCCCTTCTCAATGAGGAAGTCCCGAAGGCGCTCATACCAAGCTCTTGGGGCTTGCTTAAGCCCATATAATGCCTTGGACAACCTATAAACATGATTAGGATATCTAGGGTCTTCAAACCCGGGAGGTTGATCAACATAGACTAGTTCATTAATAAAGCCATTTAAAAATGCACTTTTCACATCCATTTGATATAGTTTCATTTCATGATGTGATGCATATGCAAGAAGGATACGGATGGCTTCTAATCTTGCAACCGGTGCAAAGGTCTCTCCAAAATCCAAACCTTCAACTTGAGAGAACCCCTTTGCAACTAGTCTTGCCTTGTTCCTCACAACAACACCTTGATCATCTTGCTTGTTGCGGAACACCCACTTTGTTCCAATGACTCTTGCACCTTTTGGTCGCTCTTCAAGAGTCCAAACTTCATTGCGAGTGAAGTTGTTCAACTCTTCATGCATGGCATTTATCCAATCCGGATCTTTTAAAGCTTCTTCTACCTTGGTAGGCTCATAGCAAGAGACAAAAGAGTGATGAGCAATAAAAGAAGTAAGTTTTTGAGATCGTGTCATTACACCCTTTGATGGACTCCCTATGATGAGATCTTGTGGATGATCTTGTAGGAGAGGTGTATTTCTTCTATTGACCACTTGGGGAGGAGGTTGTGGAGCATCAACATCTTGTGCTTGAACCACCATTTGCTCATGGGAGATATGAGTATCTTCATTTTCTACTCTCCCATCTTTTTCACCATCTTGTGGCACACTTGATGAAGAGGGTTGGTTAATGACTTGTACATCATCTTCATCATCTTTTGGCTTGATGTCTCCCACCGGAATATTCTTCATGACCTCCCTCAATGGTTCATCACCTACATCATCAAGATTCTCATGTGCTCCTTGGGAGCCGTTAGATTCATCAAATTCCACATCATATGTTTCTTCAACCAAGCCGGTGGCATGATTAAATACTCTATATGCTTTGGACTTCGATGAGTAACCAACAAGAAAACCAATATCACAACATCTTTGGAACTTCCCTAGGTGTTGCCGCTTCTTGTAGATGTAGCATTTGCAACCAAACACCCTAAAAAAGGAGATGTCCGGCTTCTTCCCATTGAGCAACTCATAAGGTGTCTTGCCAAGGAACTTTTGAAGGAATAGGCGGTTTGATGCATAGCATGCGGTGTTGATTGCTTCCGCCCATAGAGCTTCGGGGGTGTTGTACTCATCTAGCATTGTCCTTGCCAGAGTGATCAAAGTCTGATTCTTCCTCTCAACTACACCATTTTGTTGAGGAGTATAGGTTGCGGATACTTCATGCTTGATCCCAACTTCATCACAATAGGCTTCAATGTTTGTGTTGTCAAATTCTTTCCCATTGTCACTTCTAATCTTTTTGAGCTTCACTTCAAATTCATTTTGAGCTCTCTTGGCAAACTTCTTGAAGCAAGATGCAACTTTGGATTTTGTCATGAAGGAAGAACACCCATGTATACCTTGAATAGTCATCCACAATCACAAGACAATAGAGATTCCCTCCCAAACTCTTGTAGTTGTTGGTCCAAATAAATCCATGTGTAGGAGTTCTAGCACTCTTGTGGTTGACATGAAAGCTTTTGTTGGATGAGTGTTTGCAACTTGCTTGCCGGCTTGACATGCACTACAAAGCTTGTCCTTCTCAAACTTCACATCCTTCAACCCTCTCACCAAATCATTCTTCATAAGCTTCTTGAGTGAGCTCATCCCAACATGAGCAAGTCTTCTATGCCATAGCCACCCAAGTGTTGTTTTGGTGAATAGGCAAGTCTTCAAATTTGCATCTTCGGAGGTGAAGTCAAATAGATATAAGTTGTTGTATCTAAATCCATTGAATATCACTTGATTGTCATCTACCTTGGATACAACAACCTCCTTCTCGGTGAACAAGCATTGGAAGCCAAGATCACACAGTTGTCCAACGGATAGCAAGTTGAAGCAACATATAGCACATTGGAGATGGAATGGTCATTTCATATTGCCACTTTGCCCAATCCTTTAACCTTGCCTTTTGAGTTATCTCCAAATGTTATTTTCTCTTGTCCATCTACCTCTTCATCTAGTGAGGTGAACATACGAGGATCACTGGTCATATGTTGAGTGCAACCACTATCAATAACCCAATGACTTCCACCGGTCTTGTAGTTCACCTACACATAAGAGATTCAAGCTTTAGGAATCCAAACTTGTTGAGGGCCCTTCACCTTCTCAACAAGTGACTTAGCCACCCAAATCTTCTTAGGCCTACTCTTGTTGGGGGTCCTAAGAACATGACTTTCATCTTTCCACTAGAATCTTTTCTAAGAATGTAGTGAGCATTGAAAGCAAAGGGTCTAGCATGCTTGGGCAAGGGTTGTGGCGGTGGAGTTTGACACTCATGAGCAAAGTGGCCTTCTTGTCCACACTCAAAACATCTCTTTGGCTTTGGCTTTGGCTTTGATTGTTGTTGTTGAGCTTGAGCCTTCTTCTTCTCTACACTTGTTACATATCCAATGCCACTTCTATCCATCTTCATGACGGTGTTCATAAGTAGCTCGCTTTGGAGATGCTTGCCTCTAGCAAACTTGCTCAATCCAATGTTGAGATGCTCTTTCTCCAACTTGAGCTTCTTATTTTCTTCCTTTAGAGCATCATCTTTCTTCTCTTCCTTGAGCTTCTTGTTTTCTTCTTTGAGCTTCTCATTCTCAAGAATCAACTCTTTGTCATGATCAAGAGTTTCTAGCACAATGATGTTGTGGCTTTTCATCTCTTCAAGATCTTTCATGAGCTTCTCATTATCACTCTTGAGCTTGACATACTCATCATAGTCATTGCACTCAACCACTTGCTTGCCTTTGCTACTAGATCCATGCTCAATGCTCTCATTAATTAAATCATCACATGAAGTAGCTATATCAATCTTGACAACATAGTTAGTAGCATCATGCGGCTCATTTGGTAAAAATTCTTGAGCAATAACAAGAGTATCATGATTAATCTTAAGAGTAGTGTATTCATCTTTTAGCTTGTTGTGGCTAGTGATGAGTTCATTGTGCACCCACTCAAGTTTATCATGTTTATCTCTAAGCTCTTTCTTGGAAGATTTGAACTCCTTGATTTTGGATGATATAGCATCATTAGTTTCTCTAAGCTCATCATTAGCCTTTTCCAATGTATCACACTTAGCTAAGAGTGAATCATTTTTAGCATCAAGTTTTTCATTGGTAGCTCTACTCTTTCTAATAATCTTTGTGTATTTTCTTAGTATTTTGACAAGATCATCATATGTAGGTGAATCATCATCATCGCTATCGCTATCATCATCACTAGCATGCTCATCATCACTACTATCATCACTCTTAGTTACCTTGCATTCACCCTTGGCCATAAGGCATAGGTGTGTAGAGGATGATGGCGATGGTGGCGGTGAAGATGCAAGATCAATAGCAATGGCGGCCACCTTCTCATTGTCACTATCATCATCGGATGATCCACTTGATGAATCAATGTCCGTGAGCCAATCACCGATGATGTAGGCCTTTCCACTCTTCTTCTTCTTGTGGAAGTCTCTCTTTTTTCCATCTCTCTTCTTGTATGGCTTGTTCTTTTTCTTCTCATCTTCATCTTCATTGCTTGAGTCATCTTTCTTGCCCTTGTTCTTGTTCTTGAACTTGTCTTTCTTGGGCTTTGTGCATTGATGAGCAAGATGGCCAAGTTCGCCACAATTGTAGCAATCCATCTCGGAGATTGGCTTTCTTCTTGAGCTAGTGAAGAACATCTTCTTCTTGCCATCAAACTTGATGCCACTCTTGTTTAGCTTCTTTAGCATCTTGGCAGTCTTCTTCACCATGAGAGCAAGACTTTCTTCATCATCTTCATCACTTGAGCTCTCATTCTCAAGTCTTGCTTTGCCCTTATCTTGGCTAGCTTTGAATGCTAAGTCCTTCTCTTTCTTCTTTGTAGAGGATGAGCCATCTTGTGGCATGATGTGCATGTACATCTCATGAGCATTGATCTTTCCCAAGATTTGTGTCGGTGTAGCAGCGGAAAGATCACCTTGATGTAGCACGGTCACAATGTGCCCATATTTGTCAATGGGGAGGACACTCAAGATCTTTCTCACAACGTCGGATGGTGACATTTGAGTAAGTCCAAGCCCATTGACTTCCTCTACAAGAACATTTAAACGAGAATACATCTCATTAGCACTTTCTTTGGGAAGCATTTCAAATGAATTTAGCTTTTTAATCACAAGATGATAGTGTTCCTCATGCTCACTCTTGGTTCCCTCATGGAGCGCACAAACGTCCGACCATAGAGCATGGGCGTCGTTGTGGTTCCTTACACGATTGAACACATCTTTGCAAAGGCCTCTAAAGATGGTGTTTCGAGCCTTTGCATTCCATTTTTCATAGTTAACCTCATCGCCTTGTAGGTTAGTAGCATCCCGAGGTTTTGGGAAGCCTTGTGAGGCGACTCTAAGAATACCAACGTCTAGAGCTTCTAAATACGCCTCCATGCGGATTTTCCAATATGGAAAGTCATCTCCCTCAAAGATAGGAGGAGGTCCATCCCCGTGAGACATCTTGCTCTAAGCGGTTAAGCTTAAAAACGTGAGCACGAGGCTCCGATACCAATTGAAAGGATCAAGATGCCCAAGAGGGGGGGTGAATTGGGCTAATTCTAAATTTTCTTGCAATAATCAAATCCTACGGATAGCCCAATTAACCCCTTGTGCCTAGAAAAGTGTTTCTATCAAACTAATGCACAAAGGACTTGCAACCTATGTTCCAAACTTACTCTAGCATGGCAATTCTATGAATGTAAAGACAAGTATTGAATTGCACAAAGTAAATACTCAAAGTAAATGCTCAAAGTAAAGAGAGAGAGGAACACGGCGATGTTTTGCCGAGGTATCAGAGAGTTGCCACTCCCCACTAGTCCTCGTTGGAGCACCCGCGCAAGGGTGTAGCTCCCCCTTGATCTGCGCAAGGATCAAGTGCTCTCTACGGGTTGATTCTTCGACACTCCGTCGTGGCGAATCACCCAAAGCCGCTCACAACTTGAGTTGGGTCACCCACAAGCTCCGCCGGGTGATCACCAAGCTTCCAATCACCACCAAGCTGTCTAGGTGATGGCGATCACCAAGAGTAACAAGCACGAACTCTCACTTGACCACGCGAAGCCTAATGAGAAGATGGATGCACACTTGGCTACTCTTGATTCACTAATGAGGCTACTCTCTTGGATTCTCAAATCTCAATCACCTCACTAGGACCTTGCTCTTCTTGGCACTCACAAACGTGTTTCTCAGCTGTTGGAATGAGCAAAAGTGACTCCACACACGAGTGGAGCTTCTATTTATAAGGCAGCCTGAAAAATGAACCGTTATGAGCTTCTGCGGGGTGACCGGACGCTCCGGTCATGTTGACCGGACGCTCCGGTCTGTTCAACCCGCGAACCAGTAAAAATGAGTTGACCGGACGCTGGCAAGGTCCGGTCAGCACTGACCGGACGCGTCCGGTCGCATAAAACCCTTACTGGAACCTTACTGGACTCGACCGGACGCTGAACCCTCAGGGTCCGGTCAGTACTGACTGGACGCGTCCGGTCGCAGATTTCCTTCTCTGGAACCTTACTGGAGTCGACCAGACGCTGCCTTTCAGCGTCCGGTCACTTGACATCTCCAGCGTTCGGTCACAACGAACGCAGACTGCTGATCAAATGAACTGATCGGACCCTGCGGCCAGCGTCCGGTCAGCATTTGACCCTCCATTCACTTCCAACTCTCGAACATATGTGAATGAAGTTTGCTCCAAAGGATCTTAGGCATTAGTAGGAGCTACCTAGAGCTAGTTTTAACAAGTGTGCACCACACCTAACTCACTAGTCTCAACTAGGTCAAGCTACCCGTCCATACCCCCCTTAATAGTACGGCCAAAGGAAAAACAAAGTCCTAAACTACTCTAAGTGTCACTCCAACTCCAATCGACACTTAGAACTAGTCATCCTTAACCTTGTCGTCCATCCTTTGAAAACCGAAACGATTTCCATCGTAGGGGCATGACAACCTTGATTGCCCAATTGATCTCCATTACCATGACCTAACTTAATTGCATATGCAAAACACACGTTAGTCATAGTAATCTTGTATTGTCATTAATCACCGAAACCCAACTAGGGGCCTAGATGCTTTCAATGATCTACCTATTAGTATAGTTGGTTCACACAGTGTGATATTATTCTTGGAAGCTATATAATTAATTTAAAATACTTAATGTTGTAAAATATAAACTTGTAGGGATTTCCGTGGTAAATTGGTAATAGCGTTGGATCGGACATCTTTACAGTAGGTTCCTAGCAATATTAGCTGCTCACCGTAATTTTTGTAGCTCTAAAATAATTAGTTGCTAGGTAAATAATGATGGCCTATTGCGAATAAAGAAACACCGTTGGTTTATATAACTAAACTAATTGTTGGGAAATAACGCCTTATCCGACAACGTGTATATGTAGCCTAAGTATGGTCGTCGTTAGAACTAGCCCATTAGCTCGAGAGGCGTACATCGTATTTTACGAGTCACGATTGCAGTTGATTAATTACATCTTTGCATTTCATCGCATGCATATCATATAGGTACGATGATGGGTCAACGGATCGATCAAAGGGTGATTGGGAATCCGAAGATGGTGTAATGGTATTCTCTCCAGGAGATGATGCAATGGGCTTTCTATCTAGTTGATGGTGGATGATCTGAAGATGCAGATACTAACTTTTAATATATCTTACCCAGGCAAGCCCCGGTGCATAACCCCTACTTTTCTGCAGTTTAAATTATAATTGTGCATTAAGTTTTAAGGAGTTGAATGAAACCCACTGGCATATATATCTTTAACCTATGAGTCTTACTAGTATGATAGGATCATGTAGAATGCTATGCTACAGGACTCTGGTAGAAGTCAAGTGATTGCCTGTCACTCGCGAGCTATAGGAAATATGTTACCATATCATTATCACTTGGAAAATATAAATGGTGGAAAGGAAAATGGTGACCGGGCAGGGATATGGTTTGGGTATTGGTGGGTGTAGGAAGTTGTGTCGCCGCGGAGGCGGGTCATAGCTTGGTTACACCGTTTTTCCCTGTCTGGTCGGTTAAGGACAGATCGTTGCATATGACTCTAGGTAGGTCATAGACTTATTATCCCGAGCACATACTTGTGTATGGCCGCTTGGAAGACTTGTTGCTCTCTTGTCATGGATCTGGCTCTTTCTGGACCGACTGTTAGGGTTTGTTTTTGGTGGAGGAGGTCCTTGCACCGCGCTGAGTCCGGGACTCAGGGGCGGGGGCTTGGAGTCCCAGTTTGGATGGGGACCTGGACACCCAAGATAGGAGAGTGACGTGTTGGTCCTGCTTGTGCCTAGGGCACAAGCGGGGCGTGTGTTTTCGGGGTACCCAGCTGGGGGCATTGATTCATGAATCGCCGGGCTATCCGGTACGACTTGTCTACGGTTTAGCATCATAGTAAGAACTAAAAGATGAAAGATGGAAGATGGGTAAAGGAAATCTGATTGCTTATCACCTGCTTGAAAGTAGCACAGGTGCTTACATAGAATAGTTAGTTAATGAACCAATGCGGCTTTAATAAAAATCGAACATAAGGACGCACGCTTAGTAATGCTTCCTACAAAGGCAATAAACCTACAAGCTAGATAGCCTTGCATATCCTTGGAGTTTTTTCTTTTCTCCTGTCGGGTAAGTCTTGCTGAGTACAATTGAGTACTCAGGGTTTTATTCCCCCTGTTGCAGGTAACAGGTGGAGGCTTGAGCTGACCTTTGTGTGTGGATTCCTCCTGGTGGGCTCAGAGAGGATTTCCTTTATGCTACGATCGTAGATGTTATTTATAACTCTCACCAAATACTTTTATAAACGAAAGTTTCATAATCTGTTGTCGTAGTCTAGATATCAATACTTCATCATGTCATTAATAGATGTTTATTTCCGCTGTTCGATTAAATTGTCTATAACTTTGATAATATGAATTCATTCTGCTGTTATAATAATAAATATTACACTCTGATGTTGTATTAAAAGTGATGTAAGAAATGGTTATGAATGATGTAAGCTTTATTCTCTCGTTTGTGATCCTGATGGCAAAAATGTGGATTTTCGGGTTCTCCCCTGGGGTGTGCCCGACGGAACCGAGTAATTTAGTGTTCTCCCTCGAGTGCTTAGTGTCTGATGGAAGACAAGCACTCCTGTGAGGCATTAGATTAGGCGGTTCTGCCACAAAACACCCTTGTGCATTAATTTGCCGATTATGCATATATTTCACCCTCCATCATATGTATGCATATATTTAGGGGGAGCTTAGTCTATGTAATGTGAGAGTCAAGTTTTGTGATCTATTCCACTCCACATGTAAAGGATCACAAAATTTGACCCTCTCTTGTGCTACTAATGTCTTCCTTTTTGGTCTTTGATTCCAAAGGGAGAGAATTTGTAGGACCAAAAGCAAGCCCGATCATAATAATTTACAAGTGGTAATGGTCTGAGAAAGAGAGGATAGTGGATTATGGAATTAGGGGGAGGCTTAAATCCTTAAATCCATAATGCCACATGGGGACATTTGCAAGGGCAAGATAAGTTTCCAAAGATGTTTACATGTGGTATCTTTTAGCATCATATAACCTTGCCCTTTGCATTGCATCCTAGCAAGTAGATAGTTTTTAAATTCCAAATTTTTTATTATTTGCTTGCTTTGGTCGTGTTGTCATCAATCACCAAAAAGGGGAGATAGTAAGAAAAATGGATCCTAGGCCCATTTACTTTGGATTTTGGTGTTTGATGACCAACACAACCCAATTTGACTAATGAATTTGCAAGTAATTGTTTTGTAGTTCAATAGGGTGCAAGACGTGACTTGGACGAAGGCGACATGATGATCCAACGATCAACACTATAAGCAAGACCCTAGAAGCACAAGAGAAGACCCAAGATATCAAGCAAAGTCCAAGCATGAAGATGGGAACCAAGCCGGATGCAAGATCGCAAAGAAACAAGCTCGACAGAGGTGACCGGACGTGGCCCTATGAGGACCGGACGCGTCTGATCAGTTGCTCGGCAACAGTAGACATCAGCAGCAGTGACCGGACGCTGAGCGAGGCAGTGACCAAACACATGGACTTCACTGTTCATCGTCGTGGTAACAACTCAGTGAGGACCAGACGCAGCAGCTGTGGATGACCGGACGCGCCAGGCAGTGGCATCCGATCATGTCCAGAAAGGTTCCAGAGCGGCGCCAGAGCGACCAGACGTGTCCGATCGAGTGAGACCGTACTCGGCCCAGAGTCCGATCAACACGCACGCTCCAACGGTCGGTAGGACCGGACATGTCCGATCAGGACGTGATCAGCGTCCGGTCACTAGCAAAAAGTTGGGACTCGGGTCCAACGGCTAGTTCTCACTTGTGGGGCTATAAATGGAGCTGCCAACCGGCCATTTGAGGTGTGGAGAGCTGAGAAAACATACCAATGGTGTTGATACACCATTTTAGTGATCTCCACTTGCATAGTGCTTAGTGATTCATTAGGTGATTAGCGTAGGTGCTTTGCGAAGTGCTTAGGTTGATTAGACCACCGCTTATGCGCTTGCTCTAGGTTTAGGCCTAATGTTTAGTGAGGTTTGCACACCTCTTATTACTCAGTGCTTGCACGCACCATTGTTGTATGTCGGAGGGGCTTGTAGTCTTGTGAGATCACACCAACTGTGTTTGTGGTGTGGCCGCCACCGTGTACTAAAGGGAACAAGGCCCGTGGCGGTTCGATCGGAAGCTTGATAGTGAAGACAGCGGGGAGTGTTCTGGGAGAGGCTTGCTGGAAGGCACACCGGAGACCCACTTGCACGTGGGGAAGAACCGGGGCTATCTACGGAGTTACCTGACCGGGAGCTTGGCCCTTGCGAGGGGCTCCAATGAGGACTAAGGGGATGATTGTTGAGGCGATGATTGCTAAGGCATGCTCCTCGGAGGCTCCCTTCCTTGATGACCATGAGCTCCTCAGAGGCGATGATTGCTGAGGCATGCTCGCAGCACTCAACCTCGCACTCGTAAGTGCGCTAGAAGGTAGTGCCGATGGTGATGACCCCATGCAGGCCCGACATCTTGAGCTTTAGGTAGGTGTAGTTCAGGACGGCCATGAACTTCGTGTAGCATGGTCGTCCTAGGATGGCGTGGTAGGTCCCGTGGAATCCAACCACCTCAAAGGTGAGGGTCTCCATCCTATAGTTGGTCAGATCCCTGAAGGTGACGGGCAGGTCGATCTGCCCGAGCTGTACAGCTTGCTTCCCTGGCATGATGCCATAGAAAAGCGCCTTGGTCGATCCAACGTGCGACCGATCGATGCCCATGGCATCCAGTGTCTCGGCGTACATGATGTTGAGGCCGTTGCCTCCATCCATCAGCACTTTGCTGAGGTGCTTCGTGCCGACGATCAGGTCAACCACGAGCGGATACCTCCTCGGCTATGGGATGCTATCCGGGCGGTCAGTTCGGTCAAAGGTGATGGTGGACTCCGACCACCAGAGGAATGATGGCGTGGCCGGTTCAGCCACATAGACCTCGTGGTGTGCGATCGTTTGGTGGCACTTGGAGTCATAGTCCGTTGTCCCACCGAAGATCATGAGGCAGCCATCTAGGGTCAGAAAGCCACTATCCTTCCCCTTGGCGTCGTTTGCCACCGGCTCTGGCTTCTTTCTCTAGTTCCCCTTGTCGGAGCCGCCGGACAGGAACCGCTTCATGAGGGTGCAGTCCTTGTACAAATGCTTGATGGAGAAGGCGTGGTTCGAGCACTGCCCCTCGAGCAGCTTCTCGAAGTGATTGAGAGCATTCTCGATGGGCGCTCGGCCACCTTTCCACTCGTTAGTGGCCACCAGCGAGCCCTCATGCTGCTGCTTGTTCTTGTTCAGACGGTTAGAGGGGCCCTCATCGATGTCCTCGTCCCGCCTCGCTTTACCTTTGGAGCAATAAAAATCCCTCCGGCCACCTCCTCGCCTAAGGCATGGCTGGTCGCGATGTCGAGGAGCTCCTTGGTGGTCTAAGGGCCATTATGTCCCAACTTGTGGACCAGGGACTCACAGGTGGTCCCGGATAGGAAGGCTCCGATGATGTCGGCATCGGTGATGTCAGGCAACTCATTGCATTGCCTGAAGAAGCATCAGATGTACTCACGGCGAGTCTCTCTGGACTTCTATCGGCAATTTTTCATATCCCAGGGGTTCCCAGGGCGTGTGTAGGTGCCCTAGAAGTTTCCCACAAAGATCTCCTTCAAGTCCACCCAACTTTGAATCTAGTTGGGCGGAAGGTGCTCCAGCCATGTACGCACCGAATCGGCCAGGAACAAGGGGAGGTTGCAGATAATGAAGTAATCACTATCCACGCTGCTGGCTTAACAAGCAACCCGGTAGTCCTCGAGCCACAAGCCAAGGTTCGTCTCCCGGGAGTACTTCGGGATGTTGGTCAGCAGTCGATACCATGGCGGGAAAGCCACGTTGAGGATGTGCCGGCCGAAAGCCTGGGGCCCCGGCAGGTCTACCACGACGAGGATGGTAGCCGCAGCCAGCCTCCTCTCTCTTATCACCCCGTCCGTGCCTACGGGCATCTAGGGTGTTGCGTGCGTCATGGTTGGGACTGAGACGCTCATGCATCGGGACCATGGCAAGTCCCCCATCGTCGTGTGGTGCCTAGTGGACGGACATGTCCTGGCCATGTCATCCCGAAGACACGCGCTGACTGGCATCAAGCTCACGTCACCGAGACAGCGAGCTTTTCGTCTATTGCACCGCTGCTCACTCAAGCAACGTGCAGATCTCGCGGTGGACCCGACAGTCTTCGGGTGTCACGAGCTCCGGGAGCCTTCGAAGTAGGGCCACCGCTGTAGCTATGTTCTGACTTGCTCGGGCGAAGTGCGGGAGGCCTCCGTCATCCTCAATGATCCTCCAGTTTGTGTCGTGGGCGATGGCGTGTGCGCGGCCATCATCCCCACGACACTAGATCTCGCGTTCAAGCTCCACACGCTCATGCTCCTGCTAGAGGCACGCATCTTCGAGCGCCTGATGCCGCGCCCTTAGCTATTCCACCTACATGCGGGGAAGGGCCCCCATATCTTCTTCGACATCGTCGTCGAAGTTGTTCGGTGGGGTAGCCCCTCCCTCATGGACGCTTTCAATGCATCCTTCAGGGATACCTTCCATAAAACATTCTCACGAGGGGTCATGGCTCCCCCCACTGAGTCAAAGTTGGAGATCGACTTTGAATCTCCCATGAGAAGGTTGTGGAAAGACTCCGTGACGTAATCGGTCATTCCCACAAATTCGTCATCTGTGGGAGGCGAGCACATGAGCTGTACCGCGAGGTGACCAACGGTCCTCGCGGCATTGCGCAGATCGAACAGGAATGCTGTTGGGGTGTCCTGGGTGAGATATTCTAGGGAGAGCGGCTCCCCTCTGGCAAGCTACGTCATAACGTTGGTGAAGGAGAAGGTGAGGCAACGCACATCCTCCTGGGATGGTCGGGGTCCCAAGAAGGCATCGAGCTGACGCTCTAGCCTCCCGTAATCAAAGCCGAGGAGCTGGTCGCTCCTGGGGACACGGGCCTTTGGTGTGCGCAGCTGCAGCTCCTCGGGGGCCTCAACGGTTGCGTCGAGACCGGTGGTGCGAAGAAGTTGAAAGGGGGTAGGAGCCCGCGCCAGCTCTCCCTCCGTGGCGACGATGAAGTCCAGGTTCCCAAAGCGCACATGCGCACCCGGGACCCAGCTAACACCATGGCTAGCCATCCGTGGCCTGTTGTGGAGGACGAGACGCGCAAAAGGCCCCTACCTAGCATGCCAACTATCGGTGTTTCGAATCACTGGCTAGTAAATTTCTAGTTTGAGCGTTTGACCCGGATGGCTGTGCTCGGAGGACACAAGGATTTATACTAGTTTGGGCGGAACGTCCCTACGTCCAGTCTGCTGCTGCTCGTGTTACCGGCACTTGGTTTGTAGTAGGGGTTACAAACAGGAGAGAGAGGGAGAAGGTCCTAAGTCTCTAGTGAAAAGAGTGAGTCTGGTTGAACTCTTTGTCTACTATCGAGTGCCTAAGCCCTTAGCCGCTTAGACATGTTAGATGTGTCTTGGAATAAAATGCCCCCTCCGTGGGGTGCCCTGCTTCCCCTTTTATAGATGAAGGGGAAGATGTAGGTTACATCGGAGAGAGGGAGAGAGAGAAAGACAAAGAGACGAGGAGAGGAAGGCCCTATAGATGACGATAGGGATGGCTCCACGTCGTGGCCGTGTTCGTCACTTACGCCGTGCGCTGGCGTCGTCAGCCGGTCGTGGCACTCTATCCCATCCCAGCGGATGGTATGGCTCGTTGACATCTCCGCCTGAGGCCATACGGAGAGTAG
Source organism: Miscanthus floridulus (assembly GCF_019320115.1). Classification (NCBI taxonomy): domain Eukaryota; kingdom Viridiplantae; phylum Streptophyta; class Magnoliopsida; order Poales; family Poaceae; genus Miscanthus; species Miscanthus floridulus. The sequence goes on along the minus strand of NC_089593.1, from coordinate 29,485,754 downwards.
GTAGTACAGTGTCGGCATGCCCGATACTATTGGTGACGTGCGTCCTCAGACGTGACCCGCTCCTGGCCGCAGGTCACGTCAAGACGCACCTGCTCCCCTTCTGGTGTCAGAAGTTTGACCCCGAACTCGTACTTTCAGACCCGTAGTGGTTGGGGGTGGTACGGACCTCCGTCGGGCGAGGGGGAGCCCGGGCCCTCGGAGGTCAGGCGAGGTGAAGCCCGTGCCCTCAGGGTCGGGCGAGACGGAGTCCGCGCCCTCGGGGTCGGACGTGATGGGGCTCTTGCCCGAGGGGTCGGACGTGATGGGCCTCTCGCCCAAGGGGTCGGGCGTGACGGAGCCCGCGCCCTTGGGGTCGGGTGACCAGGATCCCATATCCTTGAGGTCGGGCGAGACGGAGCCCGTGCCCTCAGGGCCGGGCGAGACCAAGATACGCTCTTGACAGCGGGTATCCCTGATACTGATACCCAACAGCGGGCGTCCGGGTGCCCTATCTGTTCAGACATACGGGCGCCCTATCCGTCCGGATGTCCAAGCGCTAGCAAGTGGTAATGCTATGTCCAAGACGTTCGTCCATCCGGACGGCCCCGTTAGTGGGCCGCGATGCCCACGAAGCTCTCTTATCCGCTTCTATATCCACTCCTCTTTGGGCACCGCAATTTCTTTAAAAAATTCACCATAGCACCACGCCTGCTCCGCGACCGCACTCCGCCGCGCCGGCCCCATCCCACGCTGCTCTACGACCCGCACCATGCCCCCATCCACTTCGCCCGTCGCAAAAGGAGAGGCAGGGGAGGCCTGCGCCTGCGCCCCCATCCAGCGCACCCTGTCGGTAGGAAGGGGAGGCCTTCACACTGCGCCTGGGGTGTACGCTGGACCGTTGCTCTCAGCGTCCCCCAGACCCGAGCTTGCTGGCTACCGGAGTTCCCCACTAGGTAGGTTGTGGCCACTGGTAACGAAAGAGAAGCTTGCACCCTAGGCCTGTTGCAGCCCGATCAGTTAATCCAACGGTCAGCTTCTGAATCCAAATTTGATCCTAAACACATAGCACCTGAGACCTGACTACCTTCTAGGAGAATTAAAACTATGTTCGATGCATTCTTGCACTTAAGATGTCAATGTCTGATAGTGAAAAAAGTAACCAAGGTCATTCATTTTCACAGAGTGATCCCAAACTAATCTGAGTAGATAAATATCACTAGCAGAAAGCTAGGAACCAGCAAATAACATTTAACTCACTGTTGTAATACTACAGAAGTGATGATTTCATCTTGTTCCATCCTGACATGCTTGGGGTTTGTTGTTTATTCCTCATTGGTTGTAGTAGATAACTATTTAATTGCAGTAGGAGAAAAAACCTGTAATTTGGCTTGAGTTTCTAGAAAATGGTTGTCTACACTCGCTGATTACAAACTCATACTGTAAAGTAGCTTTACATTTTTTTTCTCCACTTGCCTAATTACATGGTGGTTATATTTTTCAGGAAGTGATGGGCACTAATCTTTGGCTTGAGTTTCTGGAAAATGGTTCTCCACATAACCTAGTGGATGTGCTCTATTGTCGGTAAGCCATTGCTTTTGGTTTTTGAGTTCCTAGAAATGATTGTGCACAAACCTTAGTATGTTAAACACAAAATACTAGTATTGCTTGCTGTGATATTCATTCATGTAATCTTTTGGTGCCTGACTTCAGTACACAAACATACGGTGTGCAAGATAGATTGTATGTTACATGTATTGACCTCCATGTGAGTATGTGTTTCTGTACCATTATTGGATGGACATTAAGCTTCAAAGTGGGTTTGATATTTGCTAAATGTTTTCTAATTGTATTTATTTTTTTGGGTGTATTTATAGTGTCCTGTTGAACAATCTGTCGCTATAAATACATGGACTATTGGATGATCTGTTGGTATATGCTTGATAACAGAGCATCTGTCGCTAAAAACTAGCAATGGACTATCTATCGCTATAAATATTCAGGGCAGCAGACTGTCTGTCGCTAAAAGTACTGTCTAACACTAAAGATTTTTAGTAATAGAACTTACAGCGTCTGCAGAAGTCTGTCGCTATAACTTTTTAGCGTCAGATTACCTGTCGCTGTAGCCGCTTTTAGCATCGGACCATCCATCGCTAATCTTGGTGTTGTGGTGTAGTGAGCTATGGCTGTTGCTGGGGCCCTGCCGGCACGGTGGCATGCCGGACGTCGACGACGTGGCCTTGGCAGCTATCGCCGTCGCCGCGTTGGCATGAACATGATGCCATCGGCGGCGACGAGCCTCCCTTGAGGAGGACGTCCACGTTGGCCACGTCCTCGCGCTCTCACCTTGAGCATGGCCGCCACGTCCTTCATCGTCGGCCTGTCGTCGGGCGCCGCGCTCACGCACAGCAGCGCCACGCCCATCACCTGCATCATCTCCTCCACCTCCGAGCTCGACCGGCCCCGGAGCGCCGGGTCCAGCACGGCGGCGCGGTCCCTGCACCGCCGCACCCAGTCCACCACGTGCAGCCCGTCCGGGATCGTCGGGTCGATCGGCTGCTTCCCCGTCAGCACCTCCAGCACCACCACACCATAGCTGTACACGTCGCTCTTCTCCGTGATCTTCATCATGTACCCATACTCTGCAGGTTCGTTGTTCGTTTGTTCATCAACAATTTTCTGATGAAATTCATTCAGACATCAACAATTTTCATAAGAAATTTTCATGAACGTACCAGGGGCAATGTAGCCATAGGAGCCGGCGACGGTGTTGGACGACCGGCCAAAGTTGCCGTCCTCGACGAGCTTGGCGAGGCCGAAGTCGGCGATGTAGGCCTCGAAATCGAGGCTGATAAGGATGTTGTTGGCCTTGATGTCGCGGTGCACGATCGGTGGCACGCAGTCGTGGTGCAGGTACGCAATCCCCTGCGCGGCGCCGAGCACGATGCGGTAGCGCACGTCCCACTCCAGCTGCGCGCCGGCGCCGCGCCGCTCGTGGAGCACCGCGCCGAGGCTGCCGTTGGCCATGTAGTCGTACATGAGCAGCCGGGTGCTCTTGTTCCAGCAGCACCCCAGGAACCTCACGATGTTCTTGTGCCGGATGGAGCCCAGCGTGCGCACCTCCGCCGAGAACGAGTCCCGGACGCGGCCGCTCGTGCCGTCGTCCGCCTTGCACGTCGCGGTCGCGGTCGCCGCGGCGTGGGTGCTGGGCCACAGCTTCTTCACGGCGATCACCTCGCCGGTGTCGATGCTCACGCGGTACACCACGCCGGAGCAGCCCTTGCCGATGATGTTGGCGTCCACCAGGCTCCTCACCACCTGGTCCACGGAGAAGCTCAGCTTCTGGAACGGCGTGAACTGCCACGGCCACGACAGCTCGCCGCCGCTCTCCGAGTCGCTGCCGCCACCGCCGGCGCCACTCTTCCCTCCAAACCCCATCCACCGTGCTCGCAGTATACCGATCATGCCGAGCACCATCGCCACCGTCGCAGTCACCAGCAGCACGATGGCCAGCTTGAGGCGGTGCACGCGCTGGGCGTCTTCGGCCGTGTTCGTCACTGGGTGACCGTTGGCGTCGATGCTCACGAAGCATACGTCCCCGCCTTTGGTGCAGAGCCCGGCGTTGCCGGCGAGGCAGGACGTCGAGAGCTGCCGGAAGAGCTTCGTGTCCGGGAGGTACCCGGAGAAGTTGTTGTTCGACACGTTGAGCGTGACAAGGTTGTCGAGCCCGGCGAGCGGCGCAAGGCTGCCGTCGAGCGTGTTGTACGAGAGGTCGAGCACCGAGAGCTTGCTCAGCGCCGAGATCTTCGCTGGGATCGGCCCGGTGAGGCCGTTCCGGCTCAAGTTCAGGGCGATGTCGAGCCCGTCGATGCCGCAGAGCTCGTCGGGGATGTTTCCGGTGAGCTCGTTGTCACTCAGGTCCAGGAGGTCGAGGTTACGGCACTGCCCGAGCGCCGGCGGTATCGGCCCCGACAGCGAGTTGCCGCTGAGCACGAGGCTGCTCAGCGTCTCCAGCCTGCCGAGCGCGTCGGAAACGGCGCCGTTGAGCCTGTTGTGCGAGACGTCGAGCTCCTGCAGGCCGTGCACCGCGGCGAGCGACTCCGGCAGTGGCCCGGTGAGCGAGTTGTTGCTCAGATCAAGCATCTGGAGCTGCGAGCAGTTGCCCAGCTCGGCCGGCACCGGCCCGGCTAGCCGGTTGCTCCTGAGGTCGAGGAAGTTGATGCTCTTCATGCCGGCCACGGACGCCGGGATGGACCCGGCAATGCGGTTGCCGCTGAGGCGCAGGCGCACGAGGCTGGCGGCCTTGCCGATCTCCGGCGGCAGCGGGCCGGAGAGGTCGTTGGACAGGAGCAGCAGCTTGGTGAGGTTGCGGAGCAGGAAGAGGCCCGGCGGTATGATGCCGGTGAGGTGGTTGTGCGAGAGGTCGAGCACCTGGAGGTTGGACAGGGACGCGAGCGTGGGCGGGATGGCGCCCTCCAGCTGGTTCTGCCACGCCAAGAGCACCTGCAGCGCCGTCAGGCAGCCGAGCTCGGGCGGGATGAGGCCGGAGATCTCGTTGGTGTCGACATGCAGCTGCACCAGCGATGTGGCGTTGGCGAGCTCCGGCGGGATGGTGCCGGTGATGTTGTTGTCGCTGAGCCTGAGCTGCAGCGCCGAGAGCCGCCCCAGCGACGGCGGGATGGTGCCGGAGATGGAGTTGACGGAGAGGTCGAGCGAGACGAGCGAGGTGAGGTTGCCGAAGGAGTCCGGGATGGGGCCCATGAGCGCGTTCTGCCACAGCAGCAGCTTCTGCAGCTGCGGCAGCGCGCCGAGCGACGGCGGCAGCGGGCCGGACAGCGAGTTCTCGTAGAGGTAGATGTTGGTGAGGTTGGAGCAGTTTCCCAGATCCGGCGGGATGGCGCCGGAGAGCGCCGTGGTGTAGATGGACAGCGTCTGGAGGCTCTGGAGCTGGCCCAGCGACGCCGGGAGCGGGCCGGAGATCTTGGTGTCGGCGAGTCCCAGCACGACGAGGCTGGACAGCCTGGAGAAGGAGTCCGGTATCAACCCCGCCAGGTCGTGGTTCCCCCCCGCGCGCAGCGACTCTAGCAGGCGCAGGTCACCGAGAGACGGCGGGAGCTCCCCGGAGAGGCGGTTATCGAAGAGAAGCAGGTTCCGAAGCGTCGGCGCGAGGGCGGCCAGCTCCGGCGTGATAGGCCCGGACAGCTGGTTGGAGTTGAGCGCGAGGGTCTCGAGCGCCGTGGCGTTCCCGAGCGACGGCGGGATGGGGCCCGTGAGCGCGTTGCCGCTGAGATCGAGCACGGAGAGGCGGCGGCACCGCCACATGTCGTCGGGGACGCCGCCGGTGAGGTTGGCATCGGAGACGACGAAGGACACGAGGTCCGGCAGCGCGGCGCAGAGCCCCGCCGCCGGGAGCGTGGCGCCCGCGAGGTGCACGGACTGGAACGACACGGACGTGACGGTCCCGGAACCGCCGGCGCAGGAGACGTGCGACCAGTTGCACGGGGACGAGGCGTCCGGCGACCAGTCCGGCGGCCGCGCGGCCGTGGTGTTGAGCCAGGCCGTCAGGAAGGCGACCTCTGACGAAGGCGAACCTGCTGCAGAGGACGACGCGGCGAAGAGGAGGTGGAGTAAGAGAAGAGGAAGGGGGAGGTGGCGGCGGCGCATGGGGCTTGGCGATGGCAAGGGCAGCCGCATGAAAAAGTGCGCGGTGTTTGGGCGCTCGGCTCGGGCGGTGCACAATGGCACCAAGCACCAAGCACCAAGCAAGGCTGCTTGCTTGCTTGCTGCCCTGGGAGTGCCGGCTGGGCGATGATCTCAATGGAGACGGAGAAGAGAATGGATTCAATGCAGAGCGAGTGCGGGGGGATCGGAGCGGAGAGGAGGAGACGAGGAGGCTCAGCTCGCACACTGTCACAGTCTCTCTCTCTCTCTTCCTCAAAACCCACAAAGGTGTTTGCTTGTGTCCTGCTCCTTGCTTGGTCTGGTTTGGTTGTTGCAGGCAGGTGCAGCAGGAGGAGGTGGACGACGAATGGGTACTTGTTCTTTCTCATTTCTCTCGGTGCTTGGTAGTGGCCGAATTTTTTTGTTTTTTTAGCTCTTTTTTTGAAAATTTTTCACAAATATGTCTTTGGAGGTATCCTTTCAAAATCTGGACCATTAGCTCAGCGCCATCGTTGGTGGCACCGAGCTTACATGTCTCGGCGCCATAGATTTTGGCGCCTAGGTCTTGCCTCGGCGCAGACGTGGCGCTGACTTGGCAGGCAGCTTGGCGCCGTAGATCTTGGCGCCGAGCTTGGCGCCGAGCTTAGCGCCGAGCTCGGCGCTAAGGTTATTGGCGCCAAGCCCTGTCTTACGTATGGGCAAGGTAAAGAACTTGGGCACACCCGAAGGCACGATGAACCGCCACCTCAACTTAGCTCTAATTCTACTCATATAAGTTATATGAATGATTAAGCATGAAGTTCTACATGTCAAGATCATAACACACAAACTATATGCTAGTTCATATATCATGGTTATAACAAAAGAACTATAGTCTAGTTCATATGCATTGCTATATTGTATGTATGAGAGCATGACTATAGAAGAACTCATTGTATTATTCATACCAAGCATCCTTTCTTCCAAGGAGCCAAGCCCTCCTTGATGGCTCTTGCATTGCTCACAAACTACTACTAAAAGCTAAAAGAGTATAAGAGTAGGGTAGTGAGCTAGAGGCTCCAAATGATTGTGTGTGAGAGAGAGAGAGCTCCACCCCTACATTTACACTAGCTCATGGTTGGTTTGGCTCTGATAAATTAGGAAACCACCCTGAGCCACCTTTGTATGCCGCCATGCAACCGCCAGAGCAAGGTGGGCCCGAGAGGAGGAGCTGGGGGGCTGGCCCCGCTGGCCACCTCCGTACTCTGGTAGGCTATTGGTTGGGCCTGGGTTGCTTCCTCGGTGGTGCTCGGCCTAGTCTTGGTGTGTAGGTGGGCTTCTCTATTTATTTCCTTTGCGTATTTCTGCATTACGCTTTCTGAATTGCACCTTTTGCTTGTTTTTCACTTGTATTCGAATGTAAGTCCTACAAAACATCTTTTCTCCAATACAAGTGGAACTAGGTTAATAGTAAAGGCATAAGTGTTAAAAGATTGTTTATTTCTCCCGTTTTGGACTTTAATTGGCGGTCGGATTTGATCGTTAGTGACCGCAAACACTCTCCCTCCTCCATCACAAGCTATGTAGCACCGCGCGACCTCTCCTTAGTCCCGACCCCTAGAAGGGACGAGGAGGGATTGAGCGCCATCGGGTACGCTAGCCCTGACAGAAGCAAGCACGCCCCACTCACTCCACAAGGATTGAGGAGACAACAATCCCCTCAGTTAGGATAGACGCTAGCCCTCCGCCACACTGCGCGGACAAAACAACACCGCCCGACGGTGACGACTGGCACGGTAGCACACCGTCCAAATATGGCCCGACGAGACGAGCGTACGACCCCACCCACTATGGGATGGGGCGCACAACCACAACCTTGACTTTTCAAGACCAACCAAGCCAACGACGGCCTCAACCTCACAGCTTAGGATTGAGGCCACCAGCTCCACGACCAGCAAGGCGACCAACGACCCAGTAATGGCTACCTACTCCTTCACTGTCGCCACGACGCTCCCGAGAGAACAGGAGACGATGACGAAGGCCACGGCAAGCTCACATAGCATAGGATAGCCGGCGAACCACCACCGTACCAACAGTGCCGTCATGGCTGGTACTGTAGCATCACGCCATGCCTTGCTGCGGCGTGGGTACAAGACCATGACGACAAGCATACCCGGACATACGCTGACACCAAGACAAGACGACCTTCCTACTTGCAAGCCAAGTTTACTAGTTTTCCCTCCCTAGGCTCACGACCACTCGGTCGGGAGAACCCATCTCCATCTGTAACCTGGCCCCCGGACTCTATATAAGGGTGGCCAGGGCTCCCATCCAAGGGGATGGACTCTCGAGACTTCATTCGGGCAGTCTCTCACCTCACTTCTCCTACCTCATTCTTCGCACTTCTTACACCCCCTATTGTAAGAACTTCATAGCACTTAACCGACGAACACGCACTCGATCTTCTCTGAGACTGAACATAGGGCTCCGGCCTAAACCAGTATAATTTTTTGGGTCTTTGGATGCTACCATCGTCTTCCTAGAACAGCGCGACACACGTAAAAATTCACTCGTCGGGTGACAAAACACGGACACTTTTAGTTTTCACAACTGAGTTATCTGTAGTTAATGTCGGATTAACTAGAGTACTGTTCAGTTCTATTCATTTTTAATTTCATTATTGTTACGGTTCAATTTTCACTAGAACCAAAATTACAGCTCATTGTTTCATTGAAAGTACATGCTTTTGATTTTCACAGTTGAGTTATCTGTAGTTAATGTTGGATTAACCAGAGTATTGTTCAATTCTGTTCATTTTTAATTTCATTATTGTTAAGTACATCGAAATGAGTTTCAGTTTTAGTTATTCAATTTTTTTCATTGATTGTAGAAATGACATGTTAGTAGCAGAAATGCATATTTTGTTTGGCCTTTTCCTTACGACTTGTACTAGTTTACTGTAGGAGTATACTTCATTCTCCCCAAATCATGGGTGTACTTCTGTAGTCTGTACTAAAACCTTACATAATTTTTTTTTTTTTTTTGTGTTTTTGCTGCAGAACTCGTGCATATTCCTCCGAGCACCAAATACGTCGTCGTCTTCTGCCCCGGCGGCGACAAGGGCTCCACCGCCGCTCAGGTCAGCCTGCCACTCCTCGATTGCCTCCACCCTCCATGCTCCGCAATTCATTCATTTCAGCATGTTATAATTTCAATTTGTAATTTCATTTTCTAATTTCAACTAGTACTTTTAGTATTTATTTTCAGTTTTCAATTTTAGTTTTTAATTTCATTTAGTAATTTTAGTATTGCAATTTCAGGTTATGCGTAGTTTCAATTTGCTTTCAGTTCTATTTTTCTTTCATTTATGTTTTTAGCTGTTATATGCAGTTTCAGTTTTAGTTAGCTTTCATGTTGCTTTTTTGTTAGATTATAATTATTAGCTTCTTAGTATGCCCTGTTATTTGTAATGGTATGTTCAATCTTTTTAGTTGTTTTTTGTTTCACTAATATTAGAATTATTAGTTTTGTATTAATATTAGAATTATTATTGTAATTTCAGTTTAGCAATTTTAGTTTGTAATTTTAGTTTTTAATTTTAGTTTTTAATTTCAGTTCAGCAATTTCAATTTATACTTTCATTTTGCATTTCAGTTTGCATTTTCTTTTAGTAATTTCAATTTTGAAGTTTTAGTTTTTAATTTCTGTTTGCAATTTCATTTAGTAATTTTAGTTATTTTGAATTTTAGTTTTGCAATTTCAATTTGTATTTTAGTTAAGTTTTTCTATTTTTGTATTCATGTGTTTAAGTGCGGAGAGGAGAGGTCAATGTGTGGGGAGGAGCAAATCGGCGGAGAGGAGCAGATTTGAATCGATGGAGTGCGGGTGGCTACAGGCATATTTGAGTGGAAAGGAGGAGCAGATTTGAGCTACTTGTATAATAACTTGCCCTCGGTTGGCAGCTTATGCATAATTGTTAAAGTAAGCATTGCAGTTTTTAGTTAAGTTTTTAATTTTATTTTGAATTCACTTTGCATTTTCATTTACTAATTTCATGTTTTTAATTTCAGTTTAGCTATTTTAGTTTTTAATTTCAGTTTGTAATTTCATTTAGTAATTTTAGTTTTAAATTTCAGTTTTGCAATTCCAGTTTGTAATTTCAATTATTTTAGTTAAGTTTTTCAGTTCTTGCATTCATATGTTTTATCGCGGAAAGGAGCTGCCAATCTACGGAGAGGAGCAGATTTGGATGGATGGAGTGGGGGGTGGCTGCTGGCAGATTGGAGCGGAAAGGAGGAGCAGATTTGAGCTAGTTGAATAATAACTTGCCCCCAGTTGGTTGTTTTTGCAATGCTTACTTTAATAATTTGCCCCCACAGTTGTACAATTATAGTATCACATACTACTAACTCCTTTGATATTTTTTTTTGCCCCTCAAGCTTGTGCATACTATGTAACAACTTTAGTATATATTTTCTGGAGTTGCAACTTTACTGTTACATGGCAGTAACATCTTTTGATATTTTTGCTCCGACCTTGTGTATACTATGAGACAACTTTAGTATATTTTTGGAGTAGCGATTTTAGTATTACAAGGTAGTAACTCATTTGATAAATTTTCTAGCATGTATTACACATAAATTAATACTAAAATAAAATTCTTCGAAACAAATGCAGGTGGGGTCTAGTTTTGTTCGCCTTGTCATTTAGAACACACCGGTGTAGACGGAATTGAAAACGGATATAACATTCAAAATTTATAACAATTTAAAGAAAATATTTTGCTTTTTTTTTGCTTTGCGTCAGCATGACGTCAGGCTAGCATGGCTGGTCTGGAGCATGCACTGCCATCTTGCATGTGGGAAGTGAGTCACGTGTGCAGGCTGAGTCGCTCGCGCAGGGGAATGGGGTCGCGCTGTCCGCTATGCACGACGGGTCGCGCCATAACCGCGTCTAATCTGAAACCCTCACAATCACACAGCAGAGCTGGCCGGTGTGCATAAGCCATACATGGATAGTACCGTATGTACAAGCTCCTTCCATCTCTTCCAAGGCTTTAATTTACAGCTGAAATCAGAAGTACAGTGCACAACCAAATTAGTATATCATTGATGACCTTGAGCCTTCGCAGGATCAGATGCCAAACTAAATTAGTCGCGGCCAACCAGCTTCAAATGATGGTGTCCTGAGCTACCACTTCAATGTGAACAGCTACCTTCTTCATTTAAAATGAAATTAATAGTTCCTCGACGACCTTGACATCGCAAGTCTACAACTAATACGTACCTGATTTACCAAGATGCTTCCTAGCTATCTGCCAAGTTGATGTTGGAGTACTTAATTTTGTTACAAAAAATATGGATTTTTAAGTTGATTGCGCGAGCCAACCGTCATCCAGTACTTCACAGAGGCAAATTAAAGTCGAGCTATATATATATATATATATATATATATATATATATATATATATATATATATATATAGTGCCAATTTGAAGATGATAGTACGTCTGCTCTAGTGGCAAATATATATACTCTTATAAAGCTAAACTCTATTAGATGTTTTCTATCTTCATGCAAGGTGTTCACATTATTTCTTACTAAGTGTCCCACTAAGGTGGTGTTTGGATCCGGTGACTAAAATTTAGGAGGTGTGTCGGGAGGATGTTGCATGGGTGTTCGGATACTAATAAAAAAACAAATTACATAATTCGTCAGTACTCCACGAGGCGAATTTTTTAAGACTAATTAACCCGTCATTAGCACATGTTTACTGTAGCACCACATTGTCAAATTATGGACTAATTAGGCTTAAAATATTTGTCTCGCAAATTAGTCGCAAACTATGCAATTAGATTCGTAATTAGTCTATATTTAATACTCCATACATGTGTTCAAACATTCGATGGGACAACGACTAAAATTTAGGAGGGCAACCAAACATCACCTAACTTACAATCCTTTCATGCAAGTTATCCATGTCATCCCTTATTAATTACAAAAAATATCAACATCATCTCTATTATGTGCAATACTTTTAATCTCTAATCTACTAAAGTAAAGTCATTGACCAATCCTATTTGTTTCGTCACCAATTCTTCTATAATGTGGTCAAATATTCTATTATTTTTTCTTCTATTAGCCATATCATCCCTTATTAATTACAAAAAAATGTCCACACTATCTCTATTATGTGCAATACTTTTAATCTCTAATCTATTAACGTAAATTCATTTACATATGTTGTTTGTTTCATCACATATTCTTCTGTAATGTGATCAAATATTCTATTGTTTTTCTTCTATTAGCTTACTGATATTTTACCAGATTCGATACAATAAAATGACATGCAAGTCAAATTCATATATATACACACAATATACAGATTTATTTTTAAGGAAAACCTACGACAACGCGTGGGTATGCTTCTAGTTAGAAAACAAAGCCAAGTGAGGACAAAAAAAAGAATTAATTTGTCAGCTAAATAGTAAGGATGCATGACTGGTCAACTGGAGACCGGACGTAGCCCGAAAAGCGGACCACAAGATACATGGTATTTGCAGCGCTTCTCTTCTGTCGTCTTTCACGTAATAATATTCTAATAGCCAGCAGCAACCGACTACACGAGCAGCCGAATAGGCTGACTTTAGTTGTTCAGTGCGATTTTCGTTTTTTAGTTGTTGGTGGTCAGTGAGCCAGTTAGAAGAAGAGGCCACGGGCTTGGGTCGTTGGTGGTCATGCCCGTGTAAGCCCGCTCCTTTTATTTCCTTTCTCTGATTGTTTCCTTTTCCCTTATGCCTCGTTTCGATGCTTGAATTAAATTTATTTTAATAATTACAAATTAAGCATAGATTAATTAAGCTAATATGACTTTATATGGAATATATTTGTATATTATTGGTAGCCATACGAAGAAGATACTTATTTGTTGCATTTTCACTGTAAGGAAACGAGTTGAAGAGCGTGTTATAAATTATAAAGTAGAAACATAGTATGCTGATATATAGAATCAATTTCCATCTCACACCCTATGAATATGAGATATGCTCATATGTGAACCTCAAAAAGATGTGGAATGTCACATTTCAAGACAAATAACCTAATCCATTAGGCTTTATTTTGATGTTGTCGGATTCGCATCAATCCACATGTATTAGGGTACATTGAAGTGAAAATTAAACTAAAATCCACCCCAATCCACTCAACACATGTGGATTTAGGTGAATCCGACAACGTACAAACAAGACCTTAAGATGATTCCCATTCCTCTAAAATAAAATGATCCAAACCGCACCTTAATTTCTCTGCAGGACTGCTGGCTGCTCCACAACCACCATGGACTGACCTTTTCGACTTTCAAATCAACAAGTACGTGATTCCTTCTTTTTTTTTATAGAAATAGAAATATAACGGTACGCCTACTACACCGTACCTAATACGCACAGCTACGTACCACCTAATACGCACCAAACCATGCATGCATGATGCCAAAATCGAGCCTAGACTAGTTAAGCAAGCCGCCATGCTGACTAATCGCCGACCCAACATGATCACAAGAGATCTATTGATCAATACTGGAATCTAGACAGCTCCAGCATAGATCAGAGGAGCGACTATTCAGGATGCTTCAGTATTGGAAGATGTCATACACTACTACAGAAGTTAACTATAGGGGCGGCTCTATAGCCTCTGTAGGGGCGGCTGCGCCAGCCGCCCTTTCCAAGGTGTTCCTATAGAGGGTACCTCTGTAGGGGCGGTTTCATGACCGCCCCTGCAGTGCCCTCTGTAGAGGCGGCTGGTGTTTTCAGCCGCCCCTACAGTGCCCTCTGTAAGGGCGGCTGATAATATCAGCCGCCCCTGTAGTGAACTTTTCTAAGGGCGGCTATATCACCAGCCGCCCCTGCTGTGTGTATTTGTAAGGGCGGTTCAATCAAGAACCGTCCCTACAGTGGATTTTCCAGCAAAAAAAAATAATTCAAATTCAAATCTGACCATATATATATATATATATAATTCAAATTCGAATCTGACCGCCATAAATATACATATATACATCCACAAACACAAGACCATCATCACAAATCATAATTCATAAAAGTCCATCATTACAACATAGTCCATTATGAAGTCCATCATTATAACATAGTCCATTAAGATATCCACAAGTCCACATGCAAAACAAAGTCCAAACCGTTCCAAAGTCTGATCCAAATCATACCACAAGTCCACATTGTCATCAACGGCCTAGGGCTAACCTATCAGTCTCCCGAAGGTGTTGGTACAGAGGATTACTACCTAAATCGGAAAGAAGATGATGGTAAGTGCCTTTATGATACACAATCTGGTCCATTATAAAGTTGCAAAGGTCGCCGACCATCTCTAAGAGCTCGTCATCCTTGTATGAGTTCCTTCTCGTGTCTTTATCTTTCTCCAACTACAAGAGAATAAGTTTAGGTTTACTATATCACAACATATGCGAACTTTTCATACTACGAGCGAAGAGGTTCAAACTTACTAGATTGGGGTTTCTGTTGTAGCCACCGATGGTACTCATCATAATACATGTGTAGTATCCACGATGTAGACTCCCAGGCTTTTGCTTGGGGCACTGTGTGTTTTGCATATGGAGATGTTAAGTAATGCTATTGACAGACACGTAATATATGGAGTACCAAAGTAAATGACACTTACCGTACATAGAGTTTTGACATACAACTTTTCCTTCCTATTTGGATGATGCCTCCCCTTATGTTCCTGGACATAGTGCCTGAATGCCCTGTTCCAATGGTTTAGCAAATGCAACTTGTTAGTATCCCACATTGAACCTTACAAGTATGTATACAAATATAGTAGCTAAAATGAGGATTGTCAATATGTATACGTCTTGACAATCGTTATGAAGTCTTTGTATGTCTCGACTGGGAAATCCGTTGAATCAAAGACCCATGCCATGCTATGTGAGAGCCAGACGCCTATGCAAATCCAGTGATCGCTGCATGAATTTAGTCATAGAAGGAACACATAAGCTCTTTTGCATCGAACAAAGTAATTTGAACAAAGCTAAGTATACAGTCGAACTTACTTGAAGTGGTATGGTATCCATATATTATCGTGTTGTTGGAGATTTTTAAAACATAGGGCAATGTATGCCGCAACCTTGAGGGACTCTTCCAATATTTTCTTGTTGCTGATGTCATCTTTCTTCTTAAGTGTCTTTCCAGCTCCTAGTTCTTTGCAATCTAGTTTTCACTCTTTAGGGTAATTAAAATTTATTGATGCTATAGGTGAAGGGTCTATATACCCGTGTTTCAGAGCTGTCCTCTTTTCACAAAGTCCGCTTGCATTCTACAAATCACGGCGTGGGTTAGTTACAACAAAATTAAAAGATTACATTCATATCATATCGAGAGGGCAACGACTTACAGGCACCATATGCGAATCAGATTCATTTCCATTCGTCCGAGGTGGAAGCATGCCTGGATATCCTTAAACTCAACGACAATTTGCCCACCTGGGGCTCCAAATGTGCCGGTAGGGATCCATGCTTGTAAGATTTCTAGTTCTGTTATCTGAGCACGCAAGTAGCAATCGTGGAACTTTCTCATTCCACGTGGCAAGCACTGTATGACTCGGTTTGGTAGGAAGTTCTTGTCTTTTTCATATTTATCCGGGCAATCATTTGACCATTTGTGGTTATCAACAGCTGGATACTTGTTAAACCCTTTGTGCAGTTTGCTAGTGGTGCCCTCCTTAGTGGTGCCCTCCTCAGAAGCTGGTGCTCTGAATTCTTTTACTTGGTTCTTAGGCTTGAACTGGTCATGAGCCATCCACTTGTGCACCGACGAGACGTCATTAATGCCCACATACGATGGCCTTATCTTGATTGGGATTTTGTTTCGAGCTTCCCATTTGGGCACGTCCTTGTCAACTTGTGCATCACCTGCTCCAGGGGCCACTTGTTCTTCACGTATCGGCTGTTCACGAGGTAATTGCTGTTCATGAGACACTTGTTGTTCATGTATCGACTGCGCTTGTTGATAAGGATGTTGCATCTCATCATGCCTTTGCTCGGTACGAGCTGGAGAAGGACGTGGCATGTCATCATGCCCATGCTCGATACGAGGTGGAGAAGGATGTGGCATGTCATCATGCCCTTGCTCGGTACGAGGTGGAGAAGTCTCTAGCGTGTGGTGGTCATGGTCATGGGCCGATGAGTATACCTCCCCGTCCTCGACGGGTCGCTCCAGAGGATGAACTTCAGTCGGAGTTGGCGAAGACTCGGTCAATACAATGTCTCGTCTGTGCCAGAGGATGAACTGGTTCATGACATCTCCGAGTAACACGAGCCCCTCGGGAGTAGGGTGTTCTATCTTCCAAGTCATGAACTCGTGATATTGGTTTGGCTTTCTAATCCTCTCTCATTTCCTCTTTGGCTGGGCAGTCTCAGTCGTGGTTGTGTCCTGAGGTTGTGGAGCGGAGGCCTCATTGTGAGTACCTATGGCTCATTCCTCTGATCTCCTTTGCCCCGCTACGTATTGTCCGGCAAGACGAGCCGGAGGCCGACGTCGTCTTTTCAGAGGTTGAGTAGGGACGACCTGTGTATCCGGCAGGTCAAAAGTGTTAGCAGAGATAAAAATAAAGCCATAGCATTAGCCAAATTTACAAGCTACTAAGGCTTTATCCGTACCTCGTCGTTCGGATCAAAATCCTTGTCCATCTCGTCCTCCGTTGGCCTCCGTCTGGGTTCTTGTGGGAAAGGATCCTCGGGACTTACATATCCCCCTGATGAGGTGTTGTCATCATCATCCCCTTCTTCGCCTTGGGCATCCTCTCCGCCTTCTCTTCCCTGGGCTCCCCCCACTGGATCCTCATCATCGACAAGGTCCTCCTGAGTAAGCATCACTTCTAGACCCTTTTCTAACTCGTTATCGAACTGCTCCTGAGTAAGCTGGTCATCTAGTTCTTGCTCTCCATGGGATGGCTGTTCATCATTCACGGGGCATCGGGATGCACTCTTTGATGTTCGCGATATTTCGTGCCTTGTTCTAAGAGATGCAAGAAAAAAAGTAGTATAAGTAGTAGAAGTAGTAGTACTAGTGGTAGAAGTAGTAGTACTAGTAGTACAAGTAGTAGTACTAGTACTAGTAGTAGTACTAGTAGTAGTAGTACTTGTAGTAGTACTAGTAGTAGTAGTACTAGTGGTACTAGTAGCGGCCCAGAGAATGATATCTCTGTAGTCTCCGATCACCATGTAAACCCAGGCTTTGCATTGCAGGAAACACAGCTTGAGCAGTTTGAGCACAATAACAGGACAGAATATCTGAAACGATACTGACCGTTCTTGTGTTGGAAGTTTCTTGCAGCCACAATTCGATTTTAAATCTAAAATTCTATCACCAGATACTCTATCTTGCCACATGCACCAGATGCCATATAAACCAACAAGAAAGCTATACAAACAAAGCTTATGGCAAGATGGACTAACACATTGTGGGACCCATATATTATATATAAGCAACAGACTTGGTCACTGCCTCCTTCATCATGCCTGAAGCTATGGCATACAAGATCATTTTTTATATCAGGAGGGTAGGGTACCTCTTGATATTGGCAGGAATGACTACACAAAGGCATTTGCATACTCAAGTTCAAACAGCCCGCAAAATGAAAGTTTAGCCAATAACGTTTAGATCTGAAGTCTGTCATTCAATATGCACCCTCTGTAATTGATTATATTCAAATTTGCATGGCCATGCTTCTGTAGATCACGGAAGAGAATCATAGTTTTTATAATATGATTAGGAAAGAATGAATGGTCCAACTCCATCTTTTGACTACAGATCATCTGCTGGGTTTGTTTTACGAGATGCAGACGTAGTATTTAGACTGCTGTGTTGTTGGGACCACTTAAAGTTAATGAAATATCTTTGTAACTGCTTTTTATCCGAGAATTTAATACATAGTCCAGAAATTATTAACATAGCCGAAAGGTTAAAAGGTACATATGAATGCTATGACGAAATTCTTCTTTATATAGCTTTCTTGTTGGTTGATTCCTCCCATGCGGCATGCTTCCACTGCAGTTGATTATAGTCATCCAAATAGTACAGTCAAACTTGTGGAAAATTTGTCAAGCCCAAATGCTTGAACTTTGTAGGATTATTGCAAAGCACTGCAGTGCAGCACAGCCAAACTTTTCGGAAAGCTAACCAAAAGCAGCAGGCTAATAATCATAGAAAAAGCTCAAAGTAAGGCTGCCTGCTAGCTAATCACTCCTCTGATCAGATATAGATGAAGAAAAGCACACACGGTATCTTTCCGCAAAGTTAAAGCTGCAGCTTCAAAAAAATGCATGATTGCATTCTACATAGCTTGCACTTATAAACCCAGCTTTTTGCTCGTATTCGGTGAGTTGGATCAGTCAGAGTAACGCGGCTAAGTAGTATACTCTGCGGCCAGCTGTGTCGGAGAGTGAGGCCAAACAAAGGGCTCAACTACATCGTGCCCCATGAATTCGACAATAATATATGCTGGAGAATATAACATGCTAATAGATAGGCATCATCCAGGAAGCCCTCAAGCATTTTCGATATCTTCAGTTGATTAGGCTAATCGGCCTAAACTTTTTAAGATCCTTTGCATCTTGTTCTTTTGGGATCAGAGTAATCATAGCATAGTTAATTCTATCTAGATTCAGGTTATCAGCTTCAAAACGTCTAACAAGGTTCATAAAATCATCATTAATATCCTCCCAGAAGGTTTGATAGAAAAGAAAAGGGAACCCATAAGGTCTAGGTGCACCTTCAGCATATGAGCCCAAGACTGCCACTCTAATTTCTTCTTCAGAGAAAGGACACTCTAACATCTCATTTTCTGATATAGTAACTAAATCCTCTGCTTCCTAGAAGGACTCATCCAAGCTAACACCCAAATCCTCTTCCTCTGCAAAGAGGATTTTATAAAACTCCACAGCATGATTTAGCATCAGCTGGGTGTCTTTCTATTTCTTTGATTAGCTACTGGCTGATCAAAGAAACTCCAACTCTGTTTCTTTGATCAGGCTCAGAGGCTTTCATCAGAGTTTCAGACGGCCACCACCACGGCGCTTTGATGGCAAACCAGCAGAGGCACTGAGGCAGGCACCGCTGTCCAGTGTCCACTCGCCTCGCCTGCCACTGCGGCGCTGCGTGTGTGTGTTTCTGGCTTTCTGCAATGGTGGCACTGCAGTTGCAGGCATGTAGTAGCAGGCAGTTTATTAAGGAGGATTGCAATACTTGGTTGTAAAATGGAAAAAAGAGCACATGATTCTGCAATCAAGGACGCTCATTAGCCTGGCCGATCCATCCATCCTCTAATTGATCCTGCACTTTGGAGGGTTGTCGCCATGGACGCCCAAGGATCATGAATCATGATAGCTTGCTCCTCTCAGGCACAATGGCAGCAGCATGGCCAATGATGCCTCATGATGCAGAACAAAGCCATGTCGCCATATGCCATGTACATTTTGTCTTGTGCTTACCCAAAGAGCAAAAAGGCTCTGCTTCGGCTAGGGCCTAGGCAACTACGTACTATGCTGGCATCATTCCTGCTTGCTTGCCAACAGGGGAAAATAAAAGATTTGAGGTCATGATTAGGAGCTGGGGAGAGAGGGGGAGGGTGAAAAGTTGCTGCATGTTTATAATTACCACGGTGATGTGCTCGCTGAGACACTGACAGCCGGATTACTTGCAGCTTAAAGCATGATTTTGTACGATCTGAGCTATGAATCCCTCGGATTCCAAGAGATTTTGGGCCGAGTCTGCCACTTTTGTTCTCTACTAGTAAGTACTGTATGTACTGCTCAACTACTTGTTTTTTTTTATCAAAAGGTTAAAAAGGGGTTACTACTAAGAACAAGTCAGACTCACAGACAGGATTGCATGGCATTGCAGGAGGTACGTACATAGAATCCGATATGGAGATGGAAGACTACCGTTACTGAGTGAGTGACTGGAACGCAAGATCGTTCTTGTCAATTCCAGCTTCTTCCTCGGCTCCCAAAGTGAGCTTTGGATTCTTGGAAGGAGGGAAAGAGCAAAGGAAAAGGCAGGGTCAAAACTCAAAAAGGAGGGAGGAGATGATGCCCACTCTTCAACTCTACAAAGCTCATTCAGGAAAGAAAAAAGAAAAAGAAAAGAAAGATAATGCGCAGTATCCTTCAGCGTATGGATCCAGTGCACATTGCCAATAGACGCGTTTCTGGAGCAGAGCTCCGTATGAATACAGATTGTTTGTACTACTAGTATCTGTCCTGCTGAATTTCGATATCGAATAACCTCAACATCAGTACAGATGTGGGAGTTGTGGGCTGTAGTTTTGTTTGTCACAGCTTGTACTGTACTAGTGTTTATAGGCATCCAAAGGAAAAACAGAGTTGTTACATTTGCTTTACCGTTCACAGTGGAAATGCATCAGATACAAAGGACAATTGGAAAGATGAAAGTTGGAAAGAAATAAAAGAAGAGAATGAGTTGTCAAGGACTCTGTCCTATAAAGAAGTCAAATTTGCGGGTTGTCATTTGGTTGGAGACCACACAACAGAATTCATAAGCAGCTATGACACACTGTGTATTATATGCAGCAAAATTTTGCATGAATCAAGTATGATGCAAAACGCTGGCCTGTTCAATTTGAGTACCAGGTAATCTCAGTATAAATACAAGTCACTTAGCTGAACTGAACATTTTGTGGAAAGGTGCAGAGAACAGATATGAATCCACTCAACATTGGCAAAATAGATGCAGTGTGAATTAAGATGGCTATGGACTATGTGGAGCAAACTTGATATGAATTCATAAGGATAAGACAATGGCTGGGGCAAACAATTTCCTGCAAATTCGATCCCAATATCAACACAAATGACAATGTAGAAATTGTGGGTTTTCATTTGATTTCGGAGTTGAGACCAAACAACATGAAGCACCTTAATTCTAAACAGTATATCTCTGAAGTGAACTACTCTCCATCATATAGAATCGAACTGACTATCTCTGAAGGGAAATGCAGCAAACAGAACAACTGAAATACAGAAACAGATATTCCACTATGAATTAATTGCTTTCCAGGATGAAAGGACCATGCTTTTGTAAAAAAAGAAGAAGCAAAAACATGTTCTTTTGGGGGAATAGATTGATCAAATCAAACCAAATCAAATGAAATCAGTGGAACAGACCAAAACAATATGAAAAAAAAACTCACTGGAGGACACAAAAAGGAAGCTTGCTATCAGACTTGATTATAGTCAAATGATAGTGAGCCTAAACTACCAAACAGCCAACTTTTACAGTAGCTTTTCATCCTGTGCGTAATTGAGTGTTTTTCTTTTGCATCTAATGGCCTAGTGTCGATTCAAAACCTCAATCTATAGAATCTAAACACCCAGGCCAAAATAGCATGGCTTGAGTTAGGCTCTTCACCACAAGTACAAATCAATGTGACAGTTGCGCTAAGCACCAAATATTTGCTGACACTTGGTCTTTCTTTTGCATCTAATGGCCTAGTGTCCATTCAAAACCTGAATCTACAGAATCTAAATACCCAGGCCAAAATATCTATGTCAGTCTCAGTGACAGATGTACACATATAAGATATTTGTTCTACTCACAAGAATTCTAGAGGTACTATAAAGTAAAAACAGATCCAGATAGCAATTATAGGATACTCTTACCTTCTTGCTGCCTTTTTTCCAGCCTCTCCTTTTCCAATTGCAATTTTACAGGGTCTATATTCTTCCCCTAGGGCATCAAAACAGTATATCAGCAAGAGCTGCATCAGTGCACAGAGATAAACTTGTCCTCTGCAAAGCCATAGCCAAATAGAAGACCACTAACAAGAGGAAACAATGGGGTAGAAATCAATACCCGGATGGGGACTGGAAGCCAAAGGAGGGTCGTGTGATGCAGGCACTCGGATTCAGATTAGGGCGCAGGCATGGCAATGGGGATTCGCAGTTGGAGGAGCGATGACTTCACGGTCGTCAACAACGGCGGCGGCGGCCTGGCCCCCTGGGTGCGGCGGCGGCCTGCCCCCCAGGCGCGCGGACCCTAGGCGCGACGGCGCCGCCCAGCCTGGGAGCAGTGGTGGTCGCCAGGTGGAGCCGAGTCGAGTTGCCGGCGGTCCACAAGGGGGGATAGAAGGGAGGAGGTCGAGACCGCGCCGAGGAGCGCTCCCAAACCCTAGCCGCCGTCGCGGCCTTGGGAACGGCGGTGGATGGGGCAGGGGCGGCGGTTGGGGTCAGGGAGACGGTGGAGGAGGCGGTGGAGGGGTCAGGGAGGGGGAGGCGACGGCGGTGCAGGTGCGGCGGTGCGGCGGCGCCGGCGGCGAAATTGGGCAGCGTGACGGCACTGTAGTATACCTCAGCGCCCAACACTTAGCGCCCACGAGGCCGGCACGGTTATATACCTCAGCGCCACTGTATGGGCGGCTGAGTTTATATGCCGCCCCTACAGAGACACTGTAGGGGCGGCTGAGGTTATAAGCCGCCCCTACAGCACACAGAACCACTGTAGGGGCGGCTGAGGTTATAAGCCGCCCCTACAGTTGAATTTTTTTTCAAAATTCTAATAAAAAAGAATTATTCACATGTAAATAATAAATAATACAGTACAAAATTTTATAATTATTTTTTTATAGATATATTTACATATACAATAACTAAAACAACTACAACAGTTTAAAATTGTAAAATTTAACCTTTAAAAATGGAAAAAAAAATTAAATTTTAAAAAATTATAATCAAAACTACTAAAATAATTTTAAGATAACAAATGATCTCAAATGAAAATTTGATAAACACCAAAGTTGTAGAGGTCATGAAGATCTACAACTTTTATTTTGGTCATCTTATCATTTGACAAAATTTGAACCTTTAAAATTTGAAATTTTAAAAAATACAAAGTTCGAACCAAAATTTGAGACCCAAAATGATTTCAACATAAAAAGTGATGAATACCAAAGTTGTTCAACTCATTAATATCTACAACTTTTATTTTAGTCATCTTGTCATTTGACAAAATTTGAACCTTTCAAATTTGAAATTTTGAAAAATGATAAGTTCGAACCAAAATTTGAGACCCAAATTGATTTCAACATAAAAAATGATGAATACCAAAGTTGTTCAACTCATAAATATCTACAACTTTTATTCTGGTCATTTCTTCATTTGACAAATTCTTAGCACACATTGTTCACTAATCTTACACATGTCTCATATAGTTTATAAAACCTTATGAGAGATGTGTCACATTTGTGAACAATGTCATTACCACTTTGTCATATGAAGAAATGACCAATACAGAAGTTGTAGATCTTGATGAGTTATTCAACTTTGGTATTATCACTTTTTCAGCGGAAATCTTGTCTGAAGTTGCATTTTTTTTTAAATTTAAAATTTAAATTTCTCAAACTTTTTATATGTATATATTGACAAAACCAACAAAATAAATTGATAGAGAATGATTTTAGAAAATTTTAAGAAAAAATCATCAGATTTGGAATTAGTATGAGGAAGAAAAACTAGTTACAAAGTTGACCCACAGATTAAAAAAAGAAATCACATTGTTCACTAGGATCATGTAAGGATCATATAGAACAGTATGATTTCTCTTTTTAATCTGTGGGTAAACTTTGTAACTAGTTGTTCTCCCTCATACTAACTCCAAATGTGATGGTTTTTTTTCCTAAAAATTTCTAAAATCATGCTTCAGCATTTAAGTTTGATCAAACTTGGATGTGACAATGTTTTACACATTTTAAAATTTGAAATTTGATAAGTTCAAACCAAATTTTCAAACCCTAAATGATTTCAGATGTAAAAGTGATGAATACAAAAGTTGTTCAACTCATCAAGATCTACAACTTTTATTTTGGTTATCTTATCATTTGACTAAATTTGAACCTTTCAAATTTTGAAATTTGAAAAAAGACAAGTTGAAACCATAATTTGGACCCCCAAATCATTTCAACTGAAAAAGTAATGAATACCAAAGTTGAATAAATCATTGAGATCTACAACTTTTATTTTGGTAATTTCATAATTTGATAAATTCTTAGTATACATTGTTCACACAAACATACGTGAATGTAGTCTCAAACACACATACATAAATGTAGTTTTAAACACACATACATAAATGTAGTCTCACATACATAAATGTAGTTTCACACACACATACATGAATGTAGTCTCACACACACATACATAAATATAGTCTCACACACACATACATGAATATAGTCTTACGAACACTGACACACTTACATAAACTAGCTAGCCCACCGTGACAACTTTCCCCTTGGCAATACATCTTTGGGCAGGTTCTTTTCCACAGCCTCGATCTTCTTACAAAAGTCTATGAATAGTGGCATCTCATCACACTTATTGTAAGCTTCAACATCGTCCACGCCATCAACTCCGATGATATGTTGTTTCCCGGAGGCCACCACGTGCTTTGTCTTCTTCTTTGGGGGAAGGTTACTTTGCGGGTCAGGCATATAGAAGACTTGCGCGACACGTTCAGCGAGCATCCAAGGGTCATCCTGGTAGCCTACATTCTGGAGGTCGACGACTCTCTGTCCGATCTCATTGAATTGATGTTGCTTGATCCAGCGGCATCGAAACAGGGCCACCTTTATATCCCTTCCATAGTCAAGTTCCCATATATCTTCAATGATGCCAAAGTACATGACCTTTCGCCCCACTCCGTCGAGAGCCTCTATTCGGACGCCGCTGTTCTGATTCACATATTTCCTATCCTTTGTGTCGGTATAGTATCTGAACCCATTGATGTCATAAGCATTCCAAGACGTCACCTGTTTCGATGGCCCGTCCGCCAACCGACTGATGGTAATAGAATCTATGGTTTCTCTAGGCTGTATGTTCTGGTCCTTCAACCATGATGTCAAGCATTGCTTATGTTGTTTCATGACCCAATCATCTGAACGGCCATTCCTCTCGGCCATAATGATAGCCATGTGTTCATCAATGTACGGTTGCATCACTGCCATACTCTGCAAGACACTGTAATGCGCTCGACTGACCTCTCTGTAATCATTGTCGAGGAACACTTTCCTACCACTTGTGCCCTTCCCAGCTAGCCTTCCCTTGTGACCAGAATCGGGATTACCAATCCCTCTATGTACTTTTAGCCACTCTTGGCAGCACTCGACGACTTCTTCGGAATTGTAACCCTCTATCATGGAGCCCTCTGGGTGTGTTCGGTTATGCACGTATTGGCTTAGAACCGACATGAACCGCTCGTAGGACCACATTTCATGCAAGAAGCTAGGGCCCAGCGCCTCGATCTAATGAACCAGGTGAATCATGAGATGTACCATTATATCAAAAAAAGCGAGAGGTAAACACATCTCTAGCTGGTTCTGGGTCTCCACCATGAATTCATGTAGGTCACTCAGCTCTTGCCTGCGAATTGTCTTCTGTGAGATCTTCAAAAAGAAGTAGCACATGCGGGTGATGGCCATCTTTAGGAACTCTGGCTTTATAGCCCCGATTGCAATTGGTAGGAACATTGTCAGCGTCACATGACAATTGTGAGCCTTGCAGTATGTTAATGATAGGTCCTTCATCGACACTAGCTTCTTCGGGTTCACCGAAAACCCAGTCGGCACTCTGACCCCCCTAAGGAAATTGCATATAGCTCTCCTCTCCTCTAGGGTTAGGTTGAAGCTAGCCGTAGGAAGACTATACTTGCCATTATCTTGCTGTACCGGCCAAAGCTCCTGCATCACGTTCAGCTGCACCATGTCTTTCCATGATCTGAGACCATCCTTTGACTTGCCCATGTCCATCAAGGTAGCCATGAGACTCTCAAAGACATTCTTCTGCACGTGCATCGCATCAATGGCATGGGGGACCTCCAAGTCTGGCCAATAAGGTAGGTACTGAAAGAATATCGATTGTTTCTTGAATGGTACGCCTTCGATGGGAGGTGTGCTTCTATCTCTGATCGTTCCATCTGGATTCTTCTTTCCATAGACGACGTGTATGTTTTGGACCATTCTGAACACATGTTCTCCATTACGACGTCTCTCTGGAGGGGGTTCATCCACTGGGATGTTGCCATAGTATCTTAGGTACAATTTGTCGCGGTACTTATGACTTGTCTTTAAGAAGCGTCGGTTTCTTATGTAAACTATCTTCCTGGATCCATCTAGGAACACCCATTTAGTACCATCCAAACAGACTAAGCATCCAGTCTTACCTTTGAACTGTCCAGACAGGGCAAACAGCGCGGGGTAATCATTGGTAGTAACAAATATTATTGCTTTGCATATGAAGTCCTCCTGTCGGACTGCATCGTACATCGGCTCCCCATACCTCCATAGCCTCTCCATTTCTTGCATCAGAGGCTCCAAGAACACGTCTATATCAATGCCTGGTTGTTTGGGGCCGGAGATAAGAATGGTGAGGAGAAAGTACTTCCTCTTCTGACATAAATACGTTGGGAGGTTGTACATGGTCAAGATGACTGGCCATGTGCTATGGTCGGTCATCCTCTCATTGAAGGAATTCATTCCATCGGTGTTCAAGCCGAACCGTACATTCCGTGGGTCATCACTGAATTCTGCTTTGTACATGGCATCGAACGCTTGCCACTGGCTACAATCGGCCAGGTGTGCGATCGTATCATCATCCACCTTGCGCTCATCATCCCACCATGTCATCAGTGCGGCTTCCTTAGGGTTTAGGAACATACGCCTCAAGCGGTCGGTCACTAGCAAGTACCACATAACCAGGGCAAGAATTCTTCTCTTATTTGCATCATTGCCTAATGGAGTTTTTTCTGGGGGCTGAGATTCTTGCACCACCTTCTTCCCACCCTTCTTCCTCTTTCCTGTGGAGGCTTCCATCCCACTTTGAAGGTCATTGTTCTTGTACCGGCTAGCCCCACACCTAGGACATGTATCTAAAGTCTCGAACGATGTGCCACACCAAAAAAGGATACAGTGGTTGGGGCATGCATGGATTTTTTCAACCCCCAATGTGAGTGGACTTATAACCTTTTTCGCTTGGTATGTGTTGGCGGGAACTGTGTTCGGCCGTGGGAGCAACCATGACATGAGGCACAACAGATCATCGAAACTGCAGTCCGACCAGCCGTACTTAGCCTTTAGGATGAGTAGCTCAAGCACAAAACGTAGCAGTGTGAAGTATGTCGGACAACCCTTCTCAGCATCATACACAGTCTTCTTCGATGCTTTTATCACCCTCTCAAGATTTTCTAGACCTCTCTTGCTCTTTTCAAATATTTCTGGTCCAAAGGCCCCAAGCATTTCGTCCAAGTTGTCACCGTCATCTGCATCCCCCTTATGTGCTTTGCCATCATTGCTGGCACCACCAGCATCATCACCACCTTATTCATTGCCAAAGCCACCACCTTGTTGATTGCCAAAGCCACCACCTTGTTGATTGCCATAGTCACGATCCATTTGTTGCTCAAGATCATTTATGAATCAGGACAAGTATGCTTGGGTTTCAGCTTCATCAGCTAGATCATCGTCGCTATCATCAACAACCACTGTTTCACCATGATGAATCCACACTGTGTAGTTCGGAACAAATCCTCTCCTAATCAGATGTTCTTTGATGGTACTCACATCTCGAAATGCAATAAGGTTCTTGCAATCTTTGTAGGGACAAATAATCGTGTCACTATTCTCTTTCAACGTCGCTGCATGCTTCTCTGCGGCTTTGATGAATTTGTCCACCTCATCACGGAAAAGGGCGTCGTGTCTTAACGAACCATACATCCAAGAGTTCCTGTAGTCCATCTTATAGAAACAAAACAACCAAAGAAAGAATATTACTCGAGAATAATTGTATATACCTGAGACACGCACCATGGTAGTAGAGGATAGTTAATTAATTGACTATTAATGCATAAATATTTTAAAATATAAATTAATTGGTTCAAATAAACAATTTCAAAGAAAACAATTAGAACATTTAATATTTCATCCACTACCTTTCATGCAAACTCCATTCCAATTTCATGGTAGAGGATAATTAATTAATGGCCTATTTATCCATAACTAATTAAAAACACACATTATAGAAAAGAATCAAAATAAATATTAAATGATAATTAGTAGCCATGGTAGAGGATATTTTACACATTAGCAACAATTAAAATCTTACACATTCACCTACATGCAAACCCTAGTCACATAAAGAAAAAATTGAAAAAGAAAAAAAACAAAATCCTAGTTCTAGATCTAGATATAGGGTTTCATGACATATGCATCAAACTTCACTAATACTACACTAAAATCAACAAAGATGTACTAACAAAGGGTGCAATCTTACTTCTCTACCTAATTTACCCTAGTATAGTGAAAATTAGGGTCCTATTTCACTCATAACTAGCTCAAGCTCCATGGAAGAGAGAGAAAACCAAAAATCAAATTACTCACTAACCAACGAATTAAACTTCAAATAAAGAGTTGGAGAAGCATTTTCTTACCTTTTAGAGTCTCTCCACCAAAGGATTTGAGATCAAAACCTCCCCCCTTAGTAGAGCAATTTTTAGGAGGAGCCAAAGGCCTCCCAACCTTTTTTTAGAACAGTGTGTCCCGAGGTGGAAGAAGGGAGTGGCTGCTATTTATTCGTGCGCCATCAGTAGGGGCGGCTGGTGATTCAGCCGCCCCTACAGTCGAACAGCAGGGGCGGCTGGTGATAGCCGCCCCAACAAATGGGCACTGCAGGGGCGGCTGGTGATTGAGCCACCCCTACAGATCAGCCCCAACTGTAGGGGCGGCTCAGGTTACGAGCCGCCCCTACAGTGCCATCTGTAGGGGCGGCTGAGCTGCTGGGGCCCGAGGATGCCCACTGTAGGGGCGCCCCCAACCCTAGCCGCCCCTACAGTAAAAATGCCCCCGTTCCTACAGAGGGAATCTGGTGTAGTGATATATAATAACAGTAAAAATAAAAATATTCCTCGCCGTCGACCTTGCATTGGCTTCTCAAAGTCTACACCTAATACACACACCTAACGGATGCTTGCTCCCCCAAATTCATCAAGTTAAGAGTTGTTAGTAATACCCATTGTTTAATACATCCAACTGACAAAAATTACATATATTAAATTGCTTGTTTTCTCTCTTGGTCTATTTTCTAACACAATTGGCATAATATGTTGTATTGACTATCCAGTTGTGGTAAACTTATAAACTAATGAGTTATATGTTTTTATTGATATTATATATAGTTTTTTTTCTCTTGCATGACACCTCTGTGTATTCTCAATATGCATTTGTTTTGAATCTTAGCTTAAACTTTGGTCACCCTTGTTGCAGCTCATATTTTGTAATGTAGTCAATCTAAATTTTAATTTCAAAAGGTGGAGATACTATTTACAGAGACATGCACTACTATAGAATTAGACATCACTGCCGGCCTCATCACTGTCGGATTTTAAGAAACCGACAGTGATAGTCCATCAATGCCGGTTTTTTGCTAAAACTGGTAGTAATAGGATCAACCGACATTGATATTCGGGTCTTCACTGTCGGTTCATATCACCGTCGGTTTTAGCCAAGAACCGACAGTGATATTGGGTCATCACTGCCGGTTTTAGCCAAGAACCGACACTTATACTATTACTATTGGTTCGTGGCTTGAACCGACAGTGATATGCTGTAAGAAAACTGCATAAGTTTCTCATATGATGTCCGATGAAGACGAACTTTATATCAAAGTTGTAGTACTCGACGAGATCTACAACTTTTATTTTGGTCATTTTCTTCGTTCGATAAAGTGGTGGTGATATTGTTCACAAAATTTACATATCTATCTTATAGTTTCATAAACTATAAGAGGGATATATAACATTTGTAAATAGTGTTACTACCACTATGTCGGATGAATAAATGATCAAATGACAAAAATAAAAGTTGTAGATCTCAGAAAGTTATGAAACTCTTCAGTTGACAACTTTTTGATTTGAAATCATCTTGTCAAGGAAAACTACGTTTGAATTTCTGAAATTTGAAATTCAAGTTTTGTAAATGACCTTGGATCAAGAAACTACCAAAATGAAAGTTGTAGATCACAAAAAGTTATGAAACTTTATAGTTGACAACTTTTTGATTTAAAATCATCTTGACAAGAAAAACTATGTTTGAATTTTCAAAAATTTGAAATTTGAATTTTTTAAACGACCTTGGATGGACAAATAGCAAAAACAAAAGTTGTAGATCTCAAAAAGTTATGAAACTTTGTAGTTAATAACTTTTTGATTTGAAATCATCTTGTCATGGAAAATAACGTTTCAATTTCTCAAATTTGAAATTCAAATTTTATAAACGACCTCGGATGGAGAAACTACCAAAATGAAAGTTGTAGATCTCGAAAAGTTATAAAACTTTGTAATTGACAACTTTTTCATTTGAATTTGTTTAGGGTCTCAAATACTCATTTTAAAATCAGATGAACATAAAATGGCTAGGACAAAAAATCTCATTCGGACACACACAACTTGCCAGTGGAGTGGTTAGGGGCTAAAGACACGAAGCAGGAGGTCAGGGGTTCGAGCGCCAGTGGCCGCGAAGCTTGTGTTTTTCACGTGAAAAATCGAGTGACTTGCGATGCGCGACCATGTGGCTGTCCAATGGGGGGGCTCTCCAGAAATTAAAAAAAATCCTTATTTTTTTG
This sequence comes from Miscanthus floridulus, assembly GCF_019320115.1. Taxonomy (NCBI): domain Eukaryota; kingdom Viridiplantae; phylum Streptophyta; class Magnoliopsida; order Poales; family Poaceae; genus Miscanthus; species Miscanthus floridulus. The sequence continues at coordinate 29,455,430 of NC_089593.1, read as the reverse complement.
GCCTATTTTTTTGGATTTCCTAAAAACCACATCAGTGTCGATTCATAAGAACCGGCAGTGATGTCAACCCCACATCACAGCTGGTATGCCACTGTCGGTTCAAAATCTGGCAGTGAAGGAGGATTTTGAACCGGCAGTGATGTCGAAAACTGGGGCAGTGATGAGTTCCTCATTCTCAGAGACCACAAATCATTGTCATATCTCAATGAGCAGAACCACCACTCCAAAATGCAACGCAAAGCAATGACTTGCCTTATGGGTCTCCACTTCAAGATCATTACAAAAAGGGCAAAGAGAATATGGCAACAGATGCATTGTCCAGAGGAGCTCATCTCATGGCAATTCAAGTTGCAGGAAATTCAAGCAGTGTCTCAAGTCCTGCCAGTTTGTGTACAAGAAGTATTGAACTCCTACACTACAAATAATGATACTCAAGCACTTCTTACTCGACTAACTATACACAGTCCTGATGAGAATGGCTATACATTAGACAAGGGCCTCATCAGAGCTAATGGAATTATATGGATTGGTAAAAACTCAGCTCTTCAAACCAAACTCATAGCAGCCTTCCACTCAAGTGTAATTGAGGGATATTCAGGTGTCACTGCCACATATCAAAATATCAAAAACACTTTACCTATAAAGGACTGAAACAAGACATCGATAGTTACATCAAGTAGTGCTCAAACTGCCAACAGGTCAAACACAAACATCATATCCAAGCAGGTCTACTTCAACCGCTACCCATTCCAGACGGCATTTGGGAAGATCTGTCTATGGACTTTATTGAAGGACTTCCAAAGTCCAAAGGTCACATTGTCATACTCATAGTGGTGGATCCTCTTACAAAGTTTACCCACTTCATAGCTGTCAAGCATCCATATACAACAGCTTCTATAGCATGGTTGTTCTTGGATCAAGTAGTGAAACTCCATAGATTGCCTCACTCACACTACGCCAGATTTGCACATCACTGCCGGCCTCATCACTACCGGATTTGTGAGAACTGGCAGTGATATACCTTCACTGCCGGTTATGAGCTTGAAAATAAAAAAAATGATTGGTGCTGGGCTAAAACCGATAGTGAAGGACCACATCACTGCCGGTTTGTGGCTTGAACCGGCAGTGTTTTGGCGGGCACTCATCACTACCGGTTTAAGCCAAGAGCCGACAGTGATTGGGCTCTATCACTATCGGTTCTAGCCAAGAACTGATGGTGATAAGCCTACAACACAAAAAGGCTGCAGCCGTCCTCTCCTTCCTTCTCTCTTCCATCCCGAGAACAGAGGCGCGCGTTTAGACCCTTCCCTCCATTGTTGCGGCTGCTCTTCACCATGAAGCTAGTGCTTGGATTTTGAAGAATGGCTTGATCTTTTTGCTTTAAAGTTAGTAACAAACATCCACTCCTTTGATTTTGTTGCTTAATTAGCTTTGCTTTGATGGCTACATTGCTTGATTCTCATTCTAGTTCTTTCTCCATTCTAGAGAGCACTTTTCCAATTGGACATTTGTGCAAGGCTCAAATTGTGGTGAATCCATCATCCAAAAGGTTGGTGTCTATGAACACATTTAAATTCCTAGCTAATTATTCCATGGTGGTCAAGATCATCATTGTTAGTATGTGATGCTATAATTAGTTCTTAGAAGTAGAGTAGAATAGTTGTTCTTTAATATTGTGCAATAATTGTTTTTTACTACGATTTTCAATTTACAGGGCTGGGGCTACCAATTTCAATTTTTGAATAATTAGTGTACAATAATGTTTTCCAAAAATGGTACTTTCGAGCTACAATTGTTGTTCATGAAGCTCAATTTCTTATTAATTCTTTGTAATTACTGTCTCAGTATTTTTTTGTGCAGAGATGGATCGAGAGTGGATGCATCTGTTCCGAACGGACAAGCGGTACATGCATGGCGTCAGCCAGTTTATCACCGATGCCAAAGCCCATGCTGGGAATGGGAACCCTGTCTTCTGCCCATGCAAAGATTGCAAGAATCATAGGAACTTTCATCAAATTGAGTCTATACTATCGCACTTGATTACCAGGCGGTTCATGCCAAACTATACGATATGGACTATGCATGGCGAGGTTGGTGTGAATGTTCTGCAGGAAAACGATGATGATGTGGACATGCCTGACATAGCCATCCATGATGCTGACGAGGAACCCGGTGTCAACATGGAACCTATGGCCACAGTTAATAATGTGTTTAGGAACACGCTAGCTGACGACACCAAGGATAACGATGGCATTTCTCAGCTGCTACGTAATGTAGAGACCGGATGTCTTAGTGAAAGACAGCTGAGAAAGCCAGAGAAAATGAGATAAGATGGCAAGACACCATTGTATAGGAATTGTCCAATGAGCAAACTGGAAGCCAACATCATGCTGTTAGAGTTCAAATCGACAAACGGATTGAGCGATAAAGGCTTCGATCAGTTGTTAGGTATAATAAGGAAAATGCTCCCAGAAAAAAAATGAGTTGCCAGAAAAGACATACTTGGCCAAGCAAATGATCTGCCCCATCGGCCTCGAGGCTGAAAAAATCCACGCGTGTTCCAATGATTGCATATTGTACCGTGCAGAAAAATACAAAGACTTGGACAAGTGCCCCAAGTGTGAAGCTCCACGGTACAAGGAAGGGCCGTCAGATGAGGGTACCAAGACCAGAGGAGGTCCCATAAAGGTCGTTTGGTATTTCCCTATAGCTCCCCGGGTGCATAGGCTGTTTGCATGTGCAAAGTCAGCCAAGCTGTTGCGCTGGCATGGAGAAGAGCATAAGAAAGATACAATGATGAGGCACCCCGCCGATGGGCATGACTGGAGGACTGTCAATACTATGTTCTATAAGGACATCGGTGGAGAAGTAAGGCACCTTTGGTTTGCTTTGAGCACAGATGGGATGAATCCTTTCGACCAGGTTAGAAGCAATCATAGCACCTGGCCAGTGACGCTCTATATATAGAACCTTCCACCTTGGGTCTGTATGAAGCGGTCGTACATCTAGATGCCACTACTGATCCAAGGGCCAAGACAGCCTGGGAATGACATCGATGTGTTTCTGGAACCAGTGATCGATGAACTAGTGGAGATGTTTAAAAAGGGTGTGCCAGATGTTTGGGATGAGTACAAAAAGGAACATGTCACGATCAAGGGAGTACTTATTGCTACAATCACCGACCTGCCAGGTCGAGGTTCGTTGTCTGGAGAGAAGACAAAAGGCTATACTGGATGTGTCGAGTGCTTGGACGACACTGATGCGGTAAATCTACCAAATAACTCAAAGATAGTTTATATGGGACACCGTAGGTTCCTACCTAAGGATCACCCTTACCGCAGGAACAGAAAAGATTTCAACGGTGCTATTGAGAAACGCTTAGCTCTAAAATATCAAGACTGGCCTGCAATACTTCGAGAACTCAATAAACTGAAGGTTGTCCTTGGGAAGGGGGACAATGCAGTAGCAGCGCCTGATGGGAGCGTTTGGAAGAAAAAATCAGTTTTCTAGAAACTACCTTACTGGCCATTTCTGAGTGTACGCCACTGTCTTGATCCCATGCACATCACTAAAAACATGTGCACTAACACTCTTAACACCTTGATGGACACTGGGGGGGACATCGAAGGATTCACTAGCCACATGCCTAGACATGCAACACTTGGGAATCAAGAAGGAGCTGCAACCCGTGGAGCTAGAGAATGGCCAGTTCGAACTTCCGGTTGCGTCATGGACATTGAAGAAGGAAGAAAAGTGTGCGCTTATTTCTTTCTTCAATGAACTCAAAGTCTCGACGGGCTACTGTGCGAACCCGAAGAGGCTAGTGAACATGAGAGAACTCAAGTTCAACTATGACCCTATGAAGGCCCATGACTGTCATGTCATTATGACTCAGCTGCTCCCTGTTGCCCTGCGTGGTATCCTCCCCCCAAAGGTCCGCGCCCTAATCATAAAGCTTTGCTCATTCTTCAACGCGATCTCAAAAAAGGTCATTGATGTGTCCACGCTAGAGCAGCTACAGTGGGACATAGCCGAAACTCTCGTTAGGCTTGAGATGCATTTCCCGCTGACTTACTTTGATATCTCATTGCATCTGCTCATTCATCTTGTTGACCAAATTAGAGCCCTTAGCCCAATGTACCTGCATCAGATGTTTCCTTTCGAAAGATTGATGAAAGTTTTCAGGAGATATATTAGGAACAGATTTAGGCCAGAAGGGGGCATGGTTGAAGGATGGTCCACGGAGGAGGCCATTGAGTTCTGCACATATTATCTAGACATTAAAAGGGTCGGAGTTCCATAATCTTATCATGAGGGAAGACTACGTGGCAAAAGAACGATCGGGGAGAAATCTGTTACAGTAGACGACCCTGTTTCTTTTAGACAGGCATAGTTCGCTGTTCTCCATCAAGCCGAGGGTGTGATGCCATACATTGACGAGCACAAGCAATCGCTGCAAACTCTGTATCCGAGCAGGTCATAGGCTTGGTTGGATAAAAAACATAAGGAGGAATTTGTTAGCTGGTTGCGACGTCGCTTGCTTGGAATAAAGTTGGGTAATCAACTAGATGCCTTAGCCAAGGGGCCTTCAGGTACATATCTTAAGTACCAAGGGTATGAGATCAATGGATTCACATTTTACACAAAAAAAAGCAAGATGGAAAGAGCACATACCAAAATTGTGGTGTTCGTTTTGATGCTCACGACGAGAACGGCAACGTGCAGGCGACATACTATGGTTTCATAGAGGAGATATGGGAGCTAGCCTACGGTCTGTTGAAGGCAGCTCTTTTTCGCTGCTAGTGGGTCCAGCTCTAGGAAATCAACACTAACACCGAAGGGTTCACTACCGTTGATCTCACTAAGACCGCATACAGAGACGACCTCTTCGTCCTTGCAAGAGATGTTATGCAAGTCTTCTATGAAAGGGACAACAAGACAAAAGGAAGGCTAAAAGTAGTCCTAGAAGAGAAAAAGAAGATTGTCGGTGTCGATGGAGTGATGGATGAAGAAGACTACAGGGGCTATCAGGAAATACATCCATTCGGGGCGAACGTACCCCTACCTATCCTTCAAGAGGGTGACGAACCTACTTACGTACAAATTGATCACAATGAGGCCCTCATTGTTGATGCACCTAAAGATAGTTAGATTATTGTTAACTATGTAATCATTATGCAGACGTTGTATCAGTAATTCACACTGAATATGTAATTTATATTTTGTGCGCATCTCTACAATTTAATTATTGACTATGTAATCAAATATTAAGATAATGTTCACAAACACTATTATTTGATAATTATAGACCATTAATTAATTATCATTGAATTAAATAATCAAGACACAAATTTTTGTGTTATTTTAGAATATAAACTAACTGCATTATTTCTATTAATAAATAAATAAAGAAAAGAAAACCAACCGAACTCCCTATCCTAGCTCAGCGGTTAAGGCCGCGCACTCTATACTCTGAGACCCGCGCTCGAATCCCAGGCAGGCTAAACTTTTTTGATTTTGCATTTATTATTTAGTAGTGCATTACGATGGGATAAAAGAAAAAAATAAAACCATTCTACCGAACTCCCTATCGTAACTTAGCGGTTAAGACCGCGCACTCTCGACCCCGTGACCCGCGCTCGAATCTCAGGCGGGCCAAACTTTTTTATATTTTTTACAAAAAGGCTACGATGGCAAGCTCCAAACCGACAGTATTTTTTTATATTTTTTACTAAAAGTTGGCGGCAGGGCCCTTCACTGACGGTTTTGGTTTTAAAATCGGCAGTGATAGCTTCTATCACTGTCGGTTGCTCAAACCGACACAGAAGGGTCCATTCACTATCGGTTTTTAAACTAAAACCGACAGTGATGTGTAGATGCTCCTCACATGCCAACAGTGCTCTCATTACCACAACAGTTGGAACACTGCTCCCACCTATCCCGACAACTTTAGTTTAGAAATAAAAATGTACCACGACTGCTAGCCCCTATAAAATGGCCATCGGCCAGGAGTTAGCCTCTCCATGCATGTTGGTTTCAGCCAGGCCTTATTAGCCATGATATAATGTTTTCCTCTCATAACAAACCACAGATATCGTTATGCATCGTAGTCCACCAAAATGGTGCACACATGCGGTACTAGAAGAATGCTACTGAAGATAGAGCAACGCCGAAGATTGGAGATGCCACAAGGTTCACAGAGCCTTCCGCTGTGGTGCTGAGCTGAATTCGATGTGCTCTGGACTGTACTAAGAAAAAGGCCATGTACAGCAGAGGCATGGATTTATCGATGCCACCTTATCATCTCCAACCGGTATAGCTCGTAGACTACCTCGGTGCTGTTGTTTGAACCCTAGTTGGTGCAAGAAGAATGCTACTGAGGTGGTTAAATTATAATGTGTTGATACACATTGATGGTAACAATGACCTATATGCAAATAGGTCTTTGTTATCGTATATGGAATTTTAGTGTAAGGTCTTTGTTATCGTATATGTAACTTATTTCTAATTTTTTGTAATTTTTTGATGTATTTCATTACTATCTAAATAAATATATCGTTCTTGTTAAAACTTTCTCACTGTAGTATCTAAATAAATATATCCTTTACATATATGCACCTTCACTGTCGGTTCTATTTAGAAACCGGCAGTGATAGCCACCTTCACTGTCGGTTCTATTTAAAAACCGGCAGTGATGTCCATGCCCCCCTATATAAAACAAACTGCCGGCCACATACATCGATCCCACCCACCCATGAACTCTCTCAGTCTTATTTCTTATGTTTCACTCTCACTTCTCAAGACATCCACTCTCTCTCTCTCTCTCTCTACGTGATTTGGTCATGGCTTCTGCATTTTTCAATGGTATTGATATGTTGTCTTCTCCAATATTCTATCTATATTCATTTGATCTATATTTATATTCATATTACTTTGCATTCTACATTTATATATATTCTTATTCCTTGTATTCGATCTATATTTAATTATGTTGCCACATTTTACTTGCAAGAATTTTTTTGTGCATATATTTTATGTTCATATTTTTTTTGCATTTTATCGATCAGGTGGTATGAACAACGGACCTCCCCCACCACAAGAACTAGGTTTCCACCCTGGCGATGAGCCATTTGCTCCTAATGTGGCCATTCCACGGTTCCCTATTCCAGCTATTGTATGAATATTTTCCAACATCTTTTGTTTTTGATGCTAACAAATAAGCGTAATTAGTTTAATATCATTGTTGCATGCATATATGTCGTAGACTATATCCCCAATAGATTGGCTGTGAACAGCACTTAGCTAGTTCTTTAGCTCGGACATCGTCGAGAACACGGCATCTAATGCAAGTGGTCGGCTATGGACGTGTGAACTCAATTTTTTCATCCCTATGAGGGGTTCAAATCATCGGAACCATATCCACGGGACGGGAATACAGAGCCCGGACGTGATAAGCGCCCAATTAAGTGCCGTGCACATCTGTTTAGAGGCACTTCGACGTATTTGCTATGATGTGCCTAATTTCTTGCACTTCAAGGCACTTGCTTTGAATGCTGGTGATATCCCCGTCCTGCAAGCAAGCGAATGGTTTGCAAGCTACAACCATACGGATGTAGTAAAATGGTCACTTATTCCTGAGTCATGGTTATTTGTTGTTTATTATTGTAATAACATTCTCTAATTTTTTTCTTTTTCTTCGCATGTAGATTGCGCTACAGGACCTTACCTATGCTGCATGTGGCTTGTGGGTCGTTCTAGACCAAGCTACGGAGCAATTCGGGTACGATTGGGACTTCTGCAATGGAAACCTCGGCCAGCTCACTATAGAAGGACGCTAGTACTGCATAAGGATTACTAACAGGGGCAGTGGTCGTTCAGTAGGTTACATCTATGGCCGACCATTCTTTCGGTATTGTGAGGCACGAGAGAGTGCACTCATACGGGCATTAAACTTCATCGATACAAGCGGATACATAATCCGTGACATCAATTACCATATATGGCTACAAAGGCATGTTAGTGTGCGTGGCCTGATCGATCTCGACAGTGATTCCGATAGTAATTAATATTTATTTAGCTAGGTTTTGAAGGTCGTAGTTTAATTGGGTTCTAATTTTAATATATACGGCTTTGTGTGTTTAATTATTGTCATGCATGTAATTCGTGTAACATTTGTTGGGCAATTAGAAATATACATTCCGGTGTCGTATTGGTCTTAAAATGATTCTCAGGCTTGCACGTGCCACGTGTGAAGGAAACACCAAGTTTGGGATTTTCTGGAGATGGTTTGCTACTTTCTGAGGTTTAATTGAATTTCCACGCGATGACACCTATTAATTATAGGTTGAACTGAGTCTACCCACGAAAAGATCCGAAATGGTGCCGAACTTTTACAGAGGCTCTAATGTGCCCTAGGGATAAGAATTTTGTGGAGGTGGATGAAAAAATCTATTGGGTCCAAGATGAAATTCACCCTCTTTTGTCTCATTTGGCACAGAGAAAAATATAATAAATAAAAAATGATCAGAAAAACCTAAGATCCTATGTGGGGTCTTAATTTTGGTGTACATGCTTGCCAAAAAATTTTCAAGCCATTTCGACATAGGCGGAGTATACATGCTTCACAGAGGTACATGTGCCCTTTCATCGAACCATGACTATCGGTTATCAAGGTTTCTGTGGTTCATAGGCATTCCGGTGTCATATTGGTCTCAAACTTTTTCTTAGGCTTGCACGTGCCACATGTGAAGGAAACACCAAGTTTGGGATTTTCCGGAGATGGTTTGCTACTTTCCGAGGTTTAATTAAATTTCCGCGCGACGAACCCGTTTAATTATAGGTTGAATTGAGCCTACCCATGAAAAGATCCAGAATGGTGCCAAACTTTTACACAGGCTCTAATGTGCCCTAGGGATAAGAATTTTGTGGAGGTGGATGAAAAAATCTATTGGGTCCAAGATGAAATTCACCCTCTTTTATCTCATTCAGCACACAGAAAAATATAATTAATAAAAAATGATTAGAAAAACCTAAGATCCTATGTGAGATCATAATTTGGGTGTACAAGCTTGCCAAAAAAATTTTAAGCCATTTTGACATAGGAATACATATGCTTCTATTTATTCAGTATATAAAAGAATTTTTTTAATATATATAAACATCACTGTCGGTTTCCAAAAACCGACAGTGATGAGAAAAAAACCGACAGTGATGCTTGTTATCACTGTCGGTTTATTTTGAAAACCGGCAGTGATATATAAAAAAATTATGCCAGCCCTCGGGTTTGAGCTTGGGTCTCGGGCTATAGAGTTGAGACACTTAACCGTTGCGCTAGTATAGGATGTGTGCCAAGGTTTGTTTATTTTATCTTTTTTACCTTTAGACCACTAAATGAATTATAAAATTAAACCAAAAAAATTGGGCTGCCCGAGATTCGAATACGGGTATCGGGGGCTAAGTTGCGGGGTCTTAACCGTTGAGCCAGTAGGAGGTATTCGAAAGAAGTGAAAAAGATAAGTTAGTTATGCTGTAACCGCTACACGACAATCACTGCCGGTTTAAAGAATGGCCCGGCAGTGATGTACCCCCATCACTGTCGGTTTCTACTTACAACCGGCAGTGATGTACCCCCATCACTGTCGGTTTCTAATTAGAATCGGCGGTGATGAGGTCTGGTATAAAAGCCCGCCGCGGGTTGAAAATTTTCAACCCCGCGCCAACCGTTCCCGGCCCTAGGCTCCTCTTCTTCGACGCCGACACCCGTGCACCACCCCACGCTGGAGCACCCGTCCACTGCCCCCCGCGCCGCCGTTCCTAGCCCCGCGCTCCTCTTCTTCGACGCCGACGCCCGTGCACCGCCCGACGCTGGAGCACTCCCCACGCCGTCCTCCGCCCGACGTCAGAGCACCGTCGAGGCCTTCAGGAGCGCGCATGGACAGCTGCTTTCCCACCCCCATGGTGAGTGCGTGGCTCACTGCCCGCTAAGTGTTAGATGAAATGCCCCACGATTGTTGTCTTCCCAATAGCAGCCGATTCCTATTCGATTGAGTTACATGCTGTTACTCCTTGGTTTAGCTATCCTTATATGTACATGTTGTTACATAAACCTGTTAGTTTTTCCCTGAAGAGATTATGCTACCTACTGATTTGTTGAGGACCTAGTAATCATGGCCCTAAACTGTTTAAGAACCATTGGTATTTTTTGCATGTTGTCGCAACAAGTTATTCCCTCGATTTACAGCTAAGTGACCTTTTGCGCTGTGTGCAGTCTAAGTATTTAAACATTGATCATCAACACCTCTTGACATAGTTAGATTGACTATGTGACAATGATATGAGCATATCTGTCTCGAATAGTAGTTGCATAATGTTATGATATCTCTGTACTATGTAATTATTGCAAGCAATGGAAACTAGCAGTCAAAGGTACACGTTAATGATTGTGGACGTCTTATTTGTGATGGTAGGGAGTGTTCTGTTAGTGTAAGAGTTAGATAAGAATTTCTGCTCTTGCTTAAGCAATGATGGATTATTGTCAAATGTGTACAGGTATAATCGCTATAGATAGAGTGTCAATTGATTTTGACGGAATATATAGCATGCTTAAAAAAGGCATCTATAGATGTTTGTTCTAGAAAAAAAGTTAAAAACAACTTTTAAAATTGGCTCGACAGCAGCAGCAAGTATGATTACTAAACCACATTGATCTCCGAATAATAAACAGTCCAATTATTGAGGTTATTTTTTTTATCATGTCAAGGATAAAGAACATTAAATAGATTTAGTTTGGCCATATAACTTGAATAATAACTCTTGTTCAGTGAGTTACCATTACCACTTACCACATGCCTAATTTACTTAAATGTATAGGCAACCATGGCATGGTATGTAGTGCATGTTGGTCACATGCCTGAGATTTATCGAACCTGGGAAGTTTGCTATGCTCAAGTCAATCGCTACCCTGGTAACTTGCATAAAAAATACAACACAAAAGCTGAAGCTTTGAGGGCCTACTATAGTCATCCGGCCTACCTTGCAAACCATGGGCAACCGGCCTACTATGGTCCAATGAATGCAAACCATGGCCATCCGCTGGCACTGGAGATCAAAGAGAAGCCACTCGTCGGAGATGTGAAGATTAGGAGAATTGCTCCTTGGTCTTGGAAAGATGTCATGCTTTTATTTATGGCTATGGTCATCGCTTTTCTTATTTAGAAATTGATGTAGGCTTAGTTTCATAGAACAGTAGGTGGACTTTGTTGTATGTGGTCAATCAAACAATGAATTTGTTCTAGGTGAACATATGCTATTATTTGACTTTGTTGCATGTGGACTTATTATTAGACTTTGCATTAAACATATTATATATATATGAACATATGCTATTAGTAGTTGTCCACGGCCAAAACTAACCACGATCGTGTCACAGCCACGACTCATCGTCGCCTGTTACCCCATCGCTGAAGAACTGATCGGCAATAAGAAGCGGCTGATATCGCTAGGACAGGAGAGCTGCATGATCCGACAAACGATGATGGTGTCAATCAGGTCGGTGAGAACAAGCAGCCATGGACCCCGTCCGGCCTGCTCGATCTGGGTCAAAATGACCAAGATGGCCAGGTAACTTTGGTATTATGTCACTATGTAGCCACACACGCTAATCAATTGAGAGGGTCATAGCTTACTTGGTGTCTCTAGCAGGAGCCTCCGCTGGCCGAGGAGCCAGAGGGTTCAGGTAGCAGGAAGGCTAGATCCAAGCGAGGCATGTCAAAGATTCCTGTTGGTAGGAATGCACACTGGCACATTACTGAGTTTGATGAATTTAGGGATCCACTCTCACCGCCTATAGCTTTGACCAAATACAAGACTATCCTCAGATTACTTGTTAGGGACTTCATCCCGATTAAGTACAGGAAGTGGATTGGGAAAGATGATGACCGGTGGAGGGTTTCTGAAAGCGAGAAGGATTACATATGGGATGTCAAGACCCCAGAGTATTTCACTTTCCTAGCCGAGTATGACAAGGAGTTAGTCAAGAAAAAAGCAAAAGAAATCATGGGGACATGCTTCAAGAATTTCAAGGGGACATTGCACAAGAATTTTGTCCTCCAAAATAAAGAGCTAGATTTCGATGGTGGACAGTTTAGCAAGCAGAAGGACTTCTGGCAGGATTTCAAGGAATACAGGTTATCCGAGTAGTACTTAGAACTGAGCAGGAAGAATAAGGAGAATTCGCAGAAAGCGACGGATCCTCATCATCTTAGCTCTTGTGGCTACACCAAAAAGATGCCAGAATTTAAAGCAGAACTTCAAAAGATGGATCGCCTTGCTGAGGAAGGCGTTCAGGTTGAGACCGCCGATTAGGAGCCCAGATCGGTATTATACTGTATAGGGAGAAATGTATGGCACGCCGAGGACGAGAGCTTTAGCTCCTCAAATCAATCCATGAGCGACCTCATCCAGAGGATCTCCTAGGTAACTAAGGAGGTGAGGCAAGGGACTCGCACTTCTAATAGGGAGAAATACGTGCTCACCCAACCACTCGGAACCAAGGAGCACCCTAGTCACACTAGAGGAACCGGTGTTGTTCCTTGGAAACTAGCATTCCCCCAAGAATCTAACACTTACCGGAGCTGCTCGAGGGGTAGAGCGGAACATGAGGCAGAGTATTTGAGGAGACTAAAAGAGATGGAAGCACGGATTGAGGCGACCGTTGAAGCGCGAGTCGAGCAAATTTTGCTGTCCAAGGGGTCAATAGTACCACAAAACCCTACTCCTAGTGTCTTTAGCCCACAGTTTAGGGGTCGCAGCAGCTGCGGATCGACCCCGCTCGATGAAGAAGAGGCGAATGTGCCTCATCCGGTGGACGACATCACTGAACCCATCACTGTCAGGTTGTACATCCGTCAGGAATGGACAAAGGACAAGGTGGCGCTCGGCCAGGCCTGGCCTACGGGAGACGGGACAATTAATGGCCACCCAAATCCACTGGGGTATGCTTGCGTCACCATTGATAGAATACTTAATAAGAAGTATAACAAGATACCCATTGAGTACCCCGTAGCGGAAGACAGGCCGAAACTTGGTGAAAACAAGGGCTCTCAAGTGGCCTGGCGCAAGCGCTTCATTAAGCTTGACCATCAATTGTCCTCTGATGATGAGGACGATTGCGAGTCTTCGCCCACCCACGATGATCACTCACCATCTCCCAACAGAGATCACTCCCCTCCTTATCCGGAGCCATCACCCCCGAGAAGACAGAGGTCTCCTTCTATTTCTCCTCGTCCGACTCCATCTTCATCAGCCCCGAGAAAAGAGACGCCTCCTCCTCCTCCTCCTCCTCCATCTTCATCAGCGCCAGGAAAACAGAATTCTCGTCGTCATCCTCCTCTCCCACCTCAGCCCAAAACAAGATCAAGGACATCCTCGCAGTCGCAGAAAAGGTCCCTGGATTCGGTCGCTAATGCTCCCAAAGTGGACCAACAGAAAAGAAAAAGGTCGTTCAGTGGCAGCGTTACCACCTTAACGAAAGAAAAATTTGCAGCACACATCTCGAAGGAAGATTGTGATAGTTTCTTTAATCTATGTGCCTCACTGCCTCCGTTTTTGTTGAAGTCCGAATTCGAAAGACAAACACAGAATAAATATGCTACAACAATAGATGAAGAAATACACAATAAAGATTTAAGGAACATTATGAAGTTAGTCGAAGACAACCCTGATTTAACCATGGAAGAGGCCGCGAACATCTATTATGATGTACAAGGGACAGGAACACCGGCAATGAAGTATGAAAGGGGCAATCTTTGGCTCCCGATCATGAGTATAAAAATCTGACAACATATATGCGCCAGTTACATGAATATTACATGGCTCAAGCAACAAAGACGGACGACTTTGGTTTTGAGGTTATTATCCATTCGCCACATATTTTCCAATATCCCGAAGAAGAGAAGTTTGATGTCGAGTGGGAGTGCTTGTTCTAGCTATACCAGAAACGCTCTCTCAATATTCAAATGTTGACGCTGTGGACTATGTAAGTACCCTACACGCACGATATTACAATTAACTACTCTCTCGAGACACAAATTGTTAACTTTTGAGCACTTCCCATGATTTTATGTAGGTGTATAGCAAAATTTTGCATTCTAAAAAGCAAATGGGATTATATAGGCTTCTTGGACCCCATGCGAGTCAATGAGAGGACATGTCTGGGCCTCTATGGATGTGACGTGGAAGACCTAAAACAGAGATTGATTGATGTTTTCGACGAATTCACGATGAAGAAGAAAACCCATATACTTCTTGTCTACAACTGCGAGTATGTGTTCTCGGCTTTTAATTTTATGCTTCTTTTTTCGTTAAGATTATTCGATAATTTAGATTCTGTGATTGCAGCAACCATTTCGTCTTCATTTGTGTTAATCTTGCCAAAAATCTGCTCGAGGTGTGGGACTCGAAGAAAAAACCATTTCATCATCTGGATGCACCGGTGGCAGTGCTGAATTAGTAAGCGATCCTAATAACTATTATTTTCTAATCACACATACCGCTTTCTAATGTTTCTCCTTTTAATGTTGCTCAATGTCCGAAGAAGACATATCAGTGGGACGCCAGTCCCATTCAAGGTTGTCGAAATGGAGGGGAAGTACCTATCACAGCCGGCGGGAAACAATGAATGCGGGTTTTATGTAATGTGGGCAATGCTTCGCTACATCGGCGGGAAATCGGAAGAAGCCGATAAGTTGGTGTGTATAATCCTCATTTCATTTATGTCTATTAATAATTCAACAAAATGATTTACTGTTCCTCTTTGGATATCATCTTTTTTGAATGGCAGCGCAAGAAATATAAGCACGAAAGGCTGCTAGACATGGAGATCGTCGCACTACAATCGGAGCTGGCAAAATTCATCTTAGCCGAGGTATTGGAAAAAGATGGAGTATTTTCCATTGCACAATCCGTGAAGTACAAGGACCAGTATGGCCCAGAGCGGCTCGCCAGATTATTGTAAGAAGTCCGAGAAGCATATGTGAAGTCCAAGAACATTTCTTTTTTATTTTGAGGGATCGAGATGTGGATAAGAACATTTGAATTGTAATCGTAACATTTGTAATGTTTAATATTGATGGACCTGTCGTCTACGTAGCGTATATAAAGCGAAACCCGATTCCACGAAAAAATATAAATTAAAATAAATTATAAAACAATAAAATACGAACGGGCCATCACCGCCAGTTAGCAACAAACCGGCAGTGTTGTCGTAACCATCACTGCCGGTTAGAAGCAAACCGACAGTGTTGGCTTGCTCAACACTGCCGGCTTGAACCATGAACCGACACTGATAGTTACGAGAACACTGCCGGTTTGATCCATGAACTGATACTGATATTCACTACAACACTGCCGGTTTGATCCATAAACCGACAGTGTAGGCTTGCTCAACACTGCTGGCTTGAGCCAAGAACCGACACTCTTAAATCACCGTCACTGTCGGTTGGCACTACAAACCGGCAGCGTTG
Organism: Miscanthus floridulus; assembly: GCF_019320115.1. Taxonomy (NCBI): domain Eukaryota; kingdom Viridiplantae; phylum Streptophyta; class Magnoliopsida; order Poales; family Poaceae; genus Miscanthus; species Miscanthus floridulus. The sequence continues at coordinate 29,439,909 of NC_089593.1, read as the reverse complement.
TTCAACTGGACACTGCCGGGTGGAGCCAGGAACCGAGACTGTTTCCTATAGATCAGTGTCGGTTTTTTAGGACCGGCAGTGATGTCAACCCCCCATCACTACCGGTATGCCACTGTCGGTTCAAAATCCGGCAGCAAAGTGGGTTTTTGAACCGGCAGTAATATCCAAATCTGGAGTAGTGTCAATTGTAACTAACAGAGACACCATCTCCGTGTGCACCTTTTGGAGAGCGTTGTTCAAACTCTACAGGGTCAACCTCACTCTCAATATTGCTTACCACCCTCAAATATATGGGTAAACCGAATGGGTGAATCAATGCATGGAGATGTTTCTGCACTGTTCAGTTCAAGACTCACCAAAAACTTGGAAAAGTTAGCTTCCACTTGCAGAACTGTGGTACAACTCTTCTTATCACAGCTCACTGGGTTGCTCTCCTTTGAAGGCACTCTATGGCATGACCCCAACATTGGTATGGCACCAACAATGTCAGAGACTACGTCACCATCAGTGTCTGACATCTAACTGAGACTTACACCTGCTATCCTTGAAGCAACATATCTCGCACAAGCACAGAATCAGATGAAAGTAATGGCCGACAGGAAGCGCAATAATATTCAGTTCGCTGTGGAAGACCAAGTACTGCTCAAGCTCCAACCTTACACACCGTCTTCAGTGGCCAACAGACCCTACCTCAAACTCTCATACTAGTACTTCGGGCCATACAAAGTACTAGAGCGGATTGGGTGTATTGCACACTGACTGGAACTACCTGCACGAAGCGAAATCCATCATGTTTTCCATATCTCACAGCTGAAGCCTTTCCACACCGACTACTCACCAGTCTGCTCAGACTTACCAGCAACAACTGATCGGATGCCTCAACAGCAACTCCTGAACACATTCTCGAACACCGGCTCGTCAAGGAAGATAACACAGCTTTACCTCACAGGTGCATGTGACTTGCTGGACAGGGCTTCTGGCTTCATCAGTAACATGGGAGGACTATTATGTACTCAAGCAACGCTTCCCAGACGCCGCTGCTTGGGGACAAGCAACTACTCTAGAGCAGGGGGAGGTATCACTCCGGACACAGGAAGCACAAACTGAAGGCACACGCATACAGAAGAAAGCGATGGCCATGCATTGTAGCCAGTGGGTAAAGTAGGGGCTATATGTTTCCGTCGCTGTATGAACGAGAGATGGATCATATTCTATCTATTCAGAACTCAAGAAAAGGGGAATGAAAGCATCCCTCTTCCCGGTTACCAACTCTGTATGGCTCGCGTGCTCACGTCGATGGTGACACAGCCGGTGGCAAGGGGCATGTCAGTCCGTCGTCGGACGTGCCGTTCCACTCGAATTTACGGTTGCCGAGTAGCGCCTAGGGCGCTAAATAGTGGGCTCATATATATAAACGTGCTTCTTAAATTACATGGATACAGAGTGGTATCAGGCAGCTTGATCTCCGGCCTGCATAGAGTGGTGATGGTGTCTACAATCTCGACCTTATTGGTATGTTATTGATGTTATTCTTGAAAGCATCCATGAGCACCAGATGAAGCGACACAGACAGACGGACCTCACCGTCTCTCTTACCGCCCGAGAGCACTATCCTTCCGCCATGGTCGTCGTTCCCGAACCCATGATAGCATGTCGTCGTCTCGGGGCTCCCAGCCATGGACAGCGGCACCACCTTGTCTGGCATACCAAACCCAAAGTCCGCCGTCTGGTACACTCGGAACAGTGGGCTTCCCCCCACGTTTGCTTGCCGCGCGGCGGGCAACGCAATCAGCCTCTCCATCCATGCCCCGATCCTGTCAAGCGGTGCTGCCACCGCCTCTTTCACGGCCGCCTGGATCGCCCGCGACGCACGCAGGAGCCCCATGTCGCCAAGGAGCTCCCCAGCGTCCACACTCGCTATACAGCCCCTGACGCAGTTGCCAATGTAGCCCGCACCGACGGGTGGTCGGAGGCGCGAACGCAGGTCGACCTGAAAGACAAGGTACGTGTCTTCCCCCGCAGCGAGTCCCTTGGCCCGAACGAAAGCCGCCCAGCTCAGAGCAGACAAGGCTACAAACGTGGACACCGGCTTGTTGGCCATCACTACCCCTCCGCTGGGGCTGCGCTCGAGCCCATCGATGTGCCGCTTCAGTGTCCGGATGTCGTCGGCGCCGAGGAGGAAGGTCCGGTGCCGCAGCCGGTAGCGCTGGCTCATGTAGTCATCCTCCTCCATCGTGTTCGCCTCAAGAGAGAGAGAGAGAGAGAGAAGGCGGTAAGGCTATGTGCTAGTGCAGGCGCATGCAGCAGACTAGAGCATGTGTGAGTGTGAGTGTGAGTTCGTATTTGTAATAATGTTTACTGCTCACCAGGGGCAGATTTGGCGCGACCTTGCTGAGGACCTCGTGCGCGAGCTCGTCGCTGCTGGGATGGGCGATGGCCTCCCTGCTGTAGTTTGGCGGGGAGAGCGGCTTATTGGTCACAGGTGAGGAGGCTCCGCCGTGGGACATGGACGACCACGCGTCCATGAACAGATGGAAGGCACGGCCGTCGACGACCGCATGGTGAACGGAGACGCCGAGCGCCAGGCCAGCATTTAACCGCGTGGCTTCCACGACCATGACCGGCGCTGGAAGCACACGGGCATCATGCTCTGGCACCAGGCTCGCCAACTCCACCGCCGGAACATCGTCGTCGTCGCTGGCGGGCTGGCTCAAGTCCATGCAGCCGGCCAACGCCTCGGCCTCGAAGAAGGCCACTCCGGGGTCGGAGCAGTCGACGACAATGTCCCGGGTCTCCTGCACGTAGGCCAGTTTCCCGGCGAGGGGGAGGTAGAGCGCGAGCGACGCAGCGAGGGACTCCTTGAGCCGCTTCACCATGCCACCGTACTCAGCACCGCCGCCCTTCTCGTACAGGAACACCTCCTGAACCGGCGGCGTCGCAACCCACGGCACGTCCAAGAAGGAGAGCTTCACCTTCACGTTGCTGCCATTGTCCACTGGCATCTGCCGCGGTGGCAGCGCCGGTGCCAGCGCTACACGGGACACGGAGAGCAAGCGCAGGCCGGCAGGGGCTACCGTTTCCATCGGAAGCAGTCGGTTGGTTCCTAGATACGTACTTGATGTCAAATGGAAAGGCATTACGTACTTGATGTCAAAGTAAATTTCTGAAACCTACAAGTAGTAGTACTTAGCTCTGGATCATATATATCATATATTTGATGCATGAAAGAGATTGCATTGTGAAATTAATAGAGATGCATATGCAACTACAGATGGCAGGTAGCTGGCATTGAATACTTAAGGTTGGAAACGTATGTACATGAATGCTACTAATTACCTGTGTACTAGCAGAGAGCGAGAGAGCTCTAAAGGATTTGTGCGCGAGCTGACGGGGGGCCAGTGATGGAAGACATATACATAGAGAAAAGTGAGAAGGTAAAAAATCAGGAGCCTGTTCGTTTGGTCGTGTTTGGCTTATAAGCCATAGCTTATCTCAGCCATCTATACTTTTAACCATGGCATATAAGCCAAACCAGCCCAAACAAAAAGGTGCAGGCCATTGTTTCATTCAACCGCCTGCGTGAGATTCGTCTACTACTACACCCAGACTGCTCTTAAAGGGTTTTTCGAACCAGTCGTGACCACCGCCGCAGAAAGGTCGCCACCACCGGTTCGAGGAAAACCTTGTAAGAACTGTCGATAATAGGACACGGATAAACCGCGCCCCGTTGCGCACGGGCGTAGCGCGCGAACCCCAGCCACGCGCGCGCAAAATCAGACACGAGCCGCTGCCCCAGCCCTGCGCACAACTCAGGCCTGGTTTAGTTCCAAAAAATTTTCAATTCAAACTATCACATTAAATCTTACGGCACATGCATGGAGTATTAAATATAGACGAAAAAAAATAATTGCACAGTTTGGTTGGAAATCGTGAGACGGATGTTTTAAGACTAATTAGCCCATGATTAACCATAAGTGCTACAGTAACTAACATGCGCTAATGATGGATTAATTAGGCTTAATAAATTCGTCTCGCAGTTTTCAGGCGAGCATTAGTTTTTTTATTAGTATCCGAAAACCCCTTCCGACACCCCCGAAACATCCGATTTGACATCCAAAAATTTTCATTTCACGAACTAAACACAGCCTTTAGACACACGTCCGAGAACGGCTTATGACACTCTGACGTCAGTCTGATGCAAAACAAAAATACAAAACATTTTCTTTGAAAATGTTATATCCATTTTTAATTCTGTTTGCACCGGTGTGTTCTACGTGTCGAGACGAATAAAACTAGACCCCAGTTGTATATATTTTGATAAATTTTATTTTAATAGCAATTTATATGTAATACGTGCTAGAAGATTTATTAAAGGAGTTACTACCATGTAATACTAAAGTTGCTACTCAAAAATATAGTAAAGTTATTACAGTCTGTCCATAGATTGTTACCATGTGAATATAGTAAAATTGTTATATATTAGGTAAAGACTTAATACAGGCCGGCCGTGCGTTTGTCCAACCACACGCACACCCTCCGGCCCGCACGTGCTCCGGCCCGCACACCCACTCGACGCACGCTCAAGCCGACACGCTCCTCTCCACTCAACTCGTCTTCTACCGGCCTCCATCTCTGTCGCTCCCTCTATCTCATCCCCGGCACCCCGCAGGTTCTCCCCCGGCAGCGACTACCTCCCCGTGCCTGTGCCCGCGCCCGCGCCCGCGCCCCACCTCCTCTTGATGCGGCTCCTTCCTCTTTCCGGCAAGCATAGGGTTCCGGCGAGCTCCTTAGGGTTCTGGCATGGCGGCCATGGTAGATCCGGCGACGGAGGCGGCGGATCCACGCCAGGTGTTCGCCGGGCACTTGGCCACTCGCTGGCGACGAGCACCCACTAGGTTCGTCCGCCCCTGCCTTCCTTCACCTTCCTGCTGCGTGTTGGCATTTCTTAGTGTCACCACTAAGAATGGAGTTAGAATCCATCCCCGGCATTGGCACTAGAAATACCGATTGGCAATACCAGGTTTGTGTCCCAAGCAACGGTGTCAGAAGTGCCCTGTTAGTATTATTCAACAACATTACTAGTTATTTTGCAATGCCACTAAGTAATATCCTTATAGTTCCTTAACAATTTTAGATATTTATCCGTAAGCGGACGGAGTTATCATTGTAGCATTTCACCCGTAAGTATTCAGTGTATCGTTATTTATATTTTTCCAAATGAAGGTATTTGACTAAGAGTCTAGTATGGATATGAATGTGAATAATAATGCTTGCAAGTACACCAATGTTTATGGCAGCGATAAAATGATGACTTCAAGATAATGGACACACACTTGGCATTCTTCAAATGATAAAATAAAGAGAAAGAATAAAAGAATAAATCTAAGTCGAGCAGGCATTGGTCTAGTATAGTCATACAAATATTAGTTAATGATCATACAAGTTACATGATTTGTTTTAGAGTTAAGTGTGAAGCAGGTCGGGAGGCCACCGAGTACTGGTCTGTCAGCAACCTCATGTGATAATTTAGACTCCTACATACCAAACGAACATGGGGGATTACAAGGGACGGACAGGGCTGTCACCACCTGCCGCCTATTAGCTCAACCGTGGAGAGGGCAATGCATTCACCTGTCTCTCCATACCCAAGCACCACACATGCATGTACAAAAACTACACAAATCCCCCCGGGTCCTTGACCCTACGGATCGCCAGGTAAAGGACTTGGCCACACCTGACGGTACGATGAACCGCCACCTCAATTTAGCTCTAACCCCAATTATATAAGTTATATGAGTGGTTAAGCATAAAGCTAAGTATGCTACTTTCATGACATACAAACTATAGACTAGTTCATATATCAAGATCATAACACAACAACTATACTCTAGTTCATAAGTATGACTATAATTATAATACGAGAGCATAGCTTTGGAAGAACTCATATTTCTGTATAAAATGAAGAGCCTTCTGCTTCTGTTGATATTACATTTCATGGAAAGTTCATTGATATGATGATCATTGGCTTTTAGGTGTGGTCATTGTTTGACCAAGCAAATTTAGAAAAACAACATTACAATCATTTATTCTCTTTGATTTGAAGCAGTCATGCCATGGGATGTAGCCATATAGGATGTCCTGATTGTTTACATACTATAAATATTCAGCGTTATAAAATCTTTTCTAGGTATTCTAAATGAAGAATTTTGGCTATACAATACCTTGAATTGTGACTGCATACTCCAACCATTGTTGTCCTTTTGGAAATACTGCTACTGAGTATCATGGAACACCCCTTTTTTGGTTTTAGGATATATATAAAAAATGCCACGCATGAACTAGGAATCATCCATAGATACGCCAAACCGCCAAGTGCCTGACTTCTATAGAATTTGCATACTCATTCTACCTTCAAACTCTTGTTATACCTTTAAGTTCATTATGATTTTTTCCCTTTCCAAAGGAGTCTCATTACCCTTGCTTTTTCCTGCTAGCCATGTACAACTTGCTAAGTTAATCTTCAGAGCACTAGGAAATTTGACATCCTGTAGTTTTTAGTATGAGCTTTGCTTTTTTTCTGGGTTACATGGCATGACATCAGTAATGCTATTTTGCTTTTTATGGAAAAGTTTTAGTTTGTACTGAATCATGATGCTGAGTATGGAAGAGTGGGAAGCATTTAAGAATAATTTGTGTTAAGAATATTTCTTATTGAGTGAAAACTTGCTTCATATTCTATAACTTTAATGCGGATTTTCATGTTGAAGTATTTGGAAAGACAATTTGGATGATTTATGTTATTTTTTTATAAACTTTTGTTTGTGAATTTTCAAAATTTTCATGTCTCCAATAGTGCAACAAAGCCTTGGGCATGCATTTTGGGACTGTATGTTATTTGTTCTGTTCTTGATGGGTCTTTGACAGAGTTTGTGTTTTTTTTACTTTATAATTTCTAAAACAAAGCACTTGGGCAACAACCATGGAAAATCTGAATGGCTAGCAGAGACTTCTAATGTGGCATTACTGTTCAGAACATTAACGAAGTGATGGTGTTCCTGTTAGGCACACTCCTAAGCAGTTTTTTACAAATGGCATATAGAATACTTGGATCACTAGTGGACATCTCTGAATAATTAAAGAAACGTTAGAATTCAAATGCTTATGTATAGATCCCATTTGCCTACCCCAACTTATTTGGGACTGAAAGGCTATGTTGTTGTTGTTGTATGTATAGATCCCATTTCCATATAAGTTCCTCTTCTATGCAGTAACTCTTTTGGTTGGGGAAGTGTGGAAAAAGACAAACAATAAAATCATAGTGCCCCAAATATTGTTCAGGCTTTAATATCCATCTGTTGCTACTAGGACTAGGAGACACTGTTAGTACACCCAAGTTGATGGTTGCTGATTATCTGGCATCTTTTGCATTATGTTTTAATTGTCTACTTTTGTACAATAGTGAAACACTGTTAGTAGGATTGTGCTCCTTTATTAGGATCTGCCGTGCTCCTTTTTCTTTTTGGTAATTTGAGTTTATATGATATGTTGAAATTTTTTTCCCCTCTCCTTTCGACATTGTCAGCTACATTCTACAATTCCTGTCTTGGAACTTCTGTCCATTTTGCTTTTGCTTTCTGTGTTATACGAGTAGTTGATTTGGTAGCTGAAAAAAAATGCTTTGGTTGATATAAATTTGATGTAGCTTGGCCATTTTGAAGTTTTTGGGAAGAACAATATAAAGCATTCATGTTAATTCTGAATAATCTTATTTTTCCTAGTTCCTGAACATAGATGTCTGAAGCAGCACCAATGTCCTGGGAGCAGTTGGCGTTGAAACATTTGACAACCACATATTTACATTGAAATAGTTAAGACGAGAAAGCTATAGAGTCGCAAGTCAATTATTTTTCCATGCTGTTTTTATGCATCTTCTGCTAAGTTTGTAATGCTAAGGAAACACCATATGCGTTCTAAAAGAAAGCATCTGATCTGGGCCACAACCGAGGAGATCTGAACAGGTAGCTGAAGCTTTTGATTGGCATGGCCACTAGTGGAATTCTTGTATATAAAATCATAAATAACAGAATTCAGATATACAGATCCCCTTTTCCCGCATCTGTATACAGTTACTATTTGTTTAGGGAAGCATTTGTAATATTTTTTTTAGTGCTGAGCATTAGTCTGTTTGGAACCTGGTGATCCCTATGTGCTGCTGACATTCAGGCCTTTTTTTTTCAGGATGAGAAGAACAGGTTTGAGATGGCGAGACCTTAGGTGTGCTACAAAGAAGGCTCGAAGATTATGTAGATGATGATGACCGCAGACTGTTCCCCGAACTACCAGTACCTTTGACCTCGTTTGGTGTAATCCTTGAACATGTGCCAAGACTCCAAACACTCTTTGCTGTGTTAGCTTTGTTGCTGTGGCGCTCATGCCCCGACTTCGTTTTATTGCTGTGTTATCATGTGTTTGTGTTAGATTGTAAACGTGACACGGCCCATGGGCCTGCCATATTCGGCTCCCCATCGTGCCTATATGTACACAATACAGGTCCCTGAGTAATACATCGCGTATTCCATAATTCCTATTGCGCTTTCAGTTTGCATTACTATATGAAGCCGTGGGCTGCAGTGCTTCACCTGCTGTCCGCTGCTACACTCCGCGGCCCATTTGTGCCGGGCCGGCATAGCCAAGGGGCAACACACACACACACCCTTCGAAAAAAAATCCATTCTACCTCGTTCAACTATCGCCACACGTACACCCATGGAAAAAAAAATCATGCTACCTCATTGAACTATCGCCATAGAATTTTGATGCAAATCTTCAGACAAGCCAACGAATGAATTTGGCATGGCCTGGCCTGGCTTGGCTGGTCTTATGCAGTTTACGGGTGTTTGGTCTCTTGGTTCTCGACTTGGTCCAGTCCCCAGCGATGCAAAACGAATGGCGCGGCGTAGCTCCCAGCAAACGAAACCGAGTTTGGTTTCTGGTGAGCCTGGCTCGCTCGATGCACACGGCAATGCAAGCGCGCGGATGAATGCATGTGATGTGAGAGCGAAAGCTGCCGAACGGGTACAACCAACCAACACCTTTCCTTTTGTGCTCAATTTTTTTTTCAAAATAAGTGCACCTCTAACTTTACTTGTCTTTTTCTACTTTCCTTTTCCCAAAGCGCAATGGTTACATCTTTATAGGGATATATATGTAATTTCTCACTAACTTTGATCTTTTCACTAAACTTTAGAAGTACACTTATTTTAGGACAGATAGAGTAGCAGACATTGCAGCTGAAAAGCCTGTCCATTGGCCGCCGGTGTCGCTGGTGCGACTGTGCGAGCCAAGCCACGTCGAGATAGAAGAAACCAATCGCGCGCCCTAAACGTCCAGCGGAAGTAGCATCACTAAACGAAACAACCTCCCAAGTCACACAGACACTAGCTAGTGACCACCACACAAGATGACAAGTTAAATTTGTTTCGGTTTACTGGTGTCGGTTATCGGTGTGAGCACTTCCATGAATGAGCTGTTCCTATCCCTATTTGAATGTTTGTGTATCTTCCTATATTTTATGCAGAGGAAAGAGAAGTAGAAGCCGGACGCTGAATTTGAAGCGCCATCTTTTTTTTTAGTTTTTGGACTAAAGACTAGACCATGGGCTAAAGATGCTAAAGTTTAGTCAAGATGACTGTTTGGATCCAGGTGCAAAAACGTGACTAAAATATGAAAGGGGGAGGAGAGAGAAAGAGAGTAAAAGTACTGTTAGCCTCTTTTAGCCCACCCTGAGGGGCTAATGGACTAATGGGAGTAAAAATTAGTCCTCTTTTAGCCCACATGTTTGGTTCCCCAAAAGCTAAAAGTAAGCAAAAAAGTGTAGGGCTAAAGTTTAGTCCAGTGGAACCAAACATGCCCTTAGTTTGATCATGCGCTCACTGCTATCCATATGTCCCTCACTCGTCATATAGCAATGTGAGGTTTAACTTACTCATGCATGAATTTAGATGTTTGTAAAGGTTTCTATCCAAAATTTACTCCTTCCATCTCAATTACTATATCATTTTGTCTTGTTTTTATTATACGTTAGAAATACGGTACATCCAAAACAAAATTAGAAAATGGAAAAAATCCGGCCTCTGCAATCGCACACAACCAAGTCTTACAAGTTTTTAACTTAGTTGCTAATCAATTATAAAAGAGAAATGACAATAATAAACTAAAGGAAAAGATCATATGCAAATTCTATTATTGTTTCTCCATCCGTTCTTTGTGAATATGTCCAGAGCGACGACCTTCAATCCTCTAGGTCTTATCTAAAAAAAATACACTACATTTAGATAATACCCGTGCATTGCGAGAAAAAGTATCAAATATCCACATGGAAGTCCTCGTCGTAGATTGTAAATGTGCATTTATTTAGACTAGACTAGACAATAGACTAATCAAGATTTTCGTTTATGGTTTGATTAATTGAACTTTCTACTCATTTTGGTTGAATAAAATATATTTAATAGACTACTCAAGATATACATTTATTTAATTGGACTATGCGCGCCCTGCACATGGATATACATTTATTTAGACCGGATTAGATAATAGACTACTCAAGGTTTTAGTTTACAGTTTGAATAATTCAAGTATCAGCTCGTTTAGGTTTGAATAAAATAAATTTTATTTTTCATATCAAAACTACATCAATACAATAATTAATTTGACAGTGAAATTTTTTGTTTTTTAGAGATTCGAAGACCTATAATATTATAATTATTTCTTTTAGATAGATGAATGAAAAAACATAAAACCCCACCGTAGACGAGGCCAGGAGCAACAAACAAATCAGAAGAAGGCGCTGGAAACCAAAAACGGAGGAAACGGAAACTGCATCTATAACACAGAAAGAAAAAAGAAACGCTACTGGATTCAGGTTCTTTGTCGAGTGCCTGAGCCTTTGTCGAGTGCGGCACTCGGCAAAGAACACACGGCAAAAAATTGATCGGCAAAGTATCTTTTATCGGGCACTCGGCAAAGGCTTTGCCGAGAGCCCCGGGGGCACTCGGCAAAGAAAAGCGACCGTCACGGCGCCGGCCCCGTTGACGGTCGCTTTGCCGAGTGCCAACCCTGCGGCACTCGGCAAAGATTTTTTATTTTTTTTAAAAAAAATTCTTTGCCGAGTGCCCTCTATCCGGCCATCGGCAAAGATGTTTTATTTTTTTCTAAAAATTCTTTGCCGAGTGCCCCCTGATCGGCGCTCGTTAAAGTTTGAATTTTTTTTGAAAAAAAAAATTCTTTGTTGAGTGCCCTCTGGTCGGAACTCGGCAAAGTTTGATTTTTTTTAAAAAAAAATTCTTTGCCGAGTGCCATGGTCATGACACTCGGCAAAGCTGGAAAAATGGTTTTTCGAGCACCCATTTTTCCAGCTTTGCCGAGTGCTGTGACCATGGCACTCGGCAACGGGGTCCTTTACCGAGTGCAACACTCGGCAAAGTGACCCAAAACCGCAATTTTTAATTTTTTTTACATTCCATCATGACAAATAAATTCATACAAACATATATCACGTATATATCTCATCCATCACATATATATATCTCATCCATCCACACATCCATCCGCACATATCACATCCATCACAATATATATCACAGCGGTCGGCCGTGTGCGAATGGCCGGGCTCTCGCTCGTGCTCCGTGCTTGTATCTGGGAGAGAGAGAGGGAGTAGAGGCCGTGTCGATGACGCCGTCGCCAAGCCAGAACCGCCCATGCTTCTTGCCTTGCCCCGCCCTCATGACGGCCTCTCCATCGAAGTCCTGGGTGCTTGGATTGTGGTCTGGCCCATGGAGCGACCTCGCCACCTCAGTGTATTCACTGATGTGGGAGTGGACGCTCGGGTTCGTGTATGCCTCGGGTGGGTCCTCCAGGTTGAAGGAGACGTCAGATGTCGCCTTGCCCTTATGGGCCATACACCATGCCTGGAAGTTCGAGCAAGCCTGGCCACTATGTGACGCCGACTGCGAGAAACAAAGGAAAAACATGCAGTAAGTATTATTAGATCTTATGCTTCTAATCAAATCTCTATCAACCAAAAAAATAGCATGGAATTAATCTCTATGACCCAAACCAGTCAGAAACCACATCTAGGCTCACTAAACTGAATCAGAAAAAAGGAGAACAAAATAGGGGGAAACATACCTTGACAGTGATAGTGGGGCTCATAAATCATGCAGTAGTTAGCGAGCACCACCATGTTCTACTATCATTGCTAAGGAAAATGAGATACATAATCAGCTCCAGTGGAGGCAACCACATTGGGTCCTACTAGCAAAAAAGATCACATCCCATAGCATCCAGAGCATGATCACAGAATTACGGAATTAAGGCCTAAACACTACTACCTTTCTCAAGGTGTTTGGTGACATCCTTATTTGCAGCATTCCAATGGAAAGTTGCAGAAACCACAATTTTTAATTCGCCAAAGGATTTAGCCAGCTTTTTCTGGTTGTTAGAAGCATTTGAAGAGTGGACAAGTGACTCAAGGATCATACTGTAATGATATCGACAAAGAAATACTGGGAAATATTGATTATTTAGCTGGTGCTGGGTAAATTAACCAAACAAACAAACAAATTGACTACTGGAATGTATCTCCTCTTTGGCAACTAACCAAACAGCACTCGGCAAAGCCCGAAATACACTCGGCAAAGGCTTTGCCGAATGCCGCACTCGGCAAAGGGCACTCGGCAAAGAATTAATCGACAAAGAAGCCTTTGCCGAGTGTTTTTTGTCGGGCACTCAGCAAAGCCTTTGTCGAGTGCCGGAAAAGCACTCGGCAAAGATTTACACTCGGCAAAATGAAAATATAAAAAAAAAACTAAAAAATAATAACAAAAATTTTTTTTCGGGGGAGGCCGCCACCGGCCAGCGCCTGTCCGTCCAGCGCCACCGGCCATCGAAGTCGCTGTATTTTTTGCGCAAAATTCGTGGCTAACGCGGCCGGCGGGATTCAAACTCACGACCTCTCCCTCGTGTGTCTGCTGCTCTACCACTGCACTACACTGTCACTTGTGTCTAGATTCCGTTATCTATCCTCATATATTATACTAAACCGAGAGTAAATTACTTGTTGGAGGCCCTAAACGATTTCAAATAAAAAAGTGGTCAACTACAAAGTTTCATAACTTTTCGATATCTACAATTTTCATTTAGGAAGTTTTTCCATCCGAGGTCGTTTGAAAAATTCGAATTTCAAATTTGAGAGATTCAAACGTAGTTTTGCATGATAAGATGATTTCAAATCAAAAAGTTGTCAACTACATAGTTTCATAACTTTTGGAGATCTATAATTTTCATTTAGGAAGTTTTTCCATCCGAGGTCTTTTGAAAAATTCAAATTTTAAAAATTTCAAATTCAAACGTCGTTTTTGCATGACAAGATGATTTCAAATCAAAATGTTGCCAACTACAAAATTTCATAACTTCTCAAGATCTACAAAGTTTATTTTGGTCATTTGTTCATCCGACATAGTGGTAGTAATATTATTCACAAATCTTATATATCTCTCTTCTACTTTCATGAAACTAATACGAGAGATATAACAGATGTAGATTTTATGAACAACGTTGTTGTCGCTTTGTCAAATGAAGAAATGATCAAAATAAACTTTGTAGATCTTAAGAAGTTATACAACTTTGTAGTTAAAAAGTTTTTCATTTGAATTCATTTAGGGCCTCAAAAATTGCTTTGAAAAAAATGATTTGCCGAGGGTCAAAAAAATGCACACGGCAAAATGCCTCTTTGCCGAGTGCCAAAAAAAAAAGGTACTCGGCAAAGACGCATTTTGCCGAGTGCCAAACAATGGCACTCGGCAAAATGCCTTTTTGCCGAGTGCCAAAAAAAGGCACTCGGCAAAGACGCATTTTGCCAAGTGCCAAAAAATGGCAATCGGCAAAATACATCTTTGCCGAGTGCCAGAAAAAAGGCACTCGGCAAAGACGCATTTTGCCGAGTGCCGAAAATGGCACTCGGCAAAATACATCTTTGCCGAGTGAAAAAAAAAACACTCGGCAAAGCCATCTTTGCCGAGTGCCGAAAAAAACACTCGGCAAAGCCGTCTTTGCCGAGTGCCCGATAAAATACACTCGGCAAAGCTTCCGGCACTCGGCAAAGTGCCGGTTTCCGGTAGTGCAAATTGTATGTCCACAATACACTTGATAAATGTAAACAATTGGTGCAGATCCAATCATCCAATTGTTGTTAACTGGATGGATAGACAACCAGACGTGCAATAAATAAACACATACAGATCATATTAAAACAGACTTCATATGATAGACAACCAGCTCAGAATTTCTAGTCATGGCAATGTTTATGTCATCCATCCACTGGGCCTAACTTGAGGTACAAAATTACTGTTTTTGAAGTCGGACAAAGTGTAGACAATCATTTTGAGAAGTCTATAACTCCTCCTAATTGACCCAATCTAAAATATGAAATATGAGTATAGAACTCTTTGGAAGCATAAGCAAATTAACTACAATTCTCTAATACATTGTATCACGATATTCAGAATGTAAGAGCCCAAATAATCGATCTTATCTATACTGTACAGTTTCTGCAGAGCCAACAAAACTTGTATATTAGCAAATAACCTGAGCAGTTTCTGCACCCTGTTGATGAAATAAAAACCTGAAAAAGTTTGATGAACAAGGCTGCAGCTGTTGTTCACCTCCACATGAAATTTAGAATTGAAATCGGAGAAGAGCTAGGAGATGAGGAGACTTACTAGAAGCAGCAAATCCAGTTCGGTGATTTCCGCCTCCTTCGACTTCTAAGCCACCAGCTGCATCGGAGCGGCACAACCACAATCAGGGCACACACACACGCCTACATGTGAAGGATGCGAACCATGGAGTAGACTGAGAGATGGGAGCTCACCACTTTGCTGGCTCTGCAGGACGAGAGGTCTGTAGGAAAGCCAGGAACAGCGACCGGTCGTGCCTGCTTCACGCCTCTGCTTGACGGTGGCGGCGAAAGACGGGCCACGGGCGCGGCCGCGCGGCGCAGGCGGGATGCGGGACGCCGACCCGGCGTCGACAGGAGGCGGATAGGTGGGGCTGAAGCTGCACCCAGCTGCGGCACGGCATGACGTGCGCGGGAAGCGGGGTGGCCTGGAGCTGGCGGCGCGGGGGGCGGCGCGGGCGAGGGCGTGGGCGGCGGCGGCGGCGCTGGCGTGGGCGTGCGTGTGTGCGGTGTGTGCGGGCCGGCTGGGCCGGAAGGTTAAATCACCCCTTTGGCGAGTGCCCCCGATCTGGCACTCGACAAAGTTTTTTTTAATTTTTTTTAATTCTTTGCCGAGTACCATCTGGCGTGGCACTCGGCAAAGTATTTTTTTTATTTTTTAAAATTCTTTGCCGTCGGCAAAGAGGGTTTTTTTTTAAAATTTTAAAAAGTCTTTGCTAAGTGACAACCGTCCTGGCACTCGGCAAAGAGGCTCCTTTGCCGAGTGTCTTCTCCGGACACTCGGCAAACCATATTTTTTTCACTTTTGACCTCCAAACTTTTTCTGCAGTCCTCATACAATATCTGGTACTCTATGTTCCAATGTGGCACATTCCTTGGACTTTTTCTATATTTCTTTAATTTATTTCATTTAATTGAATTTTCTTCGATAATTCAAATTATAACTGCTAGTCATTCGAATAATGAAAAAATGAAAGGAAAAATAATATTCATGTTATTTAGTGTAATGTGAGGCCATATCCAGGAACAGACCACCAATTTTGAACATCTTGTTCACGAAATATGACCACGAATTTGCGGTCGAGTTGTTTTTAAATTCTTTAAAAAACAAACGAAGTCCGAAAATTATGAAACTTGTCAAGATATCATGATATCATATGTGGAGGTTGTGATAAAAATATGAGAAGGTTTCGCGCAAGTTATCACGTACGATGCTTACAACCTCGTCAGTCTCTTTACGAAATCATGAAACTTCTTCGGAGATTCTTCGGTTTGCAAGCATCGTACGTGACAACTTGCACGAAACCTTCTCAAATTTTTATCATAGCCTCCACATATGATATCACGACATCTCAACAAGTTTTATGATTTTTGGACTTCGTTTGTTTTTTATAGAATTTAAAAACACTTCGCACGCAAGTTCGCGGTCATGTTTCGTGAACAAGATGTCCGAAAATTCGGGTCCATTCCAGGATACGGCCTCACACTACACTCAATAACATGACTATTATTTTTTGAATCATTAAATTCCATTATTCGTACCACGTGTAGTTCAAATTTATATTTTTCGAAAAAATTCAGGTAAACGAAATAAAGTAACTAAATATATCAGAAAGCCACAACAAATCCTCAAATTCTAACGAGGAGTTCCTGGTATTTAAAAAGGGTTGCACAAAAAATTTAGAGGCCAAAAACAAAAAAAAACTTTGACGAGCGCCGGGGCATGGCACTCGGCAGAGGGGGTCTTTGCCGAGAGCCTAGAATAAGGCACTCGGCAAAGAGGTTTTTTGAATTTTTTTTAGAAATTTCATCTTTGCCGAGTGCCTTCACAGGGGCACTCGGCAAAGGAATTTCAAAAAAAAAAAGTAAATTTTTTAATTCCTCTCTTTGCCGAGTGCCGAATCAGTGGGCACTCGGCAAAGACATTTTAAAAAAAATATTGAATCTTTGTCGAGCACCGTGTCAGGGGCACTCGGCAAAGTATTTTCCAAAAAAAAAATCTTTGCCGAGTGCCTAACAGCAGGCACTCGGCAAAGAAGGACGTAGCCGAACACTGTTACGCGGGGCAGCCTATGCCGAGTGCCGCGATTTTGCCGAGAGCCTGGCACTCGGCAAAGAAGTCCTTTGCCGAGTGCCCTTTTTTGCCGAGTGCCTGGCACTCGGCAAAGAACTCTTTGCCGAGTGCAATTCTTTACTGAGTGCGACACTCGGCAAAGCAGTTTGCACTCGGCAAAGACCCTGTTTCCAGTAGTGAGAACGAAGGAAAAAAAAAGAAAGAAAATGGAGACAGAAAAAGGAAAATGGGACGCAAACTGCCCAAGCCGACACCAAAAACTGAAAACGCCCCTCAAAAAAAAACTGAAAACGGAGGAAACGCAAACTGCATCAGACATGCAACAAAAACTGGACAGACCGTGCGGATGGACAAAATCGTGTACGGAAACCGAAACACGCACCACGTAAATCGGGCTGAGAACACGCACATGCAAGGAACACAAATGCTATACAATACACATGTGTTTTAGTAAAAAAAAACATATGGATTTTTTTATCTCTCTCCTCCTCTCTTTCTCACTGGTGACCACTGGCGCCGGCGACGGCAACCGGCGAGCTCGCCCCGGCGGCGGCGGATTTGTGATTTGTCTTTCCATAGAAAAAAATTTGTGATATGTAATCTATGATCTATGGAGGCTGGAGGTAGAAGAATGATGGAGGCTGTTGGATCTTAATCCTATGGTGAAAAAAAAATCATGTGTTAAAGCTGCATAAAACACATGGCTGTGTAGTAGACATACTCAGGAATTGCTTGGTTCGAACATTCAAAGACGAAAAAACTATTAGAAAGTGACAAAAACACAAAATATTTCCATCTTATTGCAAATGGCAAGCAAAGGAAAAAAACGTATATTCTAGTTGGAAGGGAGTAATGCAATGTTAAAAGATGAAAATGAATTAAAGAACACATTACTTCAAATTACCAGATTTTGTTCGATCCACCTAAGGAAAACACAATTTCGCAATGATGGAGAACAGAGTCGATGATATCCCACAAGTTTCAGAAATAGAGAATGAAATCTTAATAACTATGTTTATCGAAAATGAGGTCAAGGAGCCTATTTTCCAAATGGAGCATAACAGAGCTCCTGGACTATTTTATAACTGTTTTATAACAGAGCTCCTGGACGGAGGCAGCTAGTGTCAAGTACAGTACCGTGTATCACGATTCGGGAAAAACAGAAAACGTGCGTCTATTTAAGGAAAAGCAACGATGGAATCCTGCCAGTGTCGGCAATGGGCCAGGCAGGCAGCTTCTGGGGCAGGTGGACATCACATTCAAACGTCCCACGTGGCAATCCTATGCTACCAGCCTATCACATCTTATCTAGCGGCCAAGTAAAAATAAATATATATGCTACGCTGTTGTCTACGACTTTTGTTGCATTAATCTAATCTTTATTAGGCTAAGGAGAGAACAAAAATCCTTAAGAGCAAGCTCAATAGAACTTATCTATAAATCATATTAAGCCATCAATAGATAAGTTTAGAGCTTAGTATATACAACAACTGATCTCTTTCTATACTTTAAATACTATTTTCAATTGAATATGTACAACAGGACAGAATGACCTGTTGAGGCTCTGTACGTGGGAAAAGAAATCTCGGCTTGTTCGACCAATCGATGGAATGAGCCACGAGCTTGTGTTTTTGTCTCCTCAATCTGATCGACCAGGCTAATGTGTCGATCGATACAACCATTTGCTGTACATGCCTTAAGAGAGAAAATGCCAGTACTGTTGAAGCACTGTATAGAGAAGACGATGCAGAAACCTCAAACCTGTGTTTAGTAATTTTTTAAAATCGAGGGTTTGACAAATTTGGTTTTGTCCTTTTCTCCATCCGAGGTCGTTTGAAAATTTTGAATTTCAAATGCGAGGAATTCAAACGTAATTTGTCAACTACAAAGTTGCATAACTTTTCAAGATCTACAACTTTTGTGTCGTTTCTCTATCCAAAGTCGTTTGAAAATTTTGAATTTCAAATATATGAGAAATTCAAATGTAATTTTTTAAGCATAGATGATTTCAAATGAAAAAGTTGTTAACTATAAAATTGCATAACTTTTCGAGATTTACAGCTTTTATTTTTTGGTCGTTTCTCCATTCCGATATCGTTCGAAAATTTTGAATTTTACTATGCAACTCTTTTTAAAGGCGGCTGGAAGTCGATTTCTAGAGGTGACTGAAAATAAAGCTACCTCTGAAAAAATCGATTTCTAAAGACAGCAGAAAATATAGCCATCTCAATAGAGGCATCTGCAGAGGCGGTTGGGAGCCTAGCCACCTCTACAAATACGTTTCTAGAGGCGACTCGGTTTTGGGGCCACTACATAGACTGTGACCTGAATCAGGTGCCCCACCCGCACTTTGAGGATCCCACGGTGTCACACCCCAAAATTTCAATTTTAGGATATGAACGGAAAACACAAAAAAATAGTTTTAATATTTTTTAATAAATTTTTTCTAGATTTGTCTAAAAAATGATTTTCTATTTTTTGAATTAAAAGTGATACGGTTTTGTTTTGTTGCTTGCATGTGGTGTATTTGGTGTTTGTGAGATAAGTTTACAAAATGCGCTTTAGGTACCATGTAGTGCGTCTCGGAAATTTTTCGGTCTTTTCTAGAACTTTTTTCCCTTTTTCCTAGAGCAAAATGTAATTTTTTTCGTTGCTTCAAAATATCTTATCATGAGCTTCAAATATTGTACTTTGGTTCATCGTGTTTCAAATGTCTGTAGGATTTTTCCTAAATTTTTGTAAGCTTTGGAGTATTTTTCTTGGCTTAAATACTAATTCTGGATTTTTTTGGAATTATTTTAAACCTTAATTCTGAAAATAGTAAAACATAACTGACGTTGCTTCGAACTATGTTGGAGTAATATAAGAGCATTAGATTAATATATTATATATTATTACTTAATGGAACCAGGCACTTCATTTCTTGATTATCTTATTTTGGGTCAAGATTATAAACTCTGAATGTTTCTAAATTCTTGCAACAATCATCAGGCCCTCACAGTCTCTATGAACAAGTTGTTGGAGATCCCACAGGGAATTGATGATTGTGCCACATTAATCATGGAGGAGGCATTGAATTTCATTAACATTGTAACCCTTCAAGCTTGCAATAACTAGGGCAATGGTGATTTGAGTTCGAGACTACTTCTATGCATTAGAAAAATCAAGATTTACGTTTGTGTGTTATGCACTGAAAAAGAGGTTCTTCTTGCATGGCCTTTTATTTTGTGATTATATATATATATATATATATATATATATATATATATATATATATATATATATATATATATATATATATATATAATGGGATTTTTATTTTTTTTTATTGATTCATCTATTATGAATTGTTTTTTTTTATAGACACGTGGCGTGTCCACTATTTAGAGAAAGGTGGCAAAGAAGGCGTCGAAGTCCCTATCAGCTGATCAGAATGCTTCCAAGTGGACAGATGAAACAAGGAGAGGAGAGCATCCAACACAGGATAGGGCTGGCGCCCCCGGCCACACATGCCAAAACCATCCCAGTCCCAGCACCTCACTTCTCGTCGTCTTTGTATGCTCCATTAGCACAGACTAAAGCACAAGTTTCAGACTTGAGGATACTCAGCCATCCATCCGTAGCAAACAAAGTCCCATCCTTCTCTCTCTTGTTTGTAGGGATGAAAACGGATCGGATACGAACGGATATCACTCATATTATATTTGTTTTCATATTTCTGTTCGGATTCGGATTCGGACACGGATAGCGTTCGGATACATATACGAATACGGATTGACTCGGTTACGGATACGAATAATGAGTATCGAATACGGTATGAATCGGATTCGGAGAAGGTCGGATACAAATATCTATTCGGATATTGAGTAAAAGCAGCATATATATATATATCATACGTGCGCAAACCATTACACCACTCTATGAGTCCATAATCCATCTAGATTAAGCCGAAAGACTAAAGAGTAAAGCAACAAATAAGATAAAGATACAGATACATCATACATCAAACATCATACAAGCACCAATCTTCACGGCATGAGTAGAAATAGCCAAGCTCATGGCTTCATGGGTCTCATGGAGTCATGGTCATGGATTCAAGATCTACAATCCTTATATAGGCCATTTTTTTCATTTGAGAAAGTTTGAACAAAATGTAGTTCAAATTTGACAAGTGTGTGACATAGTTTTAGAAAGTCTGTATGAGATTCAAGAATTTGTGACTAGTGTTTGATAAAACTTTCTCAAATGGGAAAATGAGCTATGTAGCAATTGTAGATCTTGCTGAAATAATCAAACTTGGTATTCAGAGTTTTTTCATCTGAGGTCATTTAGTGTCTCATTTGAGCAAGTTTGACCAAGTCAAATTTGGTCAAATGAAAAAACAACACTTTGACTCTAGTATTATGAACTCTAAATGACTTCAAATTGAAAAGTTTTGAATACCAAGTTTGTTCAACTCATCAAGATCTACAATTATTGTTTTGGTCAACTTTCCATTTGAGATAGTTTGGATGGTTCAAATTTGTGATTTTTAAATTTCGATGCTTACAAACTAGTTTTCGGAACCCTAGATTGTCTCAAATTGAAAAGTTTTGAATACCAAGTTTGTTCAGATCATCAAGATCTACAATCCTTATATAGGCTATTTTTTCATTTGAGAAAGTTTGAAAAATATGTAGTTCAAATTTCACAAGTGTGTGACATAGTTTCAAAAAGTCTATATGAGATTCAAGAATTTGTGACTAGTGTTTGATAAAATTTTCTCAAATGGGAAAATGAGCTATGTAACAATTGTATATCTTGCTGAGACGATCAAACTTGGTATTCAGAGTTTTTTCAGCTGAGGTCATTTAGTGTCTCATTTGAGCAAGTTTGACCAAGTCAAATTTGGTCAAATGAAAAACAACACTTTGACTCTAGTATTATGAACTCTAAATGACTTCAAATTGAAAAGTTTTGAATACCAAGTTTGTTCAACCCATCAAGATCTACAATTGTTGTTTTGGTCAACTTTCCATTTGAGATAGTTTGGACGGTTCAAATTTGTGATTTTTAAATTTCGACGTTTACAAACTAGTTTTCGGAACCCTAGATTGTCTCAAATTGAAAAGTTTTGAATACCAAGTTTGTTCATCTCATCAAGATATACAATCCTTATATAGGCTATTTTTTCATTTGAGAAAGTTTGAACAAAATATAGTTCAAATTTCACAAGTGTGTGACATAGTTTCAAAAAGTCTATATGAGATTCAAGAATTTGTGACTAGTGTTTGATAAAACTTTCTCAAATAGAAAAATAAGCTATGTAATAATTGTAGATCTTGCTGAGATGATCAAACTTGGTATTCAGAGTTTTTTCATCTGAGGTCATTTAGTGTCTCATTTGAGCAAGTTTGACCAAGTCAAATTTGGTCAAATGAAAAAACAACACTTTGACTCTAGTATTATGAACTCTAAATGACTTCAAATTGAAAAGTTTTGAATACCAAGTTTGTTCAACTCATCAAGATCTACAATTGTTGTTTTGGTCAACTTTCCATTTGAGATAGTTTGGATGGTTCAAATTTGTGATTTTTAAATTTTGACGCCTATAAACTAGTTTTCCATTTGAGAAAGTTTGGACGGTTTAAATTTTGAAGCACTAAATGATTTCAAACGAAAAAGTTGTAAACAACAAAGTTTCATAACTTTTTGAGATCTACAATTTTTATTTTGATCATTTCTCCATCCAAGGTCGTTTGAATAATATCCGTTTTTAAATATCCGGATATATCCGATACTTAACCGGATTATCCGATATCCGCCGGATATCGATGATATTACATCCGTATTTGATATCCGCCTAAGATATCCGTTTTAGTATCCGTATCCGAAAAGAATTACGGATATCCAAGTAACTATCCAGATAAGTGTTCATATTTGTTCGGTCGAACGGACGGTCGAATAAATATCCGTACCGTTTTCATCCATACTTGTTTGTATACTTGCTTGGTTTTGAACTTTTTTTTTAAAAAAAAAGGAAGAGAGGCATGGCGGCCACAGCGTCCCTGAAGAGCAGCCTTCTCCTCCCGTCTCCTATCTCCGACTTCAGCGGCGCAGCCGTCTCCATCTCAGCGCAGGTAACCACTACTACGCAGCACTGAAAGCAAGATTGGAATTTGGAAGCATTTCCTCCATCTGTTTTAGGCCAGAAACGACAGACAGCCTGGCACTGTGTAGAGCTTTCACTAGCAGTAGCAGCCAAGGGGGGCGAGGGTGCATTAACCTGATATATATACGGTATATGGTTGAGGAACGTGAAATTATGTTTGGCAGAAGAGGAGGTCATCATGGCAGCCAAGAGGGGCGAGGGTGCAGGTCTCGGCGGCAGCGGACTCCAAGAACATTCTGGTGATGGGGGGAACAAGGTTCATTGGGGTCTTCCTGTCCAGGATCCTTGTTAAGGAGGGCCATCAGGTCAGTCAGTGGTCAGTACCACCACCACCTTTGCTCTGCAATCACCGGCCGTTCAGCCAACCAATACAGTCAGTCATTCAGAGAAATTGATTATAACAAAAACTCTTTGCTTTGTCATCAGGTTACATTGTTCACTAGGGGAAAGGCACCCATAACTCAGCAGCTGACAGGGGAGTCCGACGCAGAGTACGCAGAGTTCTCCTCCAAGGTGTGTTGGTTGTTTCCTCCTCTGTTTTGCTTGCATGTGTACATCCTGCCAGTGCCAGCAGCTACTATCCAGTATAGCTGGATTCTTCAGACGTAACTAATGTGCACGTAAGAGTCCATTAGTAGGCTGAACTAAGGTACAATGGATGTCTTTGTGTCAGGGTCATGATAAATGGGCTTACTAAATCACTGCTTCACCTATTCTGATGCTGTCATACCAGTAATGGTTTTACATATATGTACAGGTTCAGCACTTGAAAGGTGACAGGCAGGACTTCGAATTCGTCAAGACAAGCCTGGCTGCTAAGGGATACGATGTCGTGTACGACATCAATGGTGCTTGCTTCGATGCTTGAAAGCCTCCAACTGAAATTCTTTATTATAGTTGCAAAGCAAGACAATTGTTCAATCATCTCACAGTGTCTTGTGTTGGGGAAGATTTCAGTAACTATTAGCATTGTGTCTGTTGTTGCTACATCAAACAACTGCCTGATACACATTTCGCCTCTTGCACTGGTGTTTCATTTCAGGACGTGAGGCTGTGGAAGTTGAGCCTATCATTGACGCCTTGCCTAACCTCGAACAGTAAGCCAGCCAGCCATTTCATCTAACACTTGATGTGATGCAAGCAATTGTATGAAGCCTTTTTAGTATCTCATTGTGCTGAGTTATGTATACCATCAATTTTCAGGTACATCTATTGCTCATCGGCAGGAGTGTACCTGAAATCTGACATTCTTCCGCACTGTGAGGTACAGTACTGTATGTATGGACAAATCAAGCTTCACACAATACGGAGTACACGATGGCGCCATGACACAGATCAGAGGCACTGACTGACAGCTCTGGTTCATGGCGGGCACGCAGGTTGACGCGGTGGACCCCAAGAGCCGTCACAAGGGGAAGCTGGAGACGGAGAGCCTGCTGACCTCGCGCGGCGTCAACTGGACGTCCATCAGGCCCGTGTACATCTACGGCCCGCTCAACTACAACCCCGTGGAGGAGTGGTTCTTCCACCGGCTCAAGGCCGGCCGCCCCATCCCCATCCCCGGCGCCGGCAACCAGATCACCCAGCTCGGCCATGTCAAGGTTGGCCAGCCATTTGCCATTCAGAAATAATGACGAATTTGCAATTTGCAACACGTGGCTGGCTGATGCCACCAGCTTGGTTTATTTCTTCTCCACTCCAGGATCTGGCAAGAGCCTTCAACCTGGTGCTGGGCAACCCCAAGGCGAGCCAGCAGATCTTCAACATCTCCGGGGCCAAGTACGTCACCTTCGACGGCCTTGCGCCGGCCTGCGCAAAGGTAACCAAATAAATTTCATTTCGTCAAGAAATGAAAATGATGCTGGTTTATTTCGATTTCTGAATTCTGAGTGCCTGCTGCTAGCTGTTCTTCGTCATTGTCAGTAATGGACCATGTGACTGTATATATGTTTGGATGCAGGCTGGAGGGTTCCCTGAGCCGGAGCTCGTCCACTACAACCCCAAGGACTTCGACTTCGGCAAGAAGAAGGCTTTCCCCTTCAGGGACCAGGTAACTTACTGACAGAGTAGTGTCTCTTGTGTGTGTTAGTTACTGACGCAGAGTTTACATATAAATGTGATCTACCAGCACTTCTTTGCGTCTGTGGAGAAGGCGATCAGCGAGCTCGGGTGGACGCCGGAGTTCGACCTCGTCGAGGGGCTCACCGACTCGTACAACCTCGACTTCGGCCGCGGCACGTTCCGGAAGGCGGCTGACTTCACCACAGACGACATGATCCTCGACAAGAAGCTTGCCACCGTTTGAGGACCGCTGTCGTGATCGAGCTGTTAGGTGAGCGGATAACTGTATGTCATATGGGCATATGGCTAAGGGTCAGTGCACGCATGCAGCTGCTAGGGTGCCAATACCATTGCTGGCTGCAAATGTGGGAACATACATGAATGGAAAATGATCTCAAATTTTTGTTTAGATATTATATACTGGTTTATGCAATGATACGCGTACCTGTCGTACGTATAGAGAACTTATGGTACGACCACTGCAACACGGATGTTAGTACATTCAGATAACTGCCCTCTAATGTTTTGTCTTTGACTCACCCCTGCTACCGTTCGGGCACCCGCGCCTGCTCCCTCCTGGTCGATCGGGATTCGCGCACCGTCCTGCGCCTAGCTCCGTCGCCCACACCAGCTCTACTTCCCACTCCCGCGTTCGGACAGCTCCCTTCCGATCCGCAACTCATGCCGTCCGGATGACTCGGCTCCGTCTCTTCCACACAAGCGCCTCGCCCGCCTCTTCCACACCGTTTCGCGTCCACCTCTTCCATGCCACTCGATGACTCCCCAGCCTCTTCTACACTGGCGCCGCACGACCTGCGCTTCCTCCCCACATAAACGCCGCCATGGCTCCCACGCTAGCTCTCACTTCCTTGCTCAACAATCCTACATCCAGATCTACTTTTGCAACACTAAGATTAAACAAATGCAACATACGTCTGAAACAGATGCAATATTTTGAACATACATTTGCAACATAGCCATTGCAACATATGCAACATCCAGATAAAACACTTGCAACATGCGCCTAAAACAAATAAAACATTTTGAACAAACTTTTGCAACATAGGTGCATAACCATTGCAACACGTGCAACATCCAAAAACTACCATTGCAACATCCATATGAAACATCTAAAACATACCTTTGAAACATCCGAAACACTTCGAAACATACGTTTTGCAACATAGGGAAGGCCGGGGCCGGTCTATTCTATGTGTCAGGGTGGAAGCTGGCGGCAAGCGGCAGCGCGCGAGCACCACCAGCACCAGCACCAGCGACGCGCGCGTGAGCACCAACATCATCAACACCACTAGCACCATCCTTAGGCTCAGTCGGGCAGGTGGCACACGCGGCGGGTGGAGAGGAGGCTGCGCGTGTGATGGGAGGGAGGGAGCGAGGCAGAGTGGGGCGGCAGCAGCAAGCGCGGAGTGGGGCGGGGGCGGGGCACGTGATGTGAACGGGTGACACGAGCGCAGGTGAGCGGCGTGGGTTCCAGACGGACGGACGCCCATGGACGTATCATTATCGCTTTTTATGGTAATGCTCTGTCTAGGACATCTGTTCGTCTGGACAACCCAGTTGGTGGGCCGCGATGCTCATGAGGCTTTCTTCTCCGTTCCTACGCGGCACCACTCGCACCGCTCACCCGCATCGCAAAAAAAAAGAAACTATCGAAGCGCACTCCGCTCTGTACCCGTGGCCGCAGCAGGCGACACCACCTGCTCCCACTGTGGGAGAACCACCCGAAATAGCACGCTTCTGGAGGCGTCCGTCTTACACCAGACACTGAGCACCCCAAAAGCATGCTACATCGGATGGTTCCATCGAGCACACCCCAAGGGAGAACTCAAATAATCCACGTTTTTCCTCCAGGATCGAATAATGAGAACG
This sequence comes from Miscanthus floridulus, assembly GCF_019320115.1. NCBI lineage: Eukaryota > Viridiplantae > Streptophyta > Magnoliopsida > Poales > Poaceae > Miscanthus > Miscanthus floridulus. Next base: position 29,412,999 of record NC_089593.1, on the reverse strand, counting down.
AGTTTATAATACTTAGTCCATTTCATACAACAAGAGTTCTTAGAAATACATTATTACAACACCAAGTTTAGAGTGTGGAATTTAAACAGCGGAATTACAATAAACATCTAACGATAAGATAAAAGGATCCGTTTGTGCCCACCAAAAGAATCCTCCACACAACAGCTACTTCTCAAGATGCACCTGCAACAGGGGTAAATAAATCCTGAGTACACAATATACTTGTAAGACTTACCCGACTAGTGGGAATAATTTTCCGACTCCAAAGGCTATGATAAGCCTTATGGTTTGCTAGGATTTCCTTTATGCAAAAAACAATACTAGTAGTGAATCCTTATGTATGTGTTTTATTAGTAGTCATGATTAGTTCGTTAGCTAATCATTCTATGTAAGCACATGTTCTACTTTCAAGCAAGAGTTGAGCAATCAGATCCATTTCAGCATCTTTCATCTTTCAGTTCTTACTATGGTGCTAGATCGTAGACAAGTCATATCGGATTACCCAAGCAATTCGTGAATCAAGGTGCCCAGCTAGGTACCCCGAAACACATGCCCCACTTGTACCCCAGGCACAAGCAGGACCAACCCATCACTCTCCTATCAAGGGGTCTAGGTCATCGTCCAATCTTGGACTCCTAAGCCCCCACATCTGAGTCCCGGACTTAGTGTGGTGCTTAGACCTCCACCATCCCTGTCTCCAATCAGTCAGTCCAGAAAGAGCCAGAACCCACGACAAGAAAGCAACGAGCCTTCCCTGCTCCCATAAACAAGTATGTGCTCAGGATAATAGTCTATGACTTGACTAGAATCCAATGCAACTGGTCGGTCCTTAACCGACACGGATAGGGAAAACAGTGTAACCAAGCTATGCCTCAGTTGGCCGTGGGACACAACCTATTACACCCACCGATGCCCATACCAAATCCCTGTCCGATCTCCATTTCCTTTTCACCATTTTATCATGAGTGATAATAATAATCACCTATTGTGAGTAACGGCAGATTACTCACGCTACCGATAGCCTAAGCATAGCAGCTACTCGACCTATGCTAGTAGGACTCATAAGTAGGTTATCTATGCAAGTAGTTTCCATAAAATGGATGTAACGTAAATGCACATCACATATATATATCCTAGTGATCATTCAAAATAAGGGTTATGCACCTGAGGCTTGCCTTAGGGCAAGCGCGATGTCAGCTCAGTCAGTCAGTGGTGGCTCTAGAACCTCCTCCTGCATGAGAATCTCCTCCTCGTACTCTTCAATCACCTCTTCATACTCCTGCTTGCCCATGGTCACGAACTCCACCAACTCATCCTCTACATGCATGCAATGACGATGCAACACTCAATATTAAGGCAACAACAGTTCTTAAAATAAGAATACATCTACTAAGCCACTAAGCTAGCTCTAATGACTAAGATACCGAGCTAATCATCATTCCCCTCAAACCAGTAGGGTTTCACCTACAAGTGCTACTTAGCAACTAAAATATATTCTTACTCTTATTAACGATTTCCTATATACTACAACAAGGAGTACTTAGCTACCATATTTCTCAACCTATTCTAAGGCTAAAAAATTATAGTGAGCACATAATAATACAATGAATCTACTGTAAAAATTTCATGGTCAAAGCTATTACCAATTTTACAAATACTAATTTAAACAATACTAAACACTCGCAAATGATTTAATAGCCGCTGGTATCAACAAATATATATATGAACTAAATACACTAACAGATAGAGCACAATTTTAGAAACCTAACAAAATTGGTTTCATAATTTTTGGACACCTGCTCGAATTGATATGCTTTTTCCAAAGTTCTACTTACAACATAAAATAATAAGATATTTCTAATCCTTAAAAAGGAAAACGATTCCCTCCCACACGGCCCAACTTGGCCCACGCAAGGCGTTGCCCAACTTGGCCCATGCAAGGCGTTGCCCATGCATGCAAATGGCCCACGATGGGGGAGCCCACGCGCGTGTCGACCAACTTGCAAAAATGCCCTCGCGTTCTCTGATAATACTACTAACACTATATGCACTATTTCAACAGACTATGACTATGCAACAAAACCCTCGCTCCTTCTCTCCTTCACAAAGGAGAGGTCCTCGCCCTGGCTGCACACGCCGGTGTGGCGGCCGATGGCACTAGCAACCCCCGTCGGCCAACCGGGACCTTCCTTGCCCTATCTAAGGGACTGGTACTCACCTAGACGCCGACGCGAATCGATGGGTGGTAAAAAATTGGGTCAGGACGTCGTAGCAAGGCCTGGCCATGCCGGTGCGGATCCTATAGCAACGACAAAGGCGTTTTGGTGAGCCGCCACAACCACAAGGTGATAGGGGGGTAGGCGAGCAATGATGAGTCACTTGAGACCTATTTAGGGTGCTGGCTCGGCCGGAGCCAACCCGAGCGAAGCTAGCCACGTGCGCACGGTGGGGGTGACTAGCGGTCGCAATGGCACAACCATGTCCACAGCTAGGAGACGACCCAGAGCTATGGCTAGCATGCACACAGCGCAAAGAGGCTCCGGACAGAGCCAAAGGTGCAGTCAATTTTACCAGGGGCTCAGTGTGGCGGCTGACCACGACATAGGGGGATGGGTCTTAACGGCGTGGTGGCGGGCGCTGCTCCAAATTGGGGCTCGACTGAGCCACAATCAAAGCGGGCTCCAAAGCGGGTGGGGCGGTCGGAGAGGGGTGTGGTGGCAAAGCAGTGGCGCAATAAATGGTGGGACACGATGTCTCGCCCTAGGCGCACAGGCACGACACAGCAATGGTGGGGGCAGGGGTATGGGCAGAGAGGGAACGGACGGCAGTGGGGACACGACCGTGACTCAACATGGCTTGGCGTGATGCTGATGGTGTGATGGGAACACCACGTGGCCAAGCACAAGCCGACGGGCACACCCCCACGGCCGATGCGGTCTACACGCCTCAACGCCATTAATGACGAGGCGGCGGCGGCTCGGCTGCACACGTGCGGAGCCTAGGTGAACCAAAAACGCAGTGCTGAGTGGGGCATGGCACAGCGATTAGCGCGCTGCAGCGCAGCGTGTGGAAGCACGTGGTGCGGTGTAGGGTAGCGCGCAGCAAGGGGATACGACGGCAGCGGCAGCAGAGGCAGCGACGGGCGCGCAGGAGGCGGCCACGCGTGCCTACGCACTGGCACTGTGATGTTGAGCTCCCCCGGCCCGGTGACCTCACTCAGGCAGAGGTGGTGGCCGGGAACAATGCATGCATAGTTTTTAGAGCGCAAAAAAATCATAAACCGTTACTCCTACCTCCAAACCACCACTTCCACCCCCAAGTTGGCACATAGGTCTACTAAACCGAGCTAAAGCACCCCTTCACTCCCTAACCCAATGCTCCTAAATAAATTGGCAGACATGGTTATGTCAAGCTGTTCCCAACGTGAAATTCTCTCGAAGTCTTGAATCAACTCTATTTCAGCTTGCATTTCTGAGCTAATAGAAATACCACTTAGCCATATCGTTTTTCATTAGCAAGTATTTCATCACCCTCTACAAAGTTTGCACTCTCAACTTTATTTCAGTGCCACCTATATGTTCGATAGTGTTCTTGTTCAATAAAAATTCGTTAATATCCTTACTTGCTAATTTCCTTAGTCGCAAAATGACTTTTCATTTAAATTATAATGTTTTACCTGTTCATATTATCAGCATGCATGAAAGCATCTAGGCCCCTAGATGTGTTTTGAGTGATTAATGACAATACATGATTACTGTGACTAACAGTGTGTTTTGCAGAGGCAATTGAGTTAGGTCACTGGTAATGGAGATCGACTTGGGCTATCATGATGGTCATGCTCCCTACGATGGAAATCATTTCGGTTTTCAAAGGATGGACGACAAGGTTAAGGATGGATTAGTTCTAAGTGTCGATTGGAGTTGGAGTGACACTTAGAGTAGTTTAGGACTTTATTTTTCCTTTGGCCAGTACTATTAAGGGGGGTATGGATGGGTAGCTTGACCTAGGTGAGTCTAGTGGGTTAGGTGTGGTGCACACTTGCTAAAACTAGCGCTAGGTAGCTCCTACATAGTCCTTAGATCCAATGGAGCAAACTTCATTCACATATGATCGAGAGTTGGAAGTGAATGGAGGGTCAAATACTGACCGGACATGCTGGTTCCGGTTTGATCGGACGCTGGCGCAAAGTCCTGGTCAGTTCATTTGATCAAGGTGATTTTGATCGGTGCGACCGGACGCTGGAAGGTCAAGTGACCGAACGCTGAGAGCCAGCGTCTGGTCGTTTCCAGTAAGGTTCCAGAGAGCAAAAATCATGACCAGACGCGTTCGGTCAGTGCTGACCGGACGCTGCCCAGCGTCCGATCACACTGTAAACTCTGGAGTTCGAGGTGAATTGACCGGAGCATCCAGTCAACATGACCGAAGCGTCTGGTCACCCTGCAGAGGCACATAACGGTTTGTTTTTCAGCCGGTATTATAAATACAACCTCCACCCATCTGTGGGGGTACTTTTGCTCATTCCAATAGCTGAGAAACATCTTAGAGAGTGCCAAGAAGAGCATGGTCCTAGTGAGGTGATTGAGATTTGAGAATCCCAAAGAGAGCCCTCATTAGTGAGATCAAGAGTAGCAAAGTGTGCATCCACCCTTCTCGTTAGGCTTGTCGTGGTCAAGTAAGAGTTCATGCTTGTTACTCTTGGTGATCGCCATCACCTAGATGGCTTGGTAGTGATTGGGAGCTTGGTGATCATCCGGAGAGCTTGTGGATGACCCAACTCACATTGTGAGTGGTTGTGGGTGATTCATCGCGATGGAGTATCGAAGAATCAACCCGTTAGAGAGCACTTGATCCTTGCGCGGATCAAAGGGGAGCAACACCCTTGCGCGGGTGCTCCAACGAGGACTAGTGGGGAGTGGCGACTCTTCGATACCTCGGCAAAACATCGTCGCATTCCTCCTTCTCTATTTACTTTGAGCATTTACTTTGAGCAATTCAATTCTTGTCTTTACATTCATAGAATTGCCATGCTAGAGTAGGATTGGAAACTTAGGTTGCAAGTCTTTTGTGCGATAGAATAATTAGAAACACTTTCTAGGCACAAGGAGTTAATTGGGCTAATCATAGGATTTAATTATTGCAAAGAAATTTAGAATTAGCCCAATTCACCCCCCCCTCTTGGGCATCTTGATCCTTTCAATTGGTATCAGAGCCTCAGTGCTCACTGTATTTAGGCTTAACCGCCTAGTGAAAGATGTCTCATGGGGATGGACCTCCTCCTATCTTTCGAGGGGGATGATTTTCCATATTGGAAAATCCAGCATGGAGGCGTATCTAGAAGCTCTAGATGTTGGAATACTTAGAGCCACCTCACAAGGTTTCCCAAAACCTAGGGATGCCGCACACCCACAAGGCGATGAGTTGAACTACGAAAAATGGAATGCAAAGGCTAGAAACACCATATTTAGAGGCCTTTGTAAAGATGTGTTCAACCAGGGTGAGGAACCACAAAGACGCCCATGCACTATGGTCGGACGTTTGTGCGCTCCATGAGGGAACAAAGAGTGAGTGTGAGGAACGCTATCATCTTGTCATGAAAAAGCTCAACTCTTTTGAAATGCTTCCTAAAGAATGTGCTAATGAAATGTATTCCACGTTTGAATGTTCTTGTAGAGGAAGTCAATGGGCTTGGGCTTACTCAAATGCAACCATCCGATGTTGTAAGAAATATTTTGAGTGTCCTCCCCATTGACAAATATGGGTATATTGTGACCGTGCTACATCAAGGTGATCTTTCCACCACTACACCGACACAAATATTGGGAAAGATCAATGCTCATGAGATGTACATGCACAATCACACCTCAAGATGGCTCATCCTCTACAAAGAAGAAAGAAAAAGACTTAGCATTCAAGGCTAGCCAAGAGAAGGGCAAAGCAAGACTTGAGTATGAGAGCTCAAGTGATGATGAAGTTGATGATGAAAGTCTTGCTCTCATGGTGAAGAAAACCGCCAAGATGCTAAAGAAGCTCAACAAGAGTAGCATCAAGTTTGATGGCAAGAAGAAGTTCTTCACTAGCTCTAGAAGGAAGCCAATCTCCGAGATGGATTGCTACAATTGTGGAGAACTTGGTCATCTAGCTCACCAATGCACAAAGCCCAAGAAAGACAAGTTCAAGAACAAGAACAAGGGCAAGAAAGATGACTCAAGCAATGAACATGAAGATGAGAAGAAAAAGAACAAGCCATACAAGAAGAGAGATGGCAAGAAGAAGGACTTCCACAAGAAGAACAAGAAGAGTGGTAAGGCTTACATCGTTGGTGATTGGCTCACAAACATTGATTCATCTAGTGGATCATCCGATGATGATAGTGACAACTGAGAAGGTGGCCACCATTGTTATTGACTCATCATCTTCACCGCCATCACCACCATCATCCTCTACACACCTATGCCTTATGGCCAAGGGTGAACGCAAGGTATCAAATGATGATGATAGTAGTGGTGATGAACATGCTAGTAATGATGATAGCGATAGTGATGATGATGAATATGAGTCACCTACTTATGATGATCTTGCTAGATTGCTAAAACAATACACTAAGATCATTATAAAGACTAGAGCTAAGAATGAAAAGCTAGAGGCTAAAAATGATGCACTTTTAGCAAAATGTGATATAGCGGAAAAGGCTAGTGTTGAGCTTAGAGAAGCAAATGATTGCTATGTCATCCAAACTCAAGGAGCTCAAATCTTCTAAGAAAGAGCTTAAAGATAAACATGATAAACTTGAGTGGGTGCACAAAGAGCTCATCATCTAGCCACAACAAGCTAAAAGAAGAATATACAACTCTTAAGATTAATCATGATAGTCTTGTTATTGCTCAAGAATTTTTATCCAATGAGCCACATGATGCTACTAACGATGTTGTTAAGATTGATATAGCTACATCATGTGATGATTTGATCATTGAGAGCATTGAGCAAGGTTCTAGTAGCAAGGGCAAGCAAGTGGTTGAGGCTGATGATTATGATGAGTTTGTCAAGCTCAAGAATGACAATGCAAAGCTCAAGAAAGATCTTGAAGAGATCAAAAGCCACAACACCATTGTGCTAGAAACTCTTGATCATGATGGTGAGTTGATGCTTGAGAATGAGAAGGTCAAAGAAGAAAATAAGAAGCTCAAGCAAGAGAAAAACAATGATGCTCTTAAGGAAGAAAACAAGAAGCTCAAGTTAGAGAAAGAGCATCTTAAGATTGGATTGAGCAAGTTCACTAGAGGCAAGCATCTTCAAAGTGAGCTACTTATGAACATCATCATGAAGATGGATAGAAGTGGCATTGGGTACATGGCAAACAAAGAGAAGAAGGCTCAAGCTCAACAACAACAAAAGCCAAAGCCAAAGAGATGTTTTGAGTGTGGACAAGAAGGTCACTTTGCTCATGAGTGCCAAACTCCACCACCACAACCCTTGCCCAAGCATGCTAGACCCTTTGCCTTCAATGCTCACTACATGCTTAGAAAGGATTCTAGTGGAAAGATGAAAGTGATGTTCTTAGGACCTCTCAATAAGAATAGGCCTAAGAAAATTTGGGTTGCAAAGTCACTTGTTGAGAAGGTGAAGGGCCCTCAATAAGTTTAGGGTTCCTAAAGCTTGATCTCTTGTGTGTAGGTGAACTACAAGACCGGTGGAAGTCATTGGGTTATTGATAGTGGTTGCACACAACATATGACCGGTGATCCTCGTATGTTCACCTCACTAGATAAGAAGTAGATGGACAAGAAAGAATCACATTTGGGGATAATTCAAAGGGTAAGGTTAAAGGATTGGGCAAAGCGGCAATATCAAATGATCATTCTATCTCAAATGTGCTATATGTTGCTTTCATTGAGCTTCAACTTGCTATCCGTTGGACAATTGTGTGATCTTGGCTTTCAATGCCTGTTTACCATGAAGGAAGTTGTTGTATCCAAGAAAGATGATGATCAAGTGATATTCAAGGAATTTAGATACAACAACCTATATCTAGTGGACTTCACCTCCGAAGATGCTAATTTGAAGACTTGCCTATTCACCAAAACAACACTTGGGTGGCTATGGCATAGAAGACTTGCTCATGTTGGGATGAGCTCACTCAAAAAGCTAATGTAGAATGATTTGGTGAGAGGGTTGAAGAATGTGAAGTTTGAGAAGGACAAGCTTTGTAGTGCATGTCAAGCCAGGCAAGTAAGTTGCAAATACTCATCCAACAAAAAGCTTTCATGTCAACCACAAGAGTGCTAGAACTCCTTCACTATGGACTTATTTGGACCAACAACATACAAGAGTTTGGGAGGAAATCTTTATTGTCTTGTGATTGTTGATGACTATTCAAGATACACATGGGTATTCTTCCTTCATGACAAATACAAAGTTGCATCATGCTTCAAAAAGTATGCCAAGAGAGCATAAAATGAGTTTGAAGTGAAGCTCAAGAAGATTAGAAGCGACAATGGGAAAGAATTTGACAACACAAACATTGAAGCCTATTGTGATGAAGTTGGGATCAAGCATGAGGTCTCCGCAACATATACTCCTCAATAAAATGGTGTAGTTGAGAGAAAGAACTAGGACATTGATCACACTAGCAAGAACAATGCTTGATGAGTACAACACTCCCTAAAGCTCTATGAGCGGAAGCTATTCAACACCGCATGCTATGCATCCAACTGCCTATTCCTTCCAAAGTTTCTTGGCAAGACAACTTATGAGTTGCTCAATGGGAAGAAGCCTGATGTCTCCTTTAGGGTGTTTGGTTGTAAATGCTACATCTACAAGAAGCGACAACACCTAGGGAAGTTTCAAAGATATTGTGATATTGGTTTTCTTGTCGGTTACTCATTAAAGTCCAAAGCATATAGAGTATTTAATCATGCCACCGGCTTGGTTGAAGAAACATATGATGTGGAATTTGATGAATCTAACGGCTCCCAAGGAGCACATGAGAATCTTGATGATGTAGGTGATGAACCATTGAGGGAGGCTATGAAGAACATTTCGGTTGGAGACATCAAGCCTAAAGATGATGAAGATGATGTACAAGTGATTGATCCACCTTCTTCATCAAGTGTGCCACAAGATGGTGATAAAGATGGGAGAGTAGAAAATGAAGACACTCATGTCTCCCATGATCAAATGGTGGCACAAGAACAAGATGTTGATGCTCCACAACCTCCTCCTCAAGTGGTCAATAGAAGAAACATACCTCTACTACAAGATCATCCACAAGATCTCATCATAGGGAGTCCATCAAAGGGTGTAATGACTCGTTCACAAAAACTTGCTTCATTTATTGCTCATCACTCTTTTGTCTCTTGCTTTGAGCCTACTAAGGTTGAAGAAGCTCTTCAAGATCTGGATTGGATAAATGCCATGCATGAAGAGTTGAACAACTTCACCTCGCAATGAAGTGTAGACTCTTGAAGAGCGACCTAAAGGTGCAAGATTCATTGGAACAAAGCAGGTGTTCCGAAACAAGCAAGATGATCAAGGTGTAGTTATGAGGAACAAGGCAAGACTAGTAGCAAAGGGGTTCTCTCAAGTTGAAGGTTTGGATTTCGGAGAGACCTTTGCACTGGTTGCAAGACTAGAAGCCATTCGTATCCTCCTTGCATATGCATCACATCATGAAATGAAATTATATCAAATGGATGTGAAAAGTGCATTTTTAAATGGCTTTATTAATGAACTAGTCTATGTTGATCAACCTCCCGGGTTTGAAGACCCTAGATATCCTAATCATGTTCATAGGTTGTCCAAGGCATTATATGGGCTTAAGCAAGCCCCAAGAGCTTGGTATGAGCGCCTTCGGGACTTCCTCATTGAGAAGGGCTTCACCATTGGGAAGTTCGACACCACACTATTCACCAAGAAGCTTGATGGGCATATCTTCATTTGTCAAGTGTATGTTGATGATATCATCTTTGGATCATCAAATGAAGATTCTTGCAAAGAATTTGGTGAATTGATGTCGAAGGAGTTCGAGATGTCAATGATTGGAGAGCTTACATTCTTTCTTGGTTTTCAAGTCAAGCAAATGAGAGAAGGGATTTTCATCTCTCAAGAGAAATATACAAATGATCTTCTAAAGAGATTCAAGATGGATGAATGTAAGCCAATCAAGACACCAATACCAACTAAAGGACATCTCGACCTAGATGAGGAAGGTAACAAGGTTAATCAAACTCTCTACCTCTCTATGATTGGTAGCTTGTTGTATTTAACCGCATCTAGGCCCGACATCATGTTTAGTGTGTGTATGTGTGATAGATTTCAAGCTAATCCTAAGGAAACTCATTTAATTGGCATAAAAAGAATCCTTAGGTATCTTAAGCACACACCAAGCATTGGTCTTTGGTATCCCTAAAGGAGCTAGATTTGAATTAATTGGCTATTCCGATTCGGATTATGCCGGGTGCAAAGTTGATAGAAAAAAGCACATCCGGAGGGTGCCATTTGCTTGGTAGATCACTTGTGTCTTGGTCCTCCAAGAAACAAAATAGTGTGACTTTGTCCACCGCCGAAGCGGAATACATTGCCGCGGGTGCTTGTTGTGCACAAATACTTTACATGAAACAAACTTTGCTAGACTATGGTGTAGTTCTAGAAAAAGTACCTCTTTTGTGCGACAATGAAAGTGCGGTAAAACTTGTAAATAATCCGGTTTAACACTCTCGCACCAAGCACATAGATATCTGCCATCACTTTCTTAGAGATCATGTTGCTAAGAATGATATTTCACTAGAAGGTGTAAGGACCGAGGATCAATTGGCGGATATCTTCACTAAACCGCTAAATGAGGCAACATTTTGTAAATTGCAGAATGAGCTCAATGTTCTTGATTTTAGCAACTTTACTAAAAGATGAGCTTAGTGTTGTCCCATGCATTGCATTGTAATATACAACATGTTTAATGTTTGGTAATGCATATAAGGCTTGTCTAACATGGTTAAGATAACCGCCTAAAAAGCGTGTGAAGAAGCTTAACCTTGGATCAAACTTGACAAGCAGCTAGATTTACATTCAAGTATTGCATATGCATGAATGTTGTTTTGTTGTTTATCTTAATCTGCCCTCTTATTGCCTATTTTCTTAAAAAGAATTATAGCCCTAAGGCAAAATATTTTTGAAAAACATGAGGGTTTGAGAGAGGTCACTCACATTCAGTCCCAATTGGTGTTTATTTGGATCTTATTGGAGTTGGGACTTGATTAGGAACAGGCAGCACGAAGGACATTGAAAATTTGCTGAAGAAAGAGTGACCGGACGCTGCACCGGACTCTGAAGTCCAGCGTCCGGTTAGTTCACAGGAGGTGAACTGCTGCTGAGAAGGAGTGACCGGACGCTGAAATAGTGTTCTCCCAGCGTCTGGTCAGATGGTGGCTCTACGTCCGATCGATTGAAGACGAAGATGAAGGCTTGCACCGGACTCTGGCTGCGTCCGGTCGGTGTTCACCGGACGCGTCCGATCATGATTCTAGGGGTTTTGGACCTTACTGGAATCAACCGGACGCTGGGTGGCAGTGTCCAGTCATTGCCATCGAAGCGTCTAGTTAGTAGAAAACGTGTGGCATCAGGTTTCTTTCTCTGATTCCTTTTCTGATCCGTTGGGGGCCAACATATATCATCGCGCGTGTTTGACCTAACCTTTATTCCGCATCATCGTCGTGCCGACATCACCGTCCCGAGCACTGTGCCCTAGCCACCGAGCAAGCCTACTCCTGAGCACCGCTCCCTGCACTGCCACAGTCATTCCCGTGCGCCGCCTCCACTGCCCTTGCCTATGCCGCTTGCCCAAGCGCTCATGCCACCGCAGCAGCGCCACCGGAGCCCTAGCACCGCCACCATGACTCGCGACGCCGTCCCCGTGCCGAAGCAGCGCCCTACTCCTACATCTCCACTGCCCATGCCATGCCAAGCTCTAGTGCCGCCTCACCAGTGCCCGTACCTCTGCCCTAGCAGCCGAGCTTGTGCCCTAAGTCGGCTCCTCCACATCTTCTCGGTCGCCGATTTTCATCGAGCCACGAACCCTAACCCTAGCCTCACAGTTTGGTGGTTCCACGTGCGTCGTTTCTTTTCTTCTCAGATCGCCGGTTCATCAGGTAGCAAGCCCACATCTCAATTTCGTACCTAATTGCTTGCTTTCTTAGGGTTTCATATCTCTAGATGCATAATTAAAATTATTTGTATATCCTATCTATTCAATCGTGCAGCGAGTCGGTGCCGTTGAGGTCTCAGTGGTAGTTGTCAGTCAACTTGGGGCCAAGCTCATGAGTACGGATTGAGGCCAAGCCTCGAAAGTGACAGTAGGCAGTTGTTTCTAGTCAGCGGCAGTTGATTCTTCTTAGATCCTTCAGATGGCTCATGTGAAGAATGTCGGAGGTGGTCCCGGTGATGAGGATCCACGACCCCCGCCTCACCAGCCTGCAGATCCAAAAGGACAAGGCGACGAAGAAGCTATCAACCAGGAAGCAGAAGTACCTAGATGCAGAGACAGCCAGAGCAGCCACCGTTGTAGAGGCCGCAGAGCATGCCGAGAGAGGAGGTGCTCATAGTGGAGTGGTTATTGCAGATCAGTAGCTTACACCAGCACAGAGGGCAGCCGTTGAACAGGTTGAGCGTCGCTATGGTAATCTAGCTGGGACAGCCATGGTTGGAGGATGACGACTTGTTCTACAGGAGACTCAGCCTTAGGGGGAGTCACAGCAGCAGCCATAGCCAGCAGAGCTGACAAGGCAGGCCCAGGAGGGAGAGCAGACTCAGGAGGGACAGTAGGTCAAGGAGACAGAGCAGGCACCTCAGCCACAGCTTCGCCGCTCTAGTCGTACTATGCCCTAGTCACACCGAGGGTAGAGGCATAGCGGACAGGGTTCTCATCCACCGCCTAGACCACAGGATCCGCCTCCAGTGACACACTTGGACTTGAGGGCTGCCATGGCCAAGCAGGTGTAATAGCTGAGATTTGTGGAGTTTGAGGTGTGGTTTCCTCCAAGGAGAGATGAGCGTGCATCTGAGGGTTTCTACACACCTCTGCAGGAAGATTTCTATAATACCTATCTCAATAGTGGGGTAGTTTTCAGATCTCAGAGAATCTGCAGCATTGAGTCTATAGTAGCAACAGCCAGGAGAGCACATTCGCCCCTACCTTGCATATCTATCGGGGCTAACAGACTTGATTGGATGGACCGATTATATGTTCCATCTTGGGTTTGTCAGTTCTATGCTACTCTCTGGATTGACCCGCAGCATAACTATATTCACTTTGCATTCAGAGGCAGAGATTACTGGCTGACTGAGCACTAGGGTCAGGGAGATACTCAGGCTTTAGGAGCAGCCTGTCAGATTACATGAGGTTTGCTATGGATAGACAGCGCCTCCTAGACACCCTCATGGCGGTATGGTGCCCCCTACAGACTTGGTTCGTCACTGTTTCATAGAGCCTTTTGGCGAAGGGTCGAGGAGGAACCCGAGTGATCTCACTCCTACTGCTCGTGTGCTAGAGGCTATCATGAGGAGGATATTGCTACCGAGGATGGGGTATCACGAGGGCTTGATTCGCATACAGTTGTGGCTTATCAACTCTCTGATGCAGCAGATAGTTTTTGATATTTGGGATCTTCTTCTGTTAGAGATGGAGGACACTATAGCTGAGGGATTCAGAGGTCACAGGTAGCTACCCTATGCTCACTAGATCACATTCCTTTTCCATAGGGCAGTTATAGTGAGGCCGCCAGAGATGCTAGCTGAGTACAGTGGTGCTACGATAGAGTTCCCTGCTTATAACCTGACTCAGATGATCTGGCACAGTACACCTACAGCACCTAGTCAGCCGTGCCGTCGTCCTGAGGTGCTGAAGACTGCAGCCTAGTAGGATGATATTATCAGGGGTATTGCAGCTACCAAGGAGGAGCAGCTTGCTCAGCAGAAGGGGGCAGTCGAGAGCGACCCCAGTGATAGCTCAGATGAGGACTACCGGGACATTCCTCAGATGCCTGCATATCAACATGATCATGAGGCTGGCAACTCCAGTTCAGCTCCACCTACACCACAGACAGACCCCGCTCTTCTTGCCATACTTGAGAGGATGAGGCAGGATTAGGCTCGCCAGGCATAGGAGATAGTTGTTACTTTCGCCCAGTTCCAGACTTGGCAGGACGAGTTTTAGAGACAACAGCTGGCTATTCAGCAGCAGACGTAGGCTCTATAGTAGCAGCAACAGGCCATGCATTAGTAGCAGATCCTAATGCAGCAGCAGCTACTTGGATTTATGCAGCATGTTGTGATAGCTATTGGGGCTCTACCACCACAGTCTTCGCCCTAGCTTGGTCAGTATGCCACTACTTCTATGACTCTAGTATTATAGCCTAGTGGGCTTTAGAGTCAGGGACAGCCACTAGCATAGTTTGCTTCACCCATAGAGTAGGTGTCCCAGTATTTTGCTTCGCCAGTGCTAGCCCTACAGTTCACACCTCTTCAGACAAGCTTCACACTGGTAGAGACGTCCTCGCTGCTAGTTCTAGAGACTACAGTGTCCAGGAGCCTTGGTGCTTCCTTCAGTGAGTTGATAGGGTAGCCTACTCCTCCATATCTACATGTCCCAGGTCCTTCTATCGTTGCACCTATTACCGGGACTACAGAGATGCTCCCTTCCTCAGTGGCATCATTAGAGCCGGCTGCTTCAATCATACCAGCACAGCATACAGCAGCTCCAGTCCCTGATACGACCTAGACTGCTTCAGCATTGCTTCTAGCTATAGAGGGTCAGACAGCTCAGAGCTCAGGGTCAGATGATGATGGCACACAGTTCCAGCTCGCTCCTCGCACCTCAGCGCCTGACTCGTCCGTTGTAGCCCCACCGACCGACCCTTAGGTTTTGGTGTTTGACGCCAAAGGGGGAGAGGGATCGAGTATGTAGACTTACGGGGAGCAACATATCTAGGGGGAGCTTAGTTTTTATAGTAGCTTATATATTACATTTGGATTTTTATGTGTGATACACTATTATGCATTCATCGTGTGTTTACTTTCATGCATTGAACTATATATGTGATAGTGATATCTACGTGATCGTGATATATGACATGTGTGCTCTCTACTTTGGATTATTTATATGTCATATCACTTGTGTTATGCTCATTTGATTTGCTTCCGCATTTTTACTCCGATGCAAATGAGCTTTGTTACTTGTACTCATGCTTATTTCATATCTTTGGAGTACATTATGATGGCTTGGGCCATATAAGCTTGACTAAATCTTTTGTTCTTATTGCTAAAAGCTTATATGAACCAAGCATGTTAAAAACCTCATCTCTTTCACATACTCGAGGTAGTATTGTCATCAATCACCAAAAAGGGGGAGATTGAAAGCATCTAGGCCCCTAGTTGGGTTTCGGTGATTAATGACAATACATGATTACTATGACTAACGTGTGTTTTGCAGAGGCAATTGAGTTAGGTCACGGTAATGGAGATCGATTGGGCTATCATGATGGTCATGCCCCTACGATGGAAATCATTTCAGTTTTCAAAGGATGGACGACTAAGGTTAAGGATGGACTAGTTCTAAGTGTCGATTGGAGTTGGAGTGACACTTAGAGTAGTTTAGGACTTTGTTTTTCCTTTGGCCATACTATTAAGGGGGGTATGGATGGGTAGCTTGACCTAGGTGAGTCTAGTGGGTTAGGTGTGGTGCACACTTGCTAAAACTAGCGATAGGTAGCTCCTACATAGTCCTTAGATCCAATGGAGCAAACTTCATTCACATATGATCGAGAGTTGGAAGTGAATGGAGGGTCAAATACTGACCGGACGCTGGCGCAGAGTTCGATCAGTTCATTTGATCAAGGTGATTTCGTTCGGTGCGACCGGACGCTGGAAGGTCAAGTGACCGGACGCTGAGAGCCAGCATCCGGTCGTTTCCAGTAAGGTTCCAGAGAGGGAAAATCACGACCAGACGTGTCCGGCCAGTGCTGACCGGACGTTGGCCAGTGTCTGGTCACACTGTAAACTCTAGAGTTTGGGGTGAACTGATCGGAGCGTCCGGTCAACATGACCGGAGCATCCGGTCACCCTGTAGAGGCACATAACGGTTTATTTTTAGCCGATGTTATAAATAGAACCTCCACTCGTGTGTGGGGGTACTTTTGCTCATTCCAACAGCTAAGAAACACCTTAGAGAGTGCTAAGAAGAGCAAGGTCCTAGTGAGGTGATTGAGATTTGAGAATCCCAAAGAGAGCCCTCATTAGTGAGATCAAGAGTAGCAAAGTGTGCATCTACCCTTCTCATTAGGCTTGTCGTGGTCAAGTGAGAGTTCGTGCTTGTTACTCTTGGTGATCGCCATCACCTAGATGGCTTGGTGGTGACTGGGAGCTTGGTGATCATCTAGAGAGCTTGTGGATGACCCAACTCACATTGTGAGCAGTTGTGGGTGATTCACCGTGACGGAGTGTCGAAGAATCGACCCGTAGAGAGCACTTGATCCTTGCGCGGATCAAGGGGGAGCAACACCCTTGCGCGGGTGCTCCAACGAGGACTAGTGGGGAGTGGCGACTCTCCGATACCTCGGCAAAACATCACCGTGTTCCTCCTTCTCTATTTACTTTGAGCACTTACTTTGAGCATTTACTTTGAGCAATTCAATTCTTATCTTTACATTCATAGGATTGCCATGCTAGAGTAGGATTGGAATTTAGGTTGCAAGTCTTTTGTGTGGTAGAACAATTAGAAACACTTTCTAGGAACAAGGGGTTAATTGGGCTAATCATAGGATTTAATTATTGCAAAGAAATTTAGAATTAGCCCAATTCACCCCCCTCTTGGGCATCTTGATCCTTTCAATGCACTAACATTTAAACATGATGCTTATGACATGTTTTAGTAAGTGATTTATGGTGTAACACCGAGGGTGTTACACCCACCCCCATCGGTCGATGCCGCTGGCTTCGCACTGTCTGCTTTCTGCCCCAACCTCCCCTTCCTCTCTCTCTCACTCCTCTCTCCCAAAGTGGCCCAAAGCGCAGCCACCTTCACATGCTACGCATGGCCTGCCTGGTGGTGCCCCAGCCATGTGGCATAGCCCCTCGGTAGGGTGGTCGCTCGCCCGCATCGGGCACCTTCGCCCCACTCTGCCTTGATGCTCCTTTGACCAGATCCACTGCGCGGCGAGAGATCCGATGGTGGTGGGGACTACGGTGCTGGTTGCAGGGGCTACAGGTGGCTGCGTGTCGAGCCCACGATACCAGCGCCCATGAAGGGGTCGGTCCCCGCTGTTGATGATGATTTCATCAACATTCTAGTTGTCAAAAATGTCACAAATCTGTGACATATGAAAGGACATAAGCTAACCATGAATGTTCTTGGTTCAAATAACTTGGTTCCACATGTACATGTCCTCTATTTGAATGTAGGTACAAAATGGCTAAAAAACCAAGCTTGGGGGCCCAACTTGACATGTCTCCCGACCACCCAAGTATGGCAAATGGACAAACCAACTCCACCATCGTGATAAGCAATGCTTCTAGAAGCTAACTGCAAAAGATGGGCCTAATTTGGCTCCATATGGAGGTCGGGAGACCTCCCCATGAACCCTATCAGCCACTGCAAGCTAGCCAGGATCCTCCCAACACACTCCCAAGCACTCCTAGCCTTTGGATGAAGAGTGTGTTTTCTCTCAAGGGTGGAAGATGAAGTCCCACAGATTCATGGGCCCACAACGAAGCATCCGATGTACCCAAGGTAGCCAACCACACACTATGGTAGTGGGCCAACCTTCTGGAAGGGGAGATAGGTCCCACCTATCATAGGGAGGTTGGCTGACCTCCCTATGGTGGCTTTCGGCATCCCGCTTGCACCCACCACCTTAGTGCATGCCTCTATGCACTCCCATGATCTCAGCCTTTGATTCAATGGTTGATTGATCTAATGGTGCTTGATGGAGGTCACACGGATCGATGACGTGGCGCCAGAGTAGCCCCTACTCCACCTCCACCTATAAATACCCCCCTAGACCCTCACTCTTAAGACACACCACAAGGAGCAAGCCTCTCCACTCTCTCAAGATGTAGTAGTGCTAGTATAGTTGGGAGTTAGAGTGAGTAGTGAGCTTAGTCTCTGAGTTTCAGATCTTGTCTTCTAGGAGGTCCGGTATAATCTTGTATCTTTCTCTCTTTGTAAGACTTTGCTTATTTAATATATTACTCTTTCTCTACTTAGTTCTTACTTTGTGCAATATTATACTTTTTTATAGTATTGTAGTGTACTTAGATTGTCATATAGTTGTTATATACTTGGTTGTGATCCTGGAAACACACCTGTATTGCGATCATCGCCTGTCATAGGGTGCTCTAGCTGAGCTGATGTACATAGCTAGAGTAGTGAGAGAAGGTGTAAGCGTGGTGCTTATACATTATCTTGCCTTTGGTTACCGCTTGTTGCATGGATTGTTTGTGGTAGCTAGCAGGTGGGGACAGTCCTGTCTAGCCTTTGCATTCCACCACATGTTGTAGACAAGTTCTTAAAAGGTAGGGCTCTAGTAACAAGGTAGCTACTTCGGGTAGGGGTTTTGTCTCCTATTATCTCGCCTATCACCTAGAATACTTGTGAGGTATCAACCGGGTTATTTCAATTGTATGATTAAGTTAAGTTCATAAGGTAGAGTTTGAATCATTGGAAACCTTATACTCACTCATTGTCCTCCTACTAGCTAGATTGCTTATCTTTATGTTTGGACTTCTCCTGCATGTGTCATTGCCCATCATATACATCCTTTACCCTCACTCTAGCTAGTTGGTATATTAGTTGGTAGATACATGATGGTTATCTATCACATTCTTTAACCATTGCTTCCCTGAGGATAAATACGATACCCTGGAATACCCCTAGGAGAAATGCTACAAAGGTATTTATGTGCACCTATGGAATATTCTACATGAGCATAATAAATACCAACACCCGCCGGCCTCATAGTAGGTGAAGTCCATCTTGTTGATGGTGGCAACGGCGTGGCAGCCTCTGGTGAACTCCACATGCCAGTGAGCCTCCATTTCGCAAGCAGCAAGGAGATGTTGCAATGTGCTGAAAATATATGTCGTAAGCGTATGTTTAAAGTGTTTCGGATGTTCTAGAGGTATGTTGCAATTGTTTTAGATGAATGTTGGAAAAGTAGATCAGAATGTTGCATATGTTGCAATGGTTGCACACGTATGTTGCAAAGGGTTGTTCCCGATGTTTCATCTCTGTTTTTGGATGTATTGTTGCAAGTGTGTTTATCTGGATGTTGCATATTTTTCACACATATGCTGCAAGTGTTTTGTCTAGATATCGTGTATGTTTGCAATGGGTTTCAAGTTGTTTTAATGTGTTTTTACAAGTGTTTTATAAGCATGTTTCTAGTGTTTCATTTGTCTTCATACATATGTTTCAACATCTAGATGTTCCATAAGTAGATAGGTAGCACATGTTGTAATGCGCGTGAGAAGCGGAGGGGACATAAGCGGTCCCCGCATGCGATCTGGCGGCATGGGCCCTGCATGGGCATGTGAAAGCCAGGTGCAGGCAGGGCGTCCTGGGTTTTTTTTTGCGAGTGTGGGTGTGGATTGCTGGTGCGAGAGCGGGCATCCGGATGCGGGCCTCGAGTCGGACGTCCGGGCGATAGTCATCCCGTTTTTTAGGAAACTGGAGGGGTTTTAGCCCCTACACGGATGTTTTGTCTTGCTTAACCATGCCTCCCATTCTATAAAGTTTTTTTTACATCAATAAGCTTAAAATAAATCTAGAAAAATACAAGCATATCCATGCCAAGATGGAGACTTGAATTTAAGTAGACAAGTTTTATTGTATCCAGAACTGAGCGCCCATTCTATAACCTGGCAGATATATATATGCCGCATGTCTAGAGTTATCTAGGATACATATATTTGTCGTGCTATTTATACTAGCTTGGCATATAGCTATGCTAGGGATAAATTTTTTGACACATGCCTCCAAACATGCATGTATATGGAAGTTGTTATATATTTTAGGTGTCTAAATTTTCAGATCATTCTATACAACTAACTAGTACAATTAAAATCACAACTTACAAAACATAATTCACATTTTTTTCTATAGTCAAACAATAACAAATTTACCTATTGCATGAACAATAATAAAAAATAGACACCTAAAATATAGGAGAAGTACATGTATATATGTAAATAAAGTCAAATTTGTCCTACAAAATATACACGGTATCAATGGCATAACTTCAACGAGTAGATGCCGATTGTGGCTTGGTCGCGGTGGCAGTAGCAGTGGTAACGGACCTTGACCACGTGGGTGCTTGTTGTGATCAGGATTGTGCAAGGGTTTTCCACAATACGCCCTATTTTCGAGGAGGAGATTGTTGGCATTCTTAACATTTACATATAAATCCACAAGCGCATGGATATCATTGTAACATTTCATCGGGAGTATTTTATGTATCGTTATTTGTTTTTTCATAGGGAAGGTGTTGGTATAAAGTTGAAAGCATCTAGGCCCCTAATTCGGTTTTGGCGATTAATGATGACACAATTATTGTGACTAACGTGTGTTTTACAAATATAATTTAAGTTAGGCCATAGTGATGATTGATGATTGGGCAATCAATGGTTTTCATGCCCCTATTGATGAATTTCGTTTTGATTTTCAAAGGATATTGGATAGAGTTAAGTACAGACTAGTTCTAAGTGTCATATAGAGTTGGAAGACACTTAGAGTAGTTTATGACTTTGTTTGCCCTTTGACCATACATTATAACGGTGGGTATAAACTAGTAGCTTGACCTAGGGGAGTCTAGTGAGTTAGTGTGGTGCACACTTGTGAAACTTAGCACTAGGTAGCTTAGAGGAAGCCCAAAAGTCAATTGGAAATTAGCCATATTCACATAGATGGATTGAAATGGAAATGAATAGGCAAACCTCAGTAGCACCGAATTAATCTGGTGTCCTTGCAAAGGGATCACCGGATTATGCACTAGCGGGTTTCAGCTAGGGTTAGCTGAACAGTGAGGTTCTAGCTTCACAGAATTGATTCGGTGCTTAGACAATGGATCATCTGGTAATGTCTAGAGAGGTTCCAGAGAGGTAAATGACCACCGGATTATGCGTTACTAACGGTTTGGCTTGTCTGAAACTAGTCATTGAATAGGCACTGGATTATTCCGATGCTCTATTCAAATGGCCACTGGATCATCTAGTGATGTTAATTTCTATGTAGTGGGTTTCAAACGCTAGTTGCTTGTGTGGGCCTATTTATACCCCTCCATCTCAGCCATAGAAGCTCTCTTGCTACTTTGAACAATTGGTTATGGTCACTGGTGAGCAAGGGGGAGTTCAAGCTTAATTAAAAGAGTGATTGGGAATTTCTAATTGCAATATTAAGGACTCCATTAGTGCTAAAAGAGTAGCAAGTGTGCATCCACTCATCTCATTAGGCTTGGTTAGGTCAAGTGAGAGTTTGTGCTTGTTACTCTTGGTGATCGACATCACCTAGACAGCTTCTTGGGGATTGAAGCTTGGTGATCTCTCGGTGGAGTTTGTGAGAGATCCAACCATGTTGTGAGCGGTTGTGTGTGATTCACCATGTCAGAGAGGTGAAGAATCTGCTCATAGAGAGCACTTGGTCCTTACATGGATCAATGGGAGCTATACCATTGCGCAGGTGCTCCAACAAGGACTAGCAGGGTGTGCTGACTCTCTGATACCTCGAGAAAATATCATCGTGTTCCTAACCCTCTCTTATATTTGTGCAATTAATTTCATGTATTTACATTCTTTATTAGTATTTCCATGCTAGTATAGGGTTTGAACTAGGGTGCAAAATGTTATGCATAGGATAGGAAAAAAATATGCACAAGGGGTGAAATGGGCTAAGTGATAGGTTTTAATTTTGAGAGAATTTTAGGTTAGCCTAATTCACCCCCTCTTGGGCATCTTGATACTTTCGGTTGGTATTGTAGCATCATGCTCATTGGATTAGGCTTCACCGCCTAGAGCAGGATATCCGACGGGGATCGGTGCCCTCCCATGTTCGAAGGAGATGATTTTCCTTATTGAGAAATTTGTATGGATGCGGATCTAGAGACCTTAGACGTGGGAGAGTTTATAGACACCATACAAGGCTTCCCAAAACCTAAGGATCATATCAACTTTGTTGGTGATGAGGTAAATCACGAAAAGTGGAATGGAAAGGTCCAAAACACCCTCTTTAGATGCCTTTGCAAAGAGGTGTTCAATCGTGTGCAGAACCACAAGGACCCCCATGCACTATGGTCAGACATTTATGCCCTCTATGAGGGAACCAAGAGTGAGCTTGAGGAATATTATCACCTTATTATGAAAAAGTTAAATTCCTTTGAGATGCTTCCTCGTGAAAGTGTTAATGAAGTGTACACTCCCTTATAGTTTGTGTCATCAAATACAATTGGCTTAATCGTGATAGCAAAGCTAGATACCAAAAAGTGCTTGCCAGTTTCTGGATTGTTAGATGTTTAGGCAAATTCAAGCAGACTTAATAGTAAGGTTTGTAACAAACATGTGCACATGTGGTCTACTCATTGAAACCATACTAGTCACATAAACAAGAAACAAAGAAACTGAAGGTGCGCTGTTATAACCCGATGTGGGTCTAGTGCTAGAGGCACAAGTGGCACCGTTCCCACTAGTAATCTTAGGTGATGCAGTTCGAGGTACACATGCAGTCTAGTGAACCACAAAAAAGTAGTCATACATGTAACACTAGAAGATGTGAGCAGTCGTCCTATGAAGGTGTGGTCCCAATAAAACCTAATCATCTGTCAGCGGAGAACAGTGGTGGTGTGGTGGAATTTCAAGTGCCATGAGGTAGAGAGAGACCACCTCCTTTATGAGCTAGTGGACAATGGAGACCAATATTGATGTTTTGGAATTTTAGATACTGTGAGGCAAATGAAGACCACCACCTTTTTGTGCCAACGAAGGAAGACGGGGTGACGCACGTGGACGCTTGCAATGTCACTAGGAGTGGAATTTCATGTACCACGAGACAAAAACTTCCTTTTAGAGTACAAGACAAAGGGATACTATAACACCCTAGGTGTTAAGCATGCATTTGGCATTGGCATTGCATGAGCACAAGCATCATTGATCATTCATGAGCATGAGCATCTCAAATTTTATCTCTATGATTGCTGATATCACATGTGTTTGTTACTTAATGCTTTACATATGCTAGGATTTACATGTGACCAATGTATAAAATGTTTGTGGGACCTTAGGAGTACCTTAAACATGTTTAGAATGTCACATGGAACAACTTTGGTATTCATGACTTGGACCCATTTGGCCTCTAAGTCATTGTTATAGTGTAGGCTTTCATTTTCTAGTTGTATGATTGATCTAAGTTGAACTATACTCTAGAGACTTTGCATGGCAGTGCACCCTTAAGAAAAGTTGTAGTACTTGACTAGGGTAATAACTTTAATTTTTGGGTCAAGACCTAATTCGGTGCATAGCATGCCCAAAAATAGTCCACAAGTAGTAATAGAATTACTGTTTTTGACTTTGAAAATTTTTCTAAGGCTGGGATCGCATTATAGTTTCAAGTGATGCACTTTAGGATAATATAACTTGTGAACCATTAGGATTTAGGCCAAAGTCCTTTTAGCAATATTGTAGATCATATGTAGCTCTACAACTTTTGTTAATAAAGCTTTTTTTAAGAACGAACGGATTTGGAGTTAGATGATCGCTAAGTTGCTTTGTCAGGCGCTGTCATCGGCTCTGATGGCCGTGCCCATGCATGTGTCGGTGGCCAACCAGCCATAGGCCGTGTGCACTGCATGGCGGTCATATGTCAGCATTGGCCCGGCTGGTCGGGCCACAGCGTGGTGAAAAGTGAGGCGACGTCGTGCTCAATCCATTCCTCGCTCTCTCGCTCTCGCTCGCCTTCCCTCTCACTTGCCAAGCAGCAGCGCCATCGTTGCCATCGTCGCCATGAGTTTTGCTGCACTCGCTCGCTGCCATCGCTGCACCATTTTCCAATCGATCACGCCAACAACTCTGCCTTGTTCCGCGCTTCAACCTCCACCCCTTTGCCAAGCACTTCGAATCTAGGTAGGGTCGTATTTTGTCATTTCCGCCATCAGTGTTCTTGCTGGAGCACCGCCGAGCTCAATGCTCATCGTGGCTAGCCACAATCTGGGCACCTTTACTCTCTCTCTCCCTCATCTAATCTTCGTCATAGGTCCTAGCATCTTAATCCATTGTCTAGTTTGATGCTACCGCTTGGTTGCGTCAAAACGCGTCGCCGTTCTGCGCGCGGCCACCATGGTCGCCGTGGCACTCGAGCTCGCCGTTGTCGAGCTAGTCTATCATCTCCCTCCTCTCTCAAGCATCTTAGGTTGAGTGCCCCTAGACCTTGTGTATGGCATGATGGAGACCTGCCTTTCGTCGCCGTCTAGCCGGAATGGTGGGAGCACCACAGTGCTCCATGCACCGCCGCCGCGGCATGCACGCGGTCGGAGCTCACCGCTGCCTAACCGGAGCCCTAACCACCATAGATAGCTTTGTTAGGATTTCGCATAGCCATAGCACACCTCACCGGAGCACATGATGGTTGAAGAATGCCGACGTACCACCGCGCTACCTCCACCGTCCGACATTGTCACCGGCGAGCTGTCTCCGGTGAACCCTAGGTTGCGTAGTCACCACCTATCGTCGCGGCTTGATGAAAGGAACACATTGGTGTCACAATCGTCACCGGTGATCTCACCGCCAGTGAGATAGGGCTGGCCAGAGCACCTCCTCTGCTCTAGAGTCGCTGACATGTGGGTCCTACTAACTAGCGGGCCCCATCTGTCAGTCTGTGTATTATTTGATTTTCTGATTTGTTTTCATAGATTTGAATGCATGTTTCAAAAATTCATATCTCAAGCTAAGAGTGTCCAATTTTGGTGAACCAAATTTTGTTGGGTTCCTCATGAAATGTAGTATTTGATAAAAATATGAAATGCACTATTTCTGATATGTTTCTAGGAGAATTAAATGGAGCTAAATAAGTGCTTTTACATTGTTTACAATCTTGTAAAATACATAACTTGTGCTAGGGAAGAGATAAAATTGTGATTCCAATTTTGTTGATCTTGTGTTGGCATGCTCTAGCTAGAAAAAATACTAAACTTGCAATAAACTTGATTGGAGTAAGGTCTTTCTATTTATCTTTTAATAAATGGTGTTTTCTAAGGAAATTCATAAGGATAAAAATAAGTAACATATTGCCATTCAAATTTTTGTAAAGTGTTAATGGGTTTTAATGAAGCTAACAAAAATATTAAATATGTTTCTTGACACTTTTCAATAGGCTAAACTATTTTTCCTAAAATAAACCTAAGCAATTTGTCATTTTTGTATAGAGGGTTATACTTATCCAATTAGCATAAAATTTGCACAGTAGACTTTTGGGGTCATATGTACATTACTGTAATTTTCTCTAAATTTATAGAGTAGTGGAAATATTTATCTCATAAACCACCTTATTATATAAAGAAATTAATAAAGGTATCTAAATACATTAGTTTGGCATAAACATAATATTTTCTGTAGTTCTTGTGATTCATATGATCTACTTATAATGGTAGTTGTGCTTGAAGTTGATTGGTTATAAGCAGCTACTTAATTATTGCATTACAATTCTGCTAGATGGTTACAGGAGTAGTTTCTGTTGTATTGATGAATTCAAGATGATAATTACATTTCCTATGAAACTTGTTATTAACAAAGTTGTATATAACTTACTTATCTTACTTGTGTCAAATTTTCATGGTAATAGACTAAATGGTTTGGGAGTTATAGCTGTTAGAAGTCTGCTATCAGAATTTGCTTGTCTACTGGATAGATCTGGATGATTGAATTGTTTAACCTAGATAGCTATTAAATCATCTTGTGATGACTAAATGAAAGTTGTAGACAATTTTATGATCTTTCTAGAAAGTCCTAGATCACAGCAATTGGTTGAGTAAAACTCTAGTTATGATCTAAACTTGTAGTTGCTATGTTGTGGTCCAGAAATAGACTTAGTGTGGATTCTTGAAAATTCTAGAGAAGAGATATGCACCTACTCAGTAAATAAGAATTCAACTTGGTTATCATCTAAGTAACTTGATATAATCATCAACATAGAATCACTCATGTTCTCATGTCATATCATTCACAATCCTTCTTATGCATCCATGATACTTACTTTATGCATATGCATGCAATAGGTGCAGCGGAAGAAATCATGTTGGTGGAACTCGAAGCCGATCCACAAGAGGAGAACCAGGAAGCTTAGCACCAAGAAGCTCCAGGCGAAGGCGAGCCTAAAGTTGATCATCTCCAAGAGTGCCCTGACCACTAGTCGGCCACGTTTGTGAAAGGCAAGCCCCGGAGCATTCTAACATCCTATGTGTTCTAATACCAACTTGAGTCCTTTTTATGTTAATGCATTAAGTACTAGGAGTTGATTGGAACCACTTGCTACATATACTTTCCTTGTCCAAAAATATCTATCTTGAATTCTATGTAGGTCCAGGATCGACCTTTATGCTTAGCCATGCTTAGACCAGTAGAAGTCGAGTGATTTCCTGTCACCTGCGAGCTATAGGTGGTGACTTGATCACGGTTGGCTATATTATGCTATCGTGGAACATAACCTGGTGATGTTGAATAATTGGAGACCGGGTGGAATCTTATATGTTAGGTGTGGTGACTTATAGTGATTCCGTCTGTGTCGTTTAAGGACCGGCCGTTGGAGGCTCTCTTGTCATGTTGAACGCATGCCTCTCACATAGTTGGCCGGATAAGTCGTTTTGATCGTGAAGCCAAGTAGCTCAACTCAGGCTAGGGACACGAGTAGTTAAAGTGTGCCCCTGGAGGTAGTAAGGATGTGTGGAGAGCCAATAGCGTGAGTCCAAGGGCGGATTCGAGTCTCGAGCTTCCTGACAGATTGGCAGTATCTTTGAGGGTACGGCGCTGGTCTTACCTACGATTTGGACCTGAGTTGTACCAAAGGTGACCCGATGCGATCCTAACGGGGGGAGTATGGGTGTGTGTTTGAAATAATTCCCCAGCTGGGTAGGAATCGATTCGAATTGCCATCTCTCCCGGATAGTGAGAACTTGACATGAGCCCCCTTCATCGTAGTAATTGATGAAAGTAATGATTATGTGAATTATGAAAATGCTCAACTTGATATGGTTACTATTGTGATGATTTAATGGTACACAATATATTTGGCATAGGATAGATGCTAATCTAGAATGGGACATGAATAATAAACTTGTTATTTCAAAGTTAAAAGATACTAGATAAATATTGGCTTGTAAACAAAGGATGTCAACCAGCTCCACTTATAAGCCTTGCATGATCCTTTGTGTCTCTTATTTTGGTTTATCACGGGTAAGTCTAGCTGAGTACATTCTCGTACTTAGGGTTTATTTAACCACAGCTATTGTAAGCACTGCTTTGCTCCTACAGTGGATGAGGAATAGGACCATGAGCATGGTCATTCTATATATCATCTCACCCTTGTGTTTTTGGTTGGAGATGACTGTGAAAACTAGCTATGTATCTAAACTACTGTTGATATCGTTCAGAACTATGTTGCTTCCGCTACTGTTAAACTGTTGTTGTAACAACTGTGACGGAACTCCGATGTATGACAAACTATTTGTGAACTTGTTGTAACATGTGGCTTGTATGTTGAATCACGTACGATCTTAGCTTGTATGTTGGTTGATTCAAGATCCTTCGTGATACTCGATGGACTACCAGATTTATATATGCTCAAGTGTGATGGTTTCATTGACTCGGTGGTGGCCATTGTACTTATGCTCTTATAAATTGGATGGTTCTGTTACAGATACCACCGTACCTCCTTTTATGCATGAGTCAAAGAAGATGGGTAGACACACCTAGAAACTAGGGACGTTAGGAGGAGTGGAGTAATTGCTGCATGTAACGAGCTCCTTTGGTGTGTCTTTTAAGAGAGACCATCCTCTTTTAACTTGCCAGCATTTAATGTACAAGCCATCTATTTAAGCTAAATTAATCGTTATTAGTTAAATTCTTGTACAGGATAAAGTGTTTAGTGCACCCAACATTTAATATAGACCTTAGAATCTGGTTAGTTTTAATTGAATTAAAATAGACCAAGTTAGAATTAGCATCGAACAAGTAAAGGTTATGATAATCCACTGGTGGGGACAATCGCCAAATCTAGATCGATATTATTTGATTTGCAAATTAAACAAGATCTTCCGTAAGATTTTCTTGCGCAGCTATGACTATGACCTATGCAAGTATGCAACTATCACTATTTTTGTATTTTCATTCATAGATCATTGTTTTCATTCGTATGAACTGATCATAGATCAGTTGGTTAGGCTTCTTGTGGTGGAAACTGTCCACCCGGGTTGAAGTCCTCGGCTTGGTACGGGTGCTAGATTTATTCTAGGATTTAACGGCGTTATGCTTTCAGTGGTAGGCGACATCCCCGTCGATAGCGAGGCGCCTGTGGTGACTTTCACTAGTAGAGAACAGACCTTTGATCCTCGGCCAAAATGGGCTCTAGTCCTGACATTTTTTGCGCCCGGGACTAGAGATACCTTTAGTCCCGATTGGTGGATCCAACCGGGACTAAAGGTCCCTCCCAATGGCTATTGCGCCAGACAGAGGTGGCAGGGACCTTTAGTCCTGGTTTGAGCCACCAACCAGGACTAAAGGTAGACTTTTACTCCCAGTTTGTGGCTCCAACCGGGACTAAAGGCCCCTGCCACCTCTGTCTGGCGCAGTAGCCGTTGGGAGGGACCTTTAGTCCCGGTTGGAGCCACCAACCGGGACTAAAGCTCCCCCCTTTATATCCCGGCCGTCTCCTTCTTCCTCCCTGAGCCCGAGCTCAGCACATTTTGAAGCTCACTGCACTAGTGTTCTTGCTTCCTCCCTCCATTGTTCCTCCATCCATTCTTCGATTCCTCCATCGATTTCTTCGATTCCTCCGTCGATTCTTCAGTTGTAAAGGTTACCAATCTCATACTCTCATTTTTCACCATTGTCTTATCTCATTTTGTTCACTATATATATATGGTTCTTTATTGTGGTTTTTTTCATTTGTAAGCAATTTGAGCTCAAAATCACTTCAAGCTTGCATATTTACATGAACGAAGGTTAAAGTAGCTAGTTGAACTTGCGAACCGTGTTCATCTCGGCAAGCATGTTCTCTGCTGAGCGGTAACGGACGTCAAGGAGGAGCCTTGATTCTACGAGGGAGAGCGGCAATGGTCGTGGAAGACCGTGTTCCCTTCCTCATAGAATCGGAGCTCTTCCATGGCCAAGTACGGTGCCGTCCGGTGGAGAAATGCTCGCCGAGATGATCACGTAAGCAAGGTCAACTAGTACGGATGGTTATTTATTCACACATCCCGATATCATCGCAGTAGTCTGTCAATCACTGTACCCAAACGTAGTATATATATAAATATAAACGATAATTGATTGTTATGTGTGTACACTCCCATTCTTCTGTTAATTTGCGGAAATATCATGTGAATTACTTACCTGCCGCAGTAAAAGACGAGAACACAATGACCATGGCCACAGCCATGAAAAATGCCAATGACACAACACTAGCAACTTTCTCGGCAAGCAGAGTAGTGTTCAACGCTCTGGAAACCTTTAAACTTCAAGCTTGCATATTTACATGAAGGAAGGTTAAAGTAGCTATTAAAAACTAGTATTCACTGTTCATTTGTAGCATGCATAGCACACTTCACTGTTTAGAGATATAGAGAATTTTAGAGTTTTTTTAATTTTATTTGTTTATAAAATGAGAAATTTATAGTGTATTAAAAATGAGTATAGAGAGTAGATGGCAACTACTTCTGGGTCCTCAGCCTCTCATGGGTTTCTAAAGCGACTTAGGCTGGGCCTCCCACTCATTGCATGTGACAAGTGTTGTGATGAGACGAAGATTGTGATGGAGTACTGTGTGAAGAAGGAGGGTCCCAACAAGGGTCGCATTTTCTACAAGTGTCCGGATCGCAATGTGAGTTATTTTATCGTATTTAATGACTATAGTTAGTTTATACCTATTTTCATGATGGTTGTGATTAAAGTTCTAATTTTCTGTTTTAATTTTAGTGGGATGGCACTGGATGTTCAGGCTTCTACTAGGAGGAAGAGTATGTTGAACTCGTGCAAAAATATCTTGCACAACAGGCAGATATGGCGGCTAATGAGGTAGTGATCCAGCCGAAGAAGCCCAAAGATATTGAACAAATGGGGGATCTGTCTATTTTAGTTGGGATTGTTCGCAAAATCCTTGTGCTGCTGAAGTGCATTTTAGCTTTAGTGTTTTTAGTGGTAGTTGGGATTGTCTACATTGTAGCGATGATTTCTTAAATTTATAGCTTTTGTGGGTGTATGCATGTTGTATAATTAACTAATTATGTTCTAGGTTTTAATACGGTATTTATGTCATGTAATGCAGATGAGTCGGCATTGGATGTACAATGCTGATCATCGCTCCCAAGAGTTCATGGATGGCGTGCATTCTTTGTTACGTGCGGCCGAGGCAAACAAACGTGATGGTTTCATGTGCTGCCCATGCGCCGTATGTAAGAATACGGTGGAATATCATTGCTCAAGGACTCTTCATTCACACTTGTTCAAGTCGGGTTTCATGCCAAACTATATTTGTTGGACGAAGCACGGAGAAACCGGTGTTGTAATGGAAGAAGGTGAAGAAGAACAATGGGACGACAATGATATTATTCCCGATGGTGCGTGCTTCAATGATACTGCAATGGGAGAAGCTGAAGAAGAGGTAGCCGTAGAAGATGAGTCTGCTAATGATCTTTGTTAGGTCATTCGTGATGCACAAAGAGAATGTGAAAGTGAAAAGGAGAAGATCAAGTTCGACAGGATGCTAGAAGATCACAAGAAATTATTGTACCCAACTTGTGATGCAGGGCAGAAAAAGTTGGGAACCACACTAGAATTGTTGCAATGGAAGGCAAAGAATGGTGTATCTGACAAGGGATTTCGAGAGTTACTAAAAATTCAAAAGAAGATGCTTCTGAAGGACAATGAATTGCTCACCACTACCTACGAAGCAAAACAAGTTGTCTATCCTATGGGGCTAGAAATTGAGAAGATACATGCATGTCCTAATGACTGCAACCTCTACCATGGCAAAGAGTACGAGAAATTGGATGCATGCCCGGTATGCCATGCATCACGGTATAAGATCAGGCGAGATGACCCAGGTGATGTGTAACACCCCGGGTGTTTAAATACTAAAACGGTCATGTCATCATATGCATTGCAAGGCAATTGGTCATATTAAACACTTTGTATGCATTCACTAAAATAAGTTTACAATTATGTTATAAGCATTGCTTGGTATTGTTTGAATCAAGTTTGAAATCTTTGTATTGATCTGAAATTCCGAAAACCCTGATTTTCAATATTTAAATCCTACCCTGAAAACTCGTTTCAAAATCTAAGCATATTTTGGGGTTGAGTCCAAAAGCAAAAGTGTAGAGCTTGATAAGTTAAGCAAAGTTTGTTTTTGGAGTTTTTCAAGTTGTGTAGTAAAATTTGAAGTTATTTAAAAAGGCAAAATTCCTTAAATATCCCCGCTTTGGATTCAAAAGTTCATTTCAAAATGCAGGCCGAATTTGGGTAAGGTTTCTAAAGCAAAGTTGTAGAACTTTTGATTTTGAACAACTTTTCTTTTTGGAGATTTTTGAGTTGTTATGAAAATTTGGGAGTAATTTGGGAAATTTGGCAAATGGCAAATCTGTAATTTTGGTGAACAGTGTCCACCG
Source organism: Miscanthus floridulus (assembly GCF_019320115.1). NCBI lineage: Eukaryota > Viridiplantae > Streptophyta > Magnoliopsida > Poales > Poaceae > Miscanthus > Miscanthus floridulus. The sequence goes on along the minus strand of NC_089593.1, from coordinate 29,381,098 downwards.
CCGAAGCTACATTGCCGGCGTTTCCTTCTTCGGCGTTCTAGGCGCGGTCGCGGCCGTTTTGGCATCGCGCTGGTGCGGTAAAGGCCACAGCGCAGCTTCCTTGAGCTTCTTGGCCCCCTTTATAGCCTGAGCCGCCGTCGTTTTGCCCTTTCTTCTTGCTCAGTTTTTTCCCCGTCGCCTTGCTCATCTCCGGCGAGCCTGCGCCGTCGTTGTTGTGCTCCACCGTCGCTGATAAGCTAGTTCCAGCTTTGCTTACTCCTTGCGCATCCAGCCGACCCACCAATTTGGCTTGTCTTCGTTGGGAACTCAAGTTGCATCGTCTTCTTCCTCGCGGCCGGCAACTCCTCCGTCGAGCACGATTCGCCGCGGCCAGAACTCCACGGTGCATCTCCGTCCCTAGTTTTGGTTGATTCCGTTTCGTTTAGATGCTGTGGTACTTAATCCATAGTTGGTTGCTCATTTTGCCCACTGCAGTCGCCGGTTCTTCATCACCGATGATCTTTGCTCCGCCGTGATCACCGTGATCGTCATCACGCCTCTCCGTTGCTTCTCTGACCTCGCTCCTTGCTTCAACGCGTTCGGGGTGAGCCACTGGTGCTTCCTGGATCCCTTGCTTGAGCTCTACCGGTTGCACGCTGCCGGCGTAGCGCTGCCATGCCACCGTGTCCGCCATGACCGACGATGAGCTAGTATAGGGCCGTGATCAGTGCTGATAGGGACGTCAATCGATGCGCCTAGTCTTGGTGATCATTTTGGTACTTTGGCCGTCGCCGTTGGACTCACCGTCGACGAGATATCATCGGTCAGCGCCGTCGCCGTCGTGGTCAAACGCGCGAGGTTTGGGATGACAGGTGGGGTCGGGTTGTCAGTGACTGCGTAGTTCAAAAATGGATTTTTCTATTTTTCACCAATGAATGAATAGTATCTGTTTTTGTTATTTTTGTATAGATTTATTTAGAGCTCCAAAAATTATGAAAATTTTTGTGTGACCTCTACATGATGTATATTATTTAAGAAAAATATGAAATATTATTTTTCAGCACTTTTTGAATGTGATAAAAATTGCTCAATTTATTAATAAATGGATTTCCATGATTTTTCTAGGCTTATTTAATTATCCAAAAATTATGAAATTTGTTTTGCCACTTACTTATCATGTAATGAACATTACTAAAATTTTGAGCTCAATTAGAATAAGTTGATTTACTTCATAATTTTGAATTAAATAATTAATTCATAAAAGCAAATAGTAACCTTTAATGATTTAGGTTTTGTTTGAAATTTTGGATTGAGTGATGACCTTGGGTCATTAGTTAATAAAGATCCTTGGCAATTGATGTATATGTTATGAAAAAGATTTAGTTGTTTGACTTGCAACTGTACCGCGAAGGAAAGTTGTATTCAAATTGTTAATTTTTGCATCCATCATCGAGCATCATGTTTCGTATTCCGCATCATGTTAAACATGGCATTGTTATTACGTGTAGTGAACGAAGGTGAACACGTGGTAGTTAATCAAGTTGTTGAGGAGGTTAATCCGTCTGTTGAGGTCGGATCGAATACTTGTGAAACATCGCAGGAACCGAACTTTTCCATCAACGAAGGCAAGCCCCGGATGCATACAACCCTACCTTGTATTTTACAAATTGATTTCACTTTTGCTTCTCTTTACTGCATTAAGTGATTAGGAGTCAAGTGAAAAACAAATTGGTGCATTACCAACCTTGTTATTCCATAATTACCATATTACTAATTTTCATTTCGTATATGCCTAGTTTTGCTTAGCTATGCTTAGAACGATGAAAGTCGGGTGATTACCTGTCACCTGCGAACTTTAAACGGAATTTTGGTTAACTTATGTTATCATGTGATATGGGAATGTGGAGTAATAAATCTAGACCAGGCGGACTCAGTGCGTGTGAGCCACAAAACATGGAGGTCTTGTGAGCGGGCTCTTTCCGCCTGTGTCGATTAAGGCACGTCCGTTGTTGAATTGCATGAGGTGAGAATTTATAGTACAAACCACATACTCCGGTATGCCTTTGCTCGGCTATTCTATTATGAGAATGGCTACTCGCGCACTGGGAGTGGAGAGATGGCGAGAGTAGCGTGTACCCACGCGGCCATGGGCTAGAATGGTGGAGTACTGTATTCTTGGGTGGCGCGGACCCGTTCTTGTTTTAGAGGATCCGAGGGTAGGTTGGTATATGAAGGTCAGGGACCTGCATATGTTGTGTGGTCTGGAATTCCTAGCTGGGTTTATAATCGGTTTGAATCGTCATTGCTCCTCGGTTATGGAGACTCAACTCACTGTTCATCATCGTAGTTAATAACTGGAACTTGAGAAAGGTTTGAGAAAGAGATTGATATGAAGTTCATGATCTCATTACGGATCATGGCAGATTCATATGTGGTACTTATAAAGTTTTACATGTTGAGATAAAGAATTTTGTTAAAGAGCTTTTACGCAAAAGAACTTTGATCATTGTTAAAGCTATACCTTGAATCCCTGAGCCTGCATTCCTGAATTTATCAGTTAATATTTCGGTTAAGTCTTGTTGAGTACTTTTGTACTCAGGGTTCATTGACCCTTGTTGCAGGTGAGCCTCATGAGTAGATCTATTTTAGATCATGCTGCATGACTATCGTTCATTCTGACGATGAAAAGTAAATGTGTGATCCTTGGGCAAGATGTTTATTTTGTGTGTTATGTACATGTTAATTATGCCACTCCACTACTACTATGGTTTGTAATAATTATCGAACTTAGTTTGTAAGGTTTGAAAACAACTGGTTTGTAAACTATGTTATCGTAAGACTTCCGCTGTTTTTACTCTGGTGTCGATATTTGAATAAATGTTGTAATACTGCAATGACTCTGTAATGTGATCCTGCTCGGAAATCGTGGATGATTCGGGGTTCCCGAGGACACCCGATAGACTTCTTAAGTTACCAGGAACATATGCATAGTTGTCAAAGGTCGTTGGACAGTGACAAGTGCATGTGGGTCCTATAATTTAGGAGGTTCTGCCATAGAATGGTATCAGAGCGATCGTTACAAGGTTTTTGTTGTATTGTTTTACAAAAACTTCAAATGATTTGGGGATGACTAAATTTAACTTGATAATTTGGTCCAAATTGCTTCTGACTTATCTTATTTCTTTCTCACCATTCCGTATTTGATTAAAAGGTCTTGTGTAGGTGGAGTAGTAATCTTACTATGCCCTATATAAAAATAAATGTTGTTTATGTGTATTATAAATTTTGATGTTTTTGTTCGTAAGAACGATTCATGCATCATGAATAATTCACTCGTTACTTCCTTCACCTCTTAGTCTAGAGTTGAGTAGTGAGTCTGGTTTGAGGAATGTAATCCATCTTAGCTACTTTTTAGATTTTGATCAAATGGTCTTACTTGGATTAAATTGGTTTCCTACAGTATGGCTCATGCCAAGATGACGCCCCGTAAGTCCACTGGACCCAAAGGAGTTCCTCGTCACCAACTTGCCCCTAGAAATGATGGTGCTAGCAGTAGTAGTTCTAGGCCTGATCCCCAGGCAGAGATACAGAGAATTTCTGCAGAGTTAGCACAAGCTACTTAGAGATAGGGCTGTGGATGCTATCCAGGTAGGAGAACTACAGGATCAATTGAGGCGTCTCACCACCGTGCACAGGAACTGTGAAAGCATGTTAGTTCATATGGTGGAGGGAAGAAATGAAGCTTGGCAGAGAGAAAATGTAGCTAGAGCTAGAATTCATGAGCTAGAATTCTATGTAGAAGATTTAGAAGAACATAATACTTATCTGCATGAGGAAGTTCATAGGCTTAGTAATCTGCTAAATCCGAATCATGAGCCTTAAGCTGATGCCATGGATCCCGGTGTCATCCTTGCCGATGATGACGAATCAGAAGAAGAAGAAGATCCTGAAGAATTAGTAATGATCGATGAAAGTGATAACGAAGGCGGTAATAATTCTGGAATGGATACCGAGCCTGAAGTTTGAAGTAATTAAGGAGAGGAGTAGAGTTGTATAATAGTAGCTCTAGTTAAGTTATGTAGTTTTGTTCTAGTACTCGCAGGTTTGTATTTATATTAGTAAACTCTATGTAATGTGTCTAGAGTAAACTTTGGTACAATTCAATAAAGACATGTGAATAAAGTTTGGTTTGTTATGAGCAGATGCGTCGTACGCGGGGTTCGTGTATTCTGGGAACTTCACAAGATGAGGACGGTATTCTAGATCCACCACCAGTTCCAACAAATTTAGCTGATGCTATAACCGCACTTGTCAATGTGACGGCTGAAAATTCTCGTTTGCTTCATGAGATCGCTCTAAGTAATCAGAATCAGATGCTAGGAAACTGTGGTCGCCACCATAACAGACAGGAGGCTACATATGTTGATTTCACAGACACAAGACCACTAGTGTTCACCAAGGCAGATGAACCATTGGAGGCTGATGACTGGCTTCGAACCATGGAGCAGAAATTTGACCTTATTCCATGCACGGAGTATCAGAAACCTACGTTTGCCGCCCTAGCAACTTAGAGGAGCAGCAAGTGCTTGGTGGGCAAACTTAGTGGCTATGCAACCAGCTGGCATTCCAATAACTTGGGCTGAGTTCCGTACTGCCTTCAGAGCCCATTATATCCCTGAAGGAGTGATGGCTATGAAGCTTAGATGAATTCCTTGCTTTGAAGCAAGGAGATCAAACCGTGATGCAGTATGTGGGAAGATTTAATCATCTGTCCCAATATGCATCAGAACATGTCAATACTAATGCCAAGAAGAAGAGGTGGTTTATGAGAGGCCTGAATACCAAGTTGTAGATGATGATGACCACTTGTACTAATGTTACTTATCATGAGGCAGTAAATATTGCAATTGCTTCAGAATCAAAGTATCGGCAGCATAAGGAGCTCAAAAAGAAAAAGAGTATGCCGTCTGGATCTTTTGGGGGAAATTAGAAGAGGCAGAGGGTGATTTATCATCCAGTACATCATAATCGTCCTCCATATCGTCCGCCGCAGTTCCAAGCCGGGCAATAGTCAAATGTCCGTCCTGCTATAACCTATCTGAATTCACTGTCAACCAATGCTTCTGGTGGCAATGCCCCAACGTCCCAGGGTCACAACTATCTGTGTTACAATTGTGGAAGGACTAGTCATTTCTCTAGGGAATGTCCATATCCTAGGCAGGCTAATCAAAATTATCAGAAGACCCCTACCAATCAACAATAGGGTCAGGCACCAAACAAGAACCCCAATCAGAATGCTCAGAAGGGCAAAGATGAGAGGAAGACAGGACGGGTGTTCTATATTCAATCTGGAGAAATTCTGGAAGGGGAGCCAGTGATGATGGGTATGTTTCCTGTTGCCAATCACCCTGTAGTTATACTTTTTGATTCTGGCACATCGCATTCATTCATCAATAGAACATTTGTCGTGAAGTATGAAATTTCAATTGGGGCAACAAAGGAAAGTTTCTTTATACAGTCGCCCGGGGGACATCTGTGTACTAAGGAAATGGTATACCAGGTACCCATAAACCTGGGTGGGCATATTTTTCCCACTACCATGATTATCCTTAAGGATCAGGATATAGATGTAATCTTGGGAATGAATTGGATGTATCAGCATAAGGCTATTATAGATGCTTTGAATAGGACATTAAGGGTGAGTTTGCCTGATAGTAATTCTCAACTTCTCATCCAACTTCCAACCCTAAGAAGATCAGTGGGTAAGATTTGTGCAACTGCTGTCAAAGAGATTAGAGATATTCCGGTAGTGTGTGAATTTCTGGATGTGTTTCCTGAAGATTTACCCGGGTCTACCACCTGATAGGGATGTATAGTTTAATATAGAGTTACAACCTAGAACAGCTCCGATTTCTCAGAGAGCTTATAGGATGCCACCTAAGGAATTGGCCGAGTTGAAGACTCAGTTACAAGAATTGATTGAGAAGGGGTTTATCCAACCTAGTTCCTCACCTTGGGGATGTCCAGCAATATTTGTGAAAAAGAAAGATGAGACCCTAAGGTTATGTGTTGACTATCGTCCGTTGAATGAAGTGACCATCAAGAATAAGTATCCCTTACCTCGGATAGATTTGCTTTTTGATCAATTGGCTGGAGCCAAAGTTTTCTCCAAGATAGATTTGAGATCAGGGATATCATCAAATTCAAGATAAAGCCTGAAGATATTCCCAAAACAGGCATTTACCACAAGATATGGATTATATGAATACTTAGTAATGTCTTTTGGTTTGACAAATGCTCTCGCTCATTTCATGTATCTGATGAACTCAGTATTCATGCCTGAGCTAGAAAAGTTTGTAGTGGTGTTTATTGATGACATTTTAGTATATTCCAAGAATAAGAAAGAACATGCAGAACATCTAAGAATTGTTCTGACCCGCTTGAGAGAACATCAACTATATGCCAAGTTCAGCAAGTGTGATTTTTGGCTTAAGGAAGTGCAATTTCTTGGACATGTCTTGTCAACCGAAGGAGTTGCAGTTGATCCCAGTAAAGTGAAGGATGTGCTTGATTGGAAACCGCCAACCACAGTTCATCAAGTTCGGAGTTTTCTAGGATTGGCAGGGTATTACTGTCGGTTTATTCCAGATTTCTCTAAAATATCAAAGTCCATAACTGAATTGTTGAAGAACCAAGTTAAGTTTGTCTGGTCATCTAATTGTGAAGAGGCTTTCCAGACCTTGAAAAGACTGTTGACTACTGCACCAGTATTAGCCCAACCTGATATCGAAAAGCCGTTTGATGTCTATTGTGATGCTTCAGGTATTGGTATTGGATGTGTGTTGATGCAAGAAGGCCGAGTCATTGCCTATGCATCCAGGCAACTTAAGCAGCATGAAGAACACTATCCGACTCATGATCTAGAGTTAGCAGCTGTGGTTCATGCTCTAAAGATTTGGTGGCATTACCTGCTTGGTAATACGTGCCATATGTATACAGACCACAAGAGCTTAAAGTATATCTTTACTCAGTCAGAGTTGAACATGCGACAAAGAAGATGGTTAGAACTGATTAAGGATTATGATTTGGAAGTACATTATCACCCTGGTAAAGCAAATGTGGTTGCAGATGCCCTCAGTCGCAAAAGTTATTGCAATTGTCTGACTAGTGAGAACAATGGGTTTGAATTTATGTCAAGAAATGGAAAAGTTGAATGTAGAAGTAATTCAACAAGGTAGTTTGACCAACATAATTGTTGAAGCCACTATTCGAGATCAAGTTATTGTTGCTCAGAAGGAAAACAAGGGTATAGCCCATATCAAGGAAAGAGTCAAGAATGGAAAAGCGGAATGCTTTAGCATTGATGATGAAGATGTGTTATGGTTCAAGGATCGCCTGGTGGTACCAAAGGTTCCTGAGTTGCGGCAGTCAATTCTAGAAGAGGCACATGCTACTAGGTTATCTATCCATCCGGGAAGCAACAAGATGTACCATGACTTGAAGCAAAGATTCTGGTGGACTAAAATGAAAATAGAGATTGCTAGATATATAGCAAAGTGTGATACTTGTCAAAAGCTGAAAGCTATACATTTGAGGTCTGCTGGTGAATTACAACCATTACCTATTCCATCTTGGAAGTGGGAGGACATAAGTATGGACTTTATTGTTGGTCTATCCAAGACATCAAAGGGATTTGACTAAGTATAGGGTTATTGTAGATCGACTCACTAAGTCAGCACATTTTCTTCTAGTCAAGACAATATATCCTACAATCCAATATGCCAAGATGTATTTAGCAAGAATCATGAGTCTCCATGGAGTACCCAAGACTATTATGTCAGATAGGGGTACACAGTTTGTCTCTAACTTTTGGAAACAATTGCATTCTTCATTGGGTACCAAACTTCTGTATAGTACAACTTATCATCGCAGACTGATGGACAGACTGAAAGAGTCAATCAAGTACTTAAAGATATGTTAAGATGTTGTGTCCTTAACTATTCCAATAAGTGGGATGAGTGCTTACCTTTGGCCCGAGTTCTCATACAACAATAGTTATCAGAAAAGCATTAGAATGGCTCCATTTGATGCACTCTATGGTCGTAGATGTAGAACATCGTTGAGTTGGTCTGAGCCTGGAGAAAGAAGACTCTTTGGAGTTGACCTTGTGAAATAAATAGAAGACAAGGTTAGGCAAATACAGAGTAATCTAAAGATAGCTCAGTCCCACCAAAAGAGTTATGCGGATAGAAGACGGAGACCATTGGTATTTACCAAAGGAGATTTTGTATATCTGAAAGTATCACCAATGAAGGGAGTTAACCAGTTTTGGTGTTAAAGGAAAGTTGGCACCCTCGATATATTGGACCACTATCAAATTTTGGAAAGGTATGAAAAGTGGCATATCGCTTGAAATTACCTGAACATCTCGCAGCTAGTGCATGATGTGTTCCATGTTTCTCAATTGAAGAAGTGTCTCCGAGTGCCTGAACAGAATGTTGAAGTTGAAGGAGTGGAACTTAGAACCAGATCTAACTTATTCCGAATATCCTATCCGAGTGTTAGATCAGAAAGATCGTGTTACTCGAAGACGGACCATCAAGTTCTATAAAATACAATGGAATCAACATTTAGAAGAGGAAGCTACTTGGGAATCAGAAGATTACTTGTTAGAAAAGTTTCCAGAATTTCTAGCGTCAATATAGAATAAAGTAATGATTAGTTGAGCTCGGTAGTACAAGTTGTGTTTTGTAAAAGGACCTCAGCTGTTTTATGGATAGATTTTGTATGTGTTCTCGCGACACATTTCCTTTTCCATTACTTACCCTATGGCTTTGAATCTTGGGGCGAGATTTCTTTTAGGGGGAAGGATTGTAACACCCCGGGTGTTTAAATACTAAAACGGTCATGTCATCATATGCATTGTAAGGCAATTGGTCATATTAAACACTTTGTATGCATTCACTAAAATAAGTTTACATTTATGTTATAAGCATTGCTTGGTATTGTTTGAATCAAGTTTGAAATCTTTGTATTGATCTGAAACTTCCAAAAACCCTGATTTTCAATATTTAAATCCTACCCTGAAAACTCGTTTCAAAATCTAAGCATATTTTGGGGTTGAGTCCAAAAGCAAAAGTGTAGAGCTTGATAAGTTAAGCAAAGTTTGTTTTTGGAGTTTTTCAAGTTGTGTAGTAAAATTTGAAGTTATTTAAAAAGGCAAAATTCCTTAAATATCCCCGCTTTGGATTCAAAAGTTCATTTCAAAATGCAGGCCGAATTTGGGTAAGGTTTCTAAAGCAAAGTTGTAGAACTTTTGATTTTGAACAACTTTTCTTTTTGGATATTTTTGAGTTGTTATGAAAATTTGGGAGTAATTTGGGAAATTTGGTGAATGGCAAATCTGTAATTTTGGTGAACAGTGTCCACCGCCGAAGCTACATTGCCGGCGTTTCCTTCTTCGGCGTTCCAGGCACGGTCGTGGCCGTTTTGGCGTCGCGCTGGCGCGGTAAAGGCCACAGCGCAGCTTCCTCGAGCTTCTTGGCCCCCTTTATAGCCTGAGCCGCTGTCGTCTTTGCCCTTTCTTCTTGCTCTGTTTTTTTCCCGTCGCCTTGCTCATCTCCGGTGAGCCCGCGCTGTCGTTGTTGTGCTCCACCGTCGCTGATAAGCTAGTTCCAGCTTCGCTTACTCCTTGCGCATCCAGCCGACCCACCAATTCGGCTTGTCTTCCTCGGGAACTTGAGTTGCATCGTCTTCTTCCTCGCGGCCGACAACTCCTCCGCCGAGCACGATTCGCCGCGGCCAGAACTCCACGGTGCATCTCCGTCCCTGGTTTTGGTTGATTCCATTTCGTTTAGATGCTGTGGTACTTAGTCCATAGTTGGTTGCTCATTTTGACCACTGCAGTCGTCGGTTCTTCCTCACCGACAATCTTTGCTCCGCCGTGATCACCGTGATCGTCGTCACGCCTCTCCGTTGCTTCTCCAACCTCGCTCCTTGCTTCAACACGTTCGAGGTGAGCCACTGGTGCTTCCTGGATCCCTTACTTGAGCTCTACCGGTTGCACGCCACCGGCGTAGCGCTGCCATGCCACCACGTCCGCCATGACCGATGACGAGCTAGTATAGGGCCGTGATCAGTGCTGATAGGGACGTCAATCGATGCGCCTAGTCTTGGTGATCATTTTGGTACTTTGGCCGTCGCCGTTGGACTCACCGTCGACGAGATATCGTCGGTCAGCGCCGTCGCCGTCGTGGTCAAACACGCGAGGTTAGGGATGACAGGTGGGGTCGGGTTGTCAGTGCCTACGTAGTTCAAAAATGGATTTTTCTATTTTTCAGCAATGAATGAATAGTGTCTATTTTTGTTATTTTTGTATAGATTTATTTAGAGCTCCAAAAATTATGAAATTTTTTTGTGACCTCTATGTGATGTATATTATTTAAGAAAAATATGAAATATTATTTTTCAGCACTTTTTGAATGTGATAAAAATTGCTCAATTTATTAATAAATGGATTTCCATGATTTTTCTAGGCTTATTTAATTGTCCAAAAATTATGAAATTTGTTTTGCCACTTACTTATCATGTAATGAACATTACTAAAATTTTGAGCTCAATTAGAATAAGTTGATTTACTTCATAATTTTGAATTAAATAATTAATTCATAAAAGCAAATAGTAACCTTTAATGATTTAGGTTTTGTTTGAAATTTTGGATTGAGTGATGACCTTGGGTCATTAGTTAATAATGATCCTTGGCAATTGATGTATATGTTACGAAAAAGATTTAGTTGTTTGACTTGCAACTGTACCGCGAAGGAAAGTTGTATTCAAATTGTTAATTTTTGCATCCATCATCGAGCATCATGTTTCGTATTCCGCATCATGTTAAACATGGCATTGTTATTACGTGTAGTCAACGAAGGTGAACACGTGGTAGTTAATCAAGTTGTTGAGGAGGTTAATCCATCTGTTGAGGTCGGATCGAATACTTGTGAAATGTCGCAGGAACCGGACTTTTCTGTCAACGAAGGCAAGCCCCGGATGCATACAACCCTACCTTGTATTTTACAAATTGATTTCGCTTTTGCTTCTCTTTACTACATTAAGTGATTAGGAGTCAAGTGAAAAACAAATTGGTGCTACCAACCTTGTTATTCCATAATTACCATATTACCAGTTTTAAATTCGTATATGCCTAGTTTTGCTTAGCTATGCTTAGAACGATGAAAGTCGGGTGATTACCTGTCACCTGTGAACTTTAAACGGAATTTTGGTTAACTTATGTTATCATGTGATATGGGAATGTGGAGTAATAAATCTAGACCAGGCAGACTCGGTGCGTGTGAGCCACAAGACATGGAGGTCTTGTGAGCGGGCTCTTTCCGCCTGTGTCGATTAAGGCACGTCCGTTGTTGAATTGCATGAGGTGAGAATTTATAGTACAAACCACATACTCCGGTATGCCTTTGCTCGGCTATTCTATTATGAGAATGGCTACTCGCGCACTGGGAGTGGAGAGATGGCGAGAGTAGCGTGTACCCACGTGGCCATGGGCTAGAATGGTGGAGTACTGTATTCTCGGGTGGCACGGACCCATTCTTGTTTTAGAGGATCCGAGGGTAGGTTGGTATATGAAGGTCGGGGACCTACATATGTTGTGTGGTCTGGAATTCCCAGCTGGGTTTATAATCGGTTCGAATCGTCGTTGCTCCTCGGTTATAGAGACTCAACTCACTATTCATCATCGTAGTTAATAACTGGAACTTGAGAAAGGTTTGAGAAAGAGATTGATATGAAGTTCATGATCTCATTACGGATCATGGCAGATTCATATGTGGTACTTATAAAGTTTTACATGTTGAGATAAAGAATTTTGTTAAAGAGCTTTTACGCAAAAGAACTTTGATCATTGTTAAAGCTATACCTTGAATCCCTAAGCCTGCATTCCTAAATTTATCAGTTAATATTTCGGTTAAGTCTTGTTGAGTACTTTTGTACTTAGGGTTCGTTGACCCTTGTTGCAGGTGAGCCTCATGAGCAGATCTGTTTTGGATCGTGCTGCATGACTATCGTTCGTTCTGACGATGAGAAGTAAATGTGTGATCCTTGGGCAGGATGTTTATTTTGTGTGTTATGTACATGTTAATTATGCTACTCCACTACTACTATGGTTTGTAATAATTATCGAACTTAGTTTGTAAGGTTTGAAACAACTGGTTTGTAAACTATGTTATCGTAAGACTTCCGCTGTTTTTACTCTGGTGTCGATATTTGAATAAATGTTGTAATACTGTAATGACTCTGTAATATGATCCTGCTCGAAAATCGTGGATGATTCGGGATTCCCCGAGGACACCCGACAGACTTCTTAAGTTACTAGGAACATATGCATAGTTGTCAAAGGTCGTTGGACAGTGACAAGTGCATGTGGGTCCTATAATTTAGGAGGTTCTGCCGCATGATGTTGAGGGCGAACGTCCACAGAAGAAAATCCCTGCCAAGGTTATGTGGTATGCTCCTATAATACCACACTTGAAATGTCTGTTCAGAAACAAAGAACATGCAAAATTATTGCGATGGCACAAAGAAGACCATAAGGTAGAAATATGTTGAGACACCCTACTGATGGGTCCCTGTGGAGAGCAATCGACAGAGAATTCTCAGAGTTTGCAAATGATGCAAGAAACTTAAGGTTTGCTTTAAGTACAGATGGTATCAATCCTTTTGGAGAGCAGAACAGTAGTCACAGCACTTGGCCTGTTACTCTAAGTATCTGCAACCTTCCTCCTTGGTTATGCATGAAGCGGAAGTTCATTATGATGCATGTGCTCATCCAAGGCCCGAAGCAACCTAGCAATGACATCGATGTGTACCTGAGACCACTTATTGATGAACTTCTCATTTTGTGGAATAAAGAAGGTATACGTGTGTGGGATGAGTACAAACAGGAACACTTTGATCTGCGAGCATTGTTGTTCGTAACAATTAATGATTGGCCTGCTCTAAGTAATCATTCAGGGCAGTCAAACAAGGGATATAATGCATGCATACACTGCTTCGGTGATATTAGAGGTGTATTCTTGAAAAAATGTCGAAAGGTCATGTACCTTGGCCATCGTCGATTTCTTCCTGCAAATCACCACGTAAGAAAGAAAGGCAAGCATTTTAAAGGGAAGGCAGACCACCTGACCAAGCCTCACAACTGAACCGGTGAGGATGTACTCGATATGGTCAATGATGTGAAAGTCGTCTTTGGAAAAGGACATGGCAGCCAACCTGTTCCGAACGACGCTAACGGTCACGCACCCATGTGGAAGAAGAAGTCCATATTTTGGGAGCTACCCTATTAGCAAGTCCTAGAGGTCCGTAGCTCGATCGACGTGATGCACCTGACGAAGAATCTTTGTGTGAACCTGCTAGGCTTCATGGGTGTGTATGGAAAGCCTAAGGACACATTTGAAGCACGACAAGACCTGCGTTGTTTGAGAGAAAGAGACAACCTGCATCCAGAGAAGATAGATGATGGACGCCATTACTTACGTCCTGCCAGCTACACTCTAAGCAAAGAGGGGAAGGAAATCATGTTTGAATGCTTAAACAACATCAAGGTACCATCTAGATTCTCCTCGAATATAAAGGGTATTATAAATGTGCCAGAGAAGAAATTCTGTAACTTAAAGTCACATGACTGTCACGTTCTCATGACGCAATTACTTCCAGTTGCATTAAGAGGAATTCTACCTCCAAATGTACATCTAGCCACCGTGAAGCTATGTGCATTCCTCAATGCAATTTCTCAGAAGGCAATTGATCCAACTGATCTAGCTAAACTACAGAATGACGTGGTTCAATGTCTCGTCAGCTTTGAGTTGGTGTTCCCTCCTTCCTTCTTTGATATCATGACACACCTCCTAGTTCACCTAGTCAAGGAGATTTTCATTCTCGGTCTTGTGTTCCTACACAACATGTTCCCCTTAGAGAGATTCATGGGAGTCCTGAAGAAATATGTTCACAACCGTGCTCGCCCAGAAGGAAGCATCGCCAAGGGCTATGGAACAGAAGAGGTCATTGAGTTCTGTGTTGACTTTATTCCCGACCTTGACTCGATTGGTGTTCCTGAATCGAGACATGAGGGGAGACTAAGCGGAAAGGGGACACTAGGGAGGAAAACATATATTGGTACGAAGGATGATTATTTCAATAAAGCGCACTACACAATTCTATAGAACTCCTCTTTGGTAGATCCGTATATTGAGACACACAAGGATCTCTTATGATCCGAGTTTCTAGGGAAGACTGAAGCTTGGATTACGCGTAAGCACATGGAAACTTTCAGCGGTTGGTTGCGAAAAAATGTCAAGGTGATGAGAGCATCCATGAGCAACTGTATTTATTGGCTATGCAACCATCATGGCATATCGTCACATACAAAGGGTACGAGATAAATGGGAACATATTCTACACAGTAGCCCAAGATAAAAGGAGTACCAACCAAAATAGTGGTGTCCGCATAGATGCCACAGACCCGAATGGGAATAAGCAGACATATTATGGCCGCATAGATGAAATATGGGAACTAGAATATGCACCTACTTTGAAGATCCCATTGTTCAAGTGCCAATGGGTCAAGGTGACCGGAGGCGGGGTAACAGTAGACAACGAGTATGGAATGACAATAGTAGACCTTAGTAATATTGGGTACAAAGATGAACCATTCGTCCTTGCCAAGGATGTGAATTAGGTGTTCTATGTCAATGATATGTCTACCAAACCAAAAAGAGGGAAAACCGATAATAAATCAACCAAAGAGCCAAAGCGCCACATAGTTCTTTCAGGGAAAAGAGTCATCGTGGAAATTGAGGACAAGTTGGACATGTCAGAAGATTATGAAAAGGATGACCGAATTCCGCCCTTCAAAGTGAACAAAGACCCTAGCATCTTGGTAAATGATGTGGACACTCCATGGTTACGACGCGATCATAACCAAGGGACATACATAAAGAAGAAGTTCACTGCTGTGCCCACTTGATGATATAGTGATTTAATGTAGTGTGTGTTTGAGATATTATGTAATAATTATGAATTCAGATGTTTATTATGTCGTGTTTCAAATTAAATCAATGTTTGGTTTGGTGGAATTTCTCTCTCGAAAAGTTAAATTAGGATATTGAGTGATGAAAAATTAAAATATTAACGTTAAAATGATGTGAAAACAAATTTCCTGTCCAAAACCAATAGTTTTAATAATTTTAATTAAACACTACATTTTTGCATTAACGAAATAATAAATATTAGTTACATTATGTTTTATAATTATAACAAAAAATAAAAAAGTTAGGTTATAGATTTTTCCTATGTGCAATAAAGAAAAAGAAAATCCATATTTTTAACAAAATAATTTTATGCCTTTTATTTAATTTACTATGTATTTAACAAGACTATTGCATTTCTATTAAAAAAATTTGCTCAAAACAGGCGGGAAACGAAACTGCAGCCCACCTTTACTCCCGGGTGGGAAGCCCACCCGGGAGTAAAGGTGGGCTGCAGTTTCATGGCCCGCCAAAAAAAACCTTTGCTCCCGGTGCGTGTTACCATACCTTTACTCCTGGTTAGTAACACACACCGGGAGCAAAGGACCTTTACTCCCAGCTGGTGGCTGGCACCGGGAGTAAAGGACCTTTACTCCCGGCTGGTGGCTGGCACCGAGAGTAAATCTCCCTAGTATATAACCGCCAGTGCCTGGCGCAGATCGATCCCCTCCTCTTCTTCCTCGTCGAACACCACCGCCCTTTCTCTCTTCTTCCTCGCGCCGCTGCCAATTCGTCTTCGCTAGCGCATCAGCCCGCCGCCGTGACACCGGAGCTCGCGCCTCGCCTCGTGTGGCCCTCCACCGCGCGCGCCCGTGCGGCCCACCACCACCGATGACCTCGCGCTGATGACCTCGTGCAGCCCTTCACCGTGCGTGCCCGTGCGGCCCTCCACCACGCCCGCCCGAGGTGAGTTCTCTCGGCTTTCTCTCTCCTGCTTCCCGATGTGGAACGCGATGTCTGATTTCAGCTGCTTCACCCGTCCGCCATACTCGCTCTGCACCCACGGTACGAGCGTGCGCCAGCATCCCCTATGAAGGATAAGGAGGGTGCACCACCATGGCTGCGCAGCGGCAGCAACCAGCGGCTAGTGCCGCCCATACGCCTGTCAGTCGCATGCTGCCAGTGCACTTGTAGGCCGCGGGCCGCCCCTGTGCTTGTCGACACCCCTGTCCTCGCGGAACGCACGCCGCTCGCTCGCCCTCGCTGTCTCGATTTGTTGGCCATGCGCAGGCCCTATCCCTACCCTCGCAAAGCGAGAGGACGACAATGCGGCCACGATGTCCTCAGTCTCCTTGGCCTCTTCCTCCTCGCTGCTGGCCACTGCATCCGTTGTGCGCGTCAGCAAGTGGAAGGAGCGGCGGCTACGGTAGGAGCATGAGCGGTGGTGGCTGTAGGCGTGGTATGAGCATGAGCAGCAGCGGCGGTAGGAGCATAGGAGCTGCGTGTGCAGTGGTGAAGCATGTTGTCCTCGCGGTCATGGCTATGGAGTTTCGCAATTTTTTTTATTTTTTTGCCGGTTTGCAATGCTATATATTGATGTTTGTACTGTGTTTTGCAAAAAGAAAAAAAAACATGTGGACATGCATGCATGATATATAATATACTCCTTTTGATCACAGCCCCGGCCCGACGTGCGGGCCACACCCTCCAGCGCATTGACCGCAGCCCCGGCCTGGGCCACTTCGCGTCGACGACGCCCTCCACCGCACCGACACCGCCCTGGCCCGCCTCATGTCGTCGTCATCAGCATGCTGGCCCACCTCACGTCATCGTCGTCAGCACACCGGCCACCGCGCCGACACATATATATATGTCATTTGTATTCATATGCATGTATATATACATCGCGGAGCACCGCCGCCCTCGTTCGTCCATGCGTTTCTATGTATACGGCAGAGCACCACCGCCCTCATTCACCCATGTGTACAAACATATATACGGCGGAGTGGAGCACTGCCACTCTCGTCACACCACCCTCTCGCGGCCTAGTCGATCAACATTCGTATTATCGTTATCGTTAACGCTAAACAATCACACTAGGGTGAATTGCGTCGGTGGCTAGGGCGAACCGCGTTGTTGATGTCACCGACGTGGTTTGCCCTAGTCACCGACGCAATTCGCCCTCGGCCGTTTATGTATAGCCCTAATTCGCCCTAGTATCGACGCAGTTCGCCCTAGTGTGGCGAATTGCGTCCGTGACCGAGGGGCAAGATTTAATAATGCATATTGTTCGTAGATTTTACGCATGTAAGCAAAGATTTGACGTACTATATATTGGTTTTGTTTTTTGAAGCTAGATGGCCGACCCGAGAAACATGGATGAGGAGGAGTTGATGATGAATTTGATCAATACTGACACTCAAGTTGCCGGCGATGATGGTGCTAAAAATAACGTGCAAGAGGATGCAGATGACGAGAGTCAGTACTTAGCTCTTGAACAAAATGAGCAACAATATATTGGCCAAGTATATATTTTTTATTATTAGCTATTTATATTATCATATGTCTTATGTGTGCTCATGGCATTAAAAATAATGTTTATGTTTTGTAGCCCTCTGGATCGACATCAACAACTACAACGAAGAGTAAAAATGTTCGAGGTCCCAAAAAGCCATTGGAGTGCCGCTTCATCATCTCGGAGTTCAATGTGGATACAGGCGAACCGGGGGGGGGCAAATAAAATGAAATTCGTGCACCACTGTGGTTACCTTGTATGGGACCGGCTCCCGATCAGTACCCGTGAATGAAAGAAGAAGACCAATGCTCCTCATATCAGTTTTGTCTCTGATCGTGACAAGACGTTAATTTGGAATGATGTCTTGGAACATTTCACGCTCCAAACATATGGTTATGATGATATAATAGATGGTGATGAATTGAAGGAGCGAGTTAGGGATTGGGCAATGAAGAAGATGGCCACCTAGTTTTAGACTTGGAAGAAACACCTATACACGACGTATGTCAAGAAGAACATAGCCTAGATTTCACTATCCCAGGCCCGATCTCAAAGCAGAGGCCCTATTGGGATGAGTTTGTACAGTACAAGATGTCGGAAGAGGGTGTGAGTCGGGTGATAAAGAACCAACATAATGCCCAACAGAAGACATACCACCATAACTTAGGATCAGGTGGCTACCCGACTGCCATTAAGAAGTGGAACAAAATGGAAGCAGACCTTCTTGCCAAGGGTATCACACTAGAATCACTCGAGTGGGGAGAGCATGCAAAGAATAGGTTTTTCGCTCATGGGGGAACACTGGACTAGAAGACAGGGAAGTGCGTTTATGGCGCAAGACTGCAAGAAGCAGCAGAAAGATTGTTTTATGCTCAGAGAGCTACTGCTAGTGGTGCGTTCAGGCCCAACAGAGAGAAGGATGAACTGACATACGCCATCGGGACTATTGAACACGGTGGCCGAACTAGAGGCAAAGGAAGTGTCTCGTGGGAGCATGGATTCCCTCAGTACAGACCTTCCTACAGAAGCCGCTAGAGAAAGAAGGAAGAAGAGGCACATCGGCTCCAGAGGTTGGAGGAAGCGGTGCGTGAAGCACAGGAGCGGGAAAAAAACCTTGAAGCGAGAATGTAGGAGGAAATCAGAAGGCAAGTGCAAGCAAGCAGGCATCAGAGCCAGGAATCAACATTAGTCAATCTGTTCAGTTGAAAAGCAGCCGCGCTTCCATGGAGATACCAAATCAAGGGGACACAGGACTGCGCTTCCCTGTGGATGACGTCACTGAACCTTGTACATCGTGTGAGCTACACATTCCGAAGGGGAATTCCACAATCAAGGTGGCTATCGGTCTTGTTAATCCTATCGATTGAACTAAGACACCAAGGATTCATGAGAATATAATCCAAGAAGGATATGCTACCATCTCGGTAGATAAAGCTGAAAAAGGTTTTATTGATTTGCCTCTTGACATTCCTGGAGATGATGGCGAGAAGACTCTAGGAGAAGCAGAGAAGACATTCATTCTATGGCGCAAGCGCTACATCATCATTCCCGGGATGTCGCCTCCACCTCCTCCTGAACTACCTCACCATAGGTGCGGATGAAAACACTACATCATTAATTTATATTGGCTTAAATAATTAACAATCTGCTCATAATAATATGTCATTCCTTTTTTTGTAGCAGATCCTCCCCCAACCTAAATCCAATTATTCAATCGCCAGATCATCATAGTGCTCTGTACGATGACAATGTGTTGGAAGGCGAGGCTGCATCCACACCATCTCCAAGGAGGTCTCCAACGCCACAGCCGCCACCTCCAAGGAGGTCTCCAACGCCGCTGCCACCACCTCCAAGGAGGTCTCCAACGCCTCCCCCGCCCCCGCCTACCAAGAAGCCAAGTACTAACAAGAGGCCAGCCCCGCAAACGAAGAACCAGTCCCCACCGGCAAAGAAAGCCACTGTGAAACCAAGAGCTATTCCCAAAATAATATCTGAAGAGAAGGAAGAAGTAACTGATGCATATAAAAAAGATATGTCCAGATTCTATGACAAACTTAAAAAGGATCAAGAAGCAAGGAGAAACCCGGAGAAACCGTACTTCTTCGTAGCTCCAGATATTCTAAGAAAAAAGGTGGCTTCTTACCAGCAACAACAGCGGGAATCTCGTAAGCCGTCCAAATCAACATTAATGGACTATGACCGCACTCTCACCAAGTCAATTGAGGCGGCACAAAAAAAGAAGCGGGCAGGGAAAGGAGTTGCATAACTCGGACAACAATTGCACCAATCAGTCCCTCCGCTAGTTGTTGGTAATGAATATGGTTCGAATTTAGGATTAATGCATCAGGCAAACATACCTCCGGATGTCGATTTGGATCACCTTGGTGAATTTATTGAAGAGACTGGTCTCGACCTTTACCAGATGTTTGGTGATGGAAACATTGAGAGTGTGGTGGAGGTTGATATTTGGAAAAAAAATTGTACTAGGCTAGAGTCTATACAACCCTCAAGCCTTAGGTGATCTGGGGACGCAAATGTACCTACTAAACAAGTGGTACATGCAGGCGTCTACTGGTGGAGACTTCTGCGTTGGTGTCAGAATTAGAGATGAACATTGGTTCCATGGCGATGATGTTATGTATGTTGACTTTGCAGAATTTCATCAACTATGCCACCTGACCTCTCTGGATAAAGTTATCATTAGCTGCTATTGCCTGTAAGTAATAATTCTTTCGATCTATTATTAAACTCATCATATGTGTGTATATGCATATAAATTATCCTAACAAGTACTATATATATACAGATTTACAATGACAGAGCGCAGAAAGGAAGGCTACAATGAAATTGGTTTTGTTGATCCCCATATAGTATTCAAAGACCCAGTTACTCTAAAGCCTAATTGGAAGTCTTAGTCAGAGAGTAACCTCATGAACTTCTTAGTGAACCAACGCCACAAGAAGGATATACTCTTTCCCTACAACTTCAAGTGAGTGTTAATAATGTCGATCATCCTTAATGGCTCATATGTTGATTCTAGTTAATTAATGAGTGTTATGCGTTATATCCTATAAACACATGCAGCAATCACTGGATATTGATGGACATTGATCTGGTGAAAAGTCACTTGATAATCTATGACTCGACGAGAAAACCACAACAAGACTACCAAGATATGATAGATATTATCTAGAGGTAATTTTGGTATCTCTAGCAACTATATATACACACAAACATGATGATTAACTATATCTGGTGACGTGGCAAATTTTTATTGGGCGGTATTTGGAAAACCTTTATTGAGAAGCAACACATGGGAAAATATAAAGCGCCACTGAATATAATCCCTTTGAAAGTAAGTCCCCTAAATCGCATCATCTTTATTAATTAAACATATAGCTTTCACTGGATCACCAGATTGGATGACAAATCTTTTTCTCATAAAGTGGTGTCTGAGGCAGGAACAGGGGAACAACTACTGTGGTTACTATGTTTGCAAGTTTATCAATGAGGTCTCCCAAAGAACTCCTACAGAGAGACTCAAAGTACGTTAAAAATACACTATATATTCATTTAATTATTATTATTGATTGTGTTACTATGTCTTTATATATATATATATATATATGTATGTATGTACATATATTAATTTATTTTCCTTTAATTCAAACCTGTAGGCTCGATGGTTGGAGGAAAAGGTCACACGACAAGACTAAATCAAAGCAATTCAAGAGTCTATAGCCGGATTTTTTAATGACCAGATCATCGATTCCAAGGGTGAGTTCTACTTCGACCCAACACTGCCATGGAAGCCAAGCTAGAGGATGAGAGGAAACTTGTTACATCACAACAACTATAATGCAATCTTTTGTAATATATGCACATAAAATAATATAATGTAAAATACACATATGCATGCATATATATATATATGATGCATGCATGCATATATATATATATATATATATATAGAACCACTATCCTGTAGCTGGCTACAAAATAACTTATTCTATAGCCACTTTGAGTTACGATAATTACTATGTTAATTTATGAGATTATAGTAACTTCTTACTAAGTGGTTTACTATAACGTTATGGTAAATATCCCCATGTGTTATAGTAACCTAACTATCGTAAATATGTATTGACATTATCGTAAATTAGTATATAAAATTATCGTAAATGGAGGTGGCTACAGAATAACTTATTTTGTAGCTGCCTACTGAATATACTCTCCCTAAACATACTATACGCGCGTATAATTGTATTATTAGCAGCGTACAATACGACTTCGAAAACCTATTTTGAAAAGAAAATAAAAAAATAAAAAGAAAAGAAAAAAGAAAAAAACCTTTAGTGCCGGTTCGTATTACCAACCGGGACTAAAGGGTGCCGGCCTCGTGGCATGTCAGGAGGCACCTTTAGGCCCGGTTGGTGTTACCCACCGGGACTAAAGGTCTTCCTTTAGTCCTGGTTCCTGACCCGGGACTAAAGGAGGGGGTTCCCCACCGGAAGTAAAGGCCGTCTCTGTACCAGTGTTTGTGAATCTCGAGATCTGCCGGCTCAGTACTTCGGAGGGTACTCATAGAGGTAGAGTTTACTACGTGTGTTTATAGGGGTGAGTGTGCGTACGTGTTATGGACGTCTGTATTATACTGTGTAATTCTCAAAAAGATATTAATCAAGGGCCTGTTTTCAGTTTAGCCCTATATATAACTCCAAATTTTCAGGATGGGCACTGGATGTTTCCGGGCCGTTGCAGCAGATCCCGTTGCTGAATGTTTCCGGGCCGGAATTGCGAGCGCGGGGTGACAACTGACAAGGCAGAGTACTCCCCTCCCCTCCCCTGACCGACGGAAGAGACGCTGCTAACGTGGTTCTACTCTCGCCGTCGGTCATCGTTGCGGCGGTCCAAACACGCACAGTACAGCCTTCATGACCGACGGCGAATATTGCAGGAGCAAGTCAATGATTGGCACCAGCAACACCAGCTGCAAGCCCGGCCACTGGAACGTACGGGAGCAAAGCAGAACTGAAGCCGCCGTGCCACCAACCGCAATTTGCCTCCTTATTTGTCGCTTTGCCACACGGCCGGCACGGTTTCGCCGAGAGGACGCCCCAGGCCCTCCTCAGCTTGTGATGATTATATTAGGCCGGGTTTAGTTCCTAAAAATTTTCAACTCAAACTATCACATCAAATCTTGTAGCATGTATGGAGTATTAAATATAGACAAAAAAAAATAATTGTACAGTTTGGTTGGAAATCGCGAGACCAATGTTTTAAGACTAATTAGTTCATGATTAGTCATAAGTGCTACAGTAACTAACATGCGCTAATGATGGCTTAGTTAGGCTTAATAAATTCGTCTCGCAGTTTTTAGGCGAGCTATGTAATTAGTTTTTTTATTAGTATCTGAAAACTCCTTCCGACATCTCCGAAATATCCGATGTGACATCCAAAAATTTTCATTTCGCGAACTAAACGCAGCCTTAGTATAATAATTGGTGATCTGTCGTATTTCTAAATCATCATGCGTGCACATGCCCAAAGTCACATTTTTCAGCCATGATTATGTACTATTTGATTTTTAGGAGTTTTTATTTCATATAATATGAGGGAGCCTTTTTTAGGATTAGGACGGGTTCGGGTAGGTAGGTACTCTAGGTAGTAGGAACACATTTGGTGATATTGACGAAAGCGAGACATCTAAATGTTCATAATTTTCTACTGCTAGAAAAAGTCTACGCTTGTTTCGACGCGTACTAGCGACGTCTGCCAGGAATTTAGCGGTGGATTCGGCAAAATTTGGCGCCAAACTCCCATCTCTACCCTGCTGAATGTTGGCACGTGTTCACTGTTGACCCTGACGGCGTGGGCCCGCACCGACTGCTGCGCTAACCGCGTGCCAAACCCGAGAAGCCCTTAAAAAACCAGACCAACACCAGGCTTCTCCCTACGCCGCCGCTGCGCTCCTCACACAAACCGCAAGAAGCCAAGAACCCGATCCGCCGGCTTGGCCGTTGCCGGTCGCCATGGAGCACTACGAGCGGCTTGGCAAGATCGGGGAAGGCACGTCGGGGATCGTCTACAAGGCCCGCGACCGACGCACCGGCGAGACCGTCGCCATCAAGCGCCTCCGCGCCGGCGCCGGCAACGGCAACGGCGAGGGCGACGCGTTCGACGAGACGTTCCGCCGCGAGGTGCGCTGCCTCGAGGCGTGCCGCGGCCACCCCTGTCTCGTCGAGCTCCGCGCCGCGCACCGCGACCCCGCCGGCGCGTTCCTCGTCATGGAGTACGCGGGACGGAGCCTGGCGGAGGCCATGCGGCTGCAGCAGCAGGACCACCACCGCGCCGAGCCCGAGCGGCGGCAGTTCCCGGAGCCCGAGGCGCGCCGCGTGATGCGGCGGCTCCTGGAGGGCGTGGCCGCGATGCACGCGCGCGGACTCATGCACCGGGACCTCAAGCCCGACAACGTCCTCCTCGACGGCCGCGGGGGCGTCAAGATCTGCGACTTCGGGCTGTCGCGCGCAGCGGACAACGGTACCGGCGGCGCGCCGTACACGGCGGGGGTGGCGACGCTGTGGTACCGCGCGCCGGAGCTGATCCTGGGCTCTGCGGACTACGACGCGGGCGTCGACACGTGGGCGCTCGGCTGCATCATGGCCGAGCTCCTCGCCGGCGGCGCGCCGCTGTTCCCCGGGAGGTCGGAGATGGACCAGCTCAACAGGGTGTTCGACACGCTGGGGATGCAGGACATGGTGTCCTGGCCGGGCTTCGCGCGCCTGCAGCGTGCCGGGTCGCCGCTCTGCCGGCGCGGCAGGCCTCCCAGCAGGCTCCGGGAGCTGTTCCCGGCGCTGTCGGCTGCCGGGTTCGACGTCTTGGCCGGGCTGCTGGCGTGCAGGCCGGACAGGCGCCTCACCACCGCGGACGCGCTCCGGTGCCCGTGGTTCGCCGATGCCGCCGCCGCGGCGCCTGAGGCCTTGCCTGATCAGCCGCGCGCTTCGTGCTGCGCCGGCAGCTTCGCGGGCGGTGTCGCTGGTGTTGCCGAGGCAATCCTAGCGTAGAACATGAGAATTTTTTTTTTGGAAGAGCCGAACATGAGAATTAAGAGACATGCCATTCTTTGATTGATTGATCGTTTGTAGATTATTAAAGGATACTATTTTTCTTTATGAAAAGTGCAGTATATTTTAAGTTCGACACCGTATCGATTGCATTCATTTGATGGCAATTCTCTGTAACCTGTTCTTGACTGACTAAAGATTAAAGAAATATGTTCAACGTGCAGAAACGTTTTCCATACATGTCTTGTTTTTTTTTAATGTCAGAGAACGCTTTGTTCATCTGTTGGATTGTCATCATCTTTCATGGTTGGTGAAATGGTACCTATTCTAGAAATGCTCTAGAACATGCAACTGGTTGGTGAATTATTGTCCTTTCCAAGCCACAATAGCATATACTTCTTCAGAAAACCAAAACATCAACGACAAGCCATGTGGTTGCACACAACATATATTTCTTTCCTTAAATAAATATAGGACGGTCATGCATGCGGTAGGCCGCACAAACGATGTGGCTGCACACAACATATATTTCTTTCCATAAATAAATATAGGACGGCCATGCATGCGTTAGGCCACAAATGGCCATCTTCGACCTCTCGCTCGCCACCCCTCTTCCCCTTCTTCCTCCTCGTCGGCAGCTGTTCTCCTCCTCGCCCTCGCCTGCGGCCACGGAGCTCCAGCCAAGCCCTAGCGCGCCCGCGACGGTCGCCTTCCCCAGCCCCTGTGCCGGAGCTCCCCCTCGCCGGAACTCCCTTGCCCCAAACTGGTCCGGCAGCCTACACCATCGCTAGGTCCCCTAAATCGCCCGCCGGCCTCCCCACCGTCTGGCCAACACTCCTCCCCCAAACCCCTTTCTTTCTAAGACTGCCAAAGTTTGGGAACATGAGAGGGAGAGCTCGTCGGAACCCTAAGGAGCAGATCCAGGAGGAGGAGGAGGAGTCCTACATCGCCAGATCCGCCATGGTTGGCGCTGGTGGGGGGAGGAGCTAGGCGTGGGTAGGGGCACGGTGAGGCGTGGTGAGGAGCTCGCCACCGGATCCGCTCGTCAAAGTTGGGGAATTGGGTAGGGGCACGGTGCGTTAAACGCCCGCACGTCCGTTAATAAGTCATGGCCATAGGTATATATAACCATGCCATTACCAAAAGAAAAGCTCTTGATTGATCAGAACTTCTCTCAGCCCTATGTTGTCGATAACAGATGTGTTGTCTTGCCGCCGCGTACCAGACATACCGGATGAGCCTCGCCTCAATATTTTTAAAACAATATATCGCAAAAGTTATTTTCAGAACTGACATGTTTAATCGCAGTTTGCGCCAGCCCATATGTCATGATCGAATCACACAATCACACCACATACCAACGATAAAGCTGCCAAGCTAGCATTATGGATCAAAAGTGGAGGCTCATGTCGCATCATTCCTTTGGCGCAACAAAGCTGTTTGGCATGATAGACAGGGACCCTCGCTACTACAGAATGGACTTAGTTATCCTGGGCGGTAACGGTCTTTAGTCCCGATTACCGCGCCGGGACAATGATCCCGGGACTAAAGGTGAAACCTTCAATCCCGGGTCATCGAGCCGGGACTAAAGAGGGACCTTTAGTCCCGGTTGGTGTTATCAACCGGGACTAAAGGCCCTCCAGCCGAGCAAACGTGGCAGCACCCTTTAGTCCCGGTTGGTAACCCCAACCGGGACTAAAGGTTCATTTTCTTTTTCTTTTTTTGTTTAATTTGTTTTCAGTTCATTTACACATATTTGTTTAATATATAATATGTTTTTATGTACGTATTCTACGCTGCTAATATAAATACACGCACGCATATAATTACATCTAATTCTCATCTCGAACATTATTATATTCGAATAAAGTATGAAACTATATATATTATAGATATATATGTATATATACAACACTTTCATAATCTTGTTCTCGAAAATAACGATATCAATAAACATTTAATTTATATCATTAGTTCCTTAGGATCAAAGTAGAACTCGCCATTGGGATTTAGCACTTTTTCTAGAAGATATCCTGCTATTGACTCTTGAACTGCTTTCAGATGGTCTTTTTGCATGACCCTTCATTTCAACCATTCAGTCTTACATTTGAAATAAAAGGAAAAATATTAATATATATATATATATATATATATATATATTCATTTAAAAATAAATAAAAAATTGATATATACGTACTCTGAGGACATCTTCAAGAGTTCTTCTTATGTATGCAGTGATAAATTCACAAATATAGTATCCGCACAAGTTATTACCTGTTCCTGCCGCAAACACCATTGTACGAGAAGAAGATTATTCTCATCATCTCACACATAAATTGAAGTACGATATAGTAATTAAACACGTGGGGAAGTATATATAGTACAACTTACTGGTATTTCAACTACATTAAGTGGTGCCTTGCAATCCTTGCGGTATTGCTGAATAAACTCTTTTCCAAACCCTGTGCGACCAATAATGTACGATCGTTAATAAATTATGGCAAAGTCTATTCAATAATAGTTGTGCGCGAGAGATCGAAATTACCCCTGGATAATGTCTATCATATCTTGGTATAGTGCTCGCTCTTTTCTCAATGAGTCCAAGATTACTAACTGACTTGAGTTTAACTCAATGACAATGAGTATCCAGTGAAACCTGCATTGGTTTATACACACACGTACATGCATATAAGTTGTATTGATATTACATAAAATATGTAGACTATATTATTATTAACACTTACTCAAAGTTGTACGGGAAAAGTATTGTTGTCTTGTCGTGCTGCTTCACGAAGAACTTCATGATATTCGTCTGTGCTTCAGATACCCAGTGCTCCTTGATAATAATATCAGTTTTGAATACGATATAAGGATCAATGAAGCCAACACTGGTGTCTTATATTCTTTGGAGATCTGACATCTGGAATCTGTATATAAATATAAGTTACATGTGAGGATAATTATATACACGTACGCATGGAAGTGAGTTTATTAAATAAAAGTAAGAATCACTTACAAACAAAAGGAGCTAATGATTGATTTGTCCAGAGCGTCCAAGTGGTGTAGTTGATGCAATTCTTCGAAACTAATATGTAAGATGTCATCGCCACGGAAGTAATGATGGTCTCTAAATCTGACAAAGATCCACTGCTCACCCCTGCCACACGCCTGCATGTACCACTTGTTGAGCAAGTACATTTGCATACCCAATTCATTCAGAGCCGCAGGGTTGTACAGACTTTTGCTAAATTTATAAGTCTTCCAGGTATCAACTTCCAGGTTCTGGATTGGAGCTTTTCCCGTCACTTGATCCAAGGTTAAACCAATTTGTTCAAAAAAATCATTAAGGTCTTGAACCGACACTTCTCTAGAGTTGTCTGGTTGATAGACTTCTATGTTGGAACCATATTCATTAGCAACAACAAGATTTTGCATTTGTTGCTTCTATTGTCCGAGCTGTGGGACATCCTTCCCTGATGCTCTTTTCCTTTTCTTATGTGCATCATGTGACTTCACGAGAGAGCGGTCATAGTCTGATAGTGGCGGAGGCGGCTTACGAACTTCAAGCATCTTTTTCTTGTGAGCTTCGACCTTCTGCCTCAGCTGATCTCGTGGTATGTAAAAGTACGACTTCTCCTTAAGCTTTGCTTGTCTCTGCTTTTGGATATCTATAAAAAATCTTTCACTTTTTTGTCTTCTTCAGCTGCTATTTGCTCATCAGTCTTTTTAGGAAGTATTTCTTGAGAAATAACTCTTTTTTTGGGGTCTTCTTTGCCGCTGGGACCTTAGACGTCTTTGTAGTGCGTCGCTATGGAGGGGGTGGGGGCGGTGTTGGAGACCGGCGTGGAGGCGATGAGGCCGATGTTGGAGTCCGGCGTGGAGGCGTTGGAGATCGTTGTGGAGGTGGTGGGGCCGGTGTAGGAGTTGGAGATCGTTGTGGAGGTGATGGGGTCGGTGTAGGAGTTAGAGATCACCGTGGGGATGAAGTCGTCTCGCCCCCCGCGACGCTGTGATGAGATGGGGAATGAATGATTGGGCTAGGCTGGGGGGAGACCCTGCTACAAAAACAAGTTGTGGGTTAATTATTTTTGAAGCCAATATAAAATTAATGGAAAAATAATATTTCATTCACTTTCATTCGTACCTAGGGTGAGGTAGGGGAAGCGGTGGCGCCCCAGGAATGATGATGAAGCGTTTGCGCCATTGAATAAATATCTTCTCTGCTTCTCCTAGTGTCTTCTCCCCATCACCGCCTTCAATGTCAAGAGGAACATTGATGTAACCTTTGAGCACTCTATCGACCGAGACGCTAGCATATCCAGGTTGAATAACTGACCCATGGATTCTTGGTGTCTTCGTTCGGTCTATTGGAGATACAACCCCGACAGCCACCATGATTGATGCATTATTACCATCTGGAATGTGCAGCTCACATGTTGTTAGAGGCTCGGTAATGTCATCAACAGGGAAGCGCAACCCAGCGTCACCTTGAATAACTGGCAGCTCCGTGGAAGCACAACTGCTTTTCATCTGACCAACGGGGCTAATGGTGACTCCCGGCGTTGATTGCGATTGCATTTGACTCATTGCTAGCTGCACTTGCCTCTTGATCTCCTCCTGCATTCTTGCCTCAAGAGATTTTTCTCGTTCACGTGATTCAAGCAATGCTTGTCGTGACTCATTAACAAATTGCTCCAATACACGGATTCGGTCTGCCTCCTCCTCCTTCTTTCTCTGGCGGCTTCTGTAGGTATCCCTGTCTGCTAGGAATGCTTGTAGCCACGGAACCACCCCATAGCCTCTTGTTCGACCACTGTGTTCGGGATTCTCTAGGGCATATGTCAATTCATCGTTTTCTCTGTTGGGCTTGAAAACACCACTATCAGCTTCTTCCCTAGCACGAGCTAGTCTCTGTGTTGCTCTCTCAATTTTTTGGCCGAAAATTAGCTTGCCAGTGTCTGGGTCTAGGCTTCCCCCATGAGCGTAGAACCAATTCTTCGCGCATTGAGGCTAGTTCTTCTCTATTGTTTCAGGTATGATTCCCTTGGCAGTAATCTCTATTTCTAGGTTCTACCACTTGGGAATAGCACTCCTATAACCACCTAATCCCATGCGATGGTGGTATTGCTTCTGTCGGGCATTCTGCTAATTCCTCATCACACGTTCCTCACTCTCTTGAGATGTCTTGTATTGTACGAAGTCATCCCAATGGGACTCCAACTTGACAAACGCCTTAGCATTGAAATTCGGCGTTTCATTCTTCAAGATAAACTTTTTATACAATGTCTTCTTCCAACTCTAGAACAATGTTGCCATCTTCTTCATTGTCCAATCCCTCACTAGCTCCTTCAAAGCATCATCTGCTTGTAATATGAAATGCTGAGTGATATCTCTCCAAGCTAGGTTCTTGTCACGATCAGATACAAAACTAACATTAGGAGTGGATATCTTCTGCTTCCATTTACGAGCACTAACTGGGATCCTATCCCTTACAATGAACCCACATTGATTGACATATGTCTAAGCATGTGGTCCCAATGGTTTGTCGGTGTTGGTGTCGAATTCTGATATTATGAAACGACCCTCTAATGGCTTTTTTGGCCCTCGAACTTTCCTACTCTTGCCGGTGGTTGATGTAGATCCAGAGACCGGCTACATGAGTAGAAACACAACGATTAACAACAAATATATGTACGCATGCATCTATAAGAGATGATAGATAATCGAATATACCTCGCCAGTATTTTCTTGCGCGACAATTTGTTGATCTTCAACCACCGACATATTCAGGATATCCTCATAATCAGCAAAGTACTGACTCGTGTCATCTACATCCACATTGGTGCTGGCGTTGATAATATTCGCCATTATGTCATCATTCAAGTTATCATCCGGAGCAGCCATTTGTATCTTCAAGATAACACATAGATAGAATTACTATGGCACATAACATAAGTACATGTGATAACACATATAGAATTACTAAATCTAATTAAATATAATAACACATAATATTTCATAAGGATAAACAATAATAAGGTATAGGCTTTGGAATTGAATAAAAAACACTTTCGATCCAAAAACATGGAAATAAGTACATGTATATATACACATAGAATGATACAATTTTCTCTCTCTCTCCCAACACATAGAATAAGTGCATATGTATATATCTCTAGATATGCATGTGATAACACATAGAATGTCTCTCTAGATACAATTTTCTCTCTCTCTCAACACATGGAAATAATTAAGTACATGTATATATACACATAGAAATAATTAAGTACATATATATGTATACATATAGAATCTCTAGATAGAATTAATTACTAAATCTAATTAAACCTAACATATATACATAGATAGAATTACTAAATCAAAATTAAATCTAACACATATAGAGAGAGAGATAGAATAATAATTACTAAATATATCAAAAACTATAATAAAAAACTATCTAAATAAAGTACTAATTAAATTTTAATACATTTAAATCTAATTAACATATATCAAAAACTATCTAAAAAACTAAGAATAAACTACTAATTAAATTTTAATACATTTTAATCTAATATATATATCAAACACTACAATTGTTACATAGCTCATTTTCCCATTTGAGAAAGTTTTATCAAACACTAGTCACAAATTCTTGAATCTCATATAGACTTTCTAAAACTATGTCACACACTTGTAAAATTTGAACTACATTTTGTTCAAACTTTCTCAAATGAAAAATGGCCTATATAAGGATTGTAGATCTTGATGAGCTGAACAAACTTGGTATTCAAAACGTTTCAATTTGAGACAATCTAGGGTTCTAAAAACTAGTTTGTAGGCATCGAAATTTAAAAATCACAAATTTGAACCGTCCAAACTATCTCAAATGGAAAGTTGACCAAAACAACAATTGTAGATCTTGATGATTTTAACAAACTTGGTATTCAAAACTTTTCAATTTGAAGTCATTTAGAGTTCATAATACTAGAGTCAAAGTGTTGTTTTTTCATTTGACCAAATTTGACTTGGTCAAACTTGCTCAAATGAGACACTAAATGACCTCAGATGAAAAATCTCTGAATACCAAGTTTGATCATCTCAGCAAGATCTACAATTGTTACATATCTCATTTTCCCATTTGAGAAAGTTTTATCAAACACTAGTCACAAATTCTTGAATCTCATATAGACTTTCTAAAACTATGTCACACACTTGTGAAATTTGAACTATATTTTGTTCAAACTTTCTCAAATGAAAAATGACCTATATAAGGATTGTATATCTTGATGAGTTGAACAAACTTGGTATTCAAAACTTTTCAATTTGAGACAATCTAGGGTTCCAAAAACTAGTTTGTAGGCATCAAAATTTAAAAATCACAAATTTCAACCATCCAAACTATCTCAAATGGAAAGTTGACCAAAACAACAATTGTAGATCTTGATGATTTTAACAAACTTGGTATTCAAAACTTTTCAATTTGAAGTCATTTAGAGTTCATAATACTAGAGTCAAAGTGTTGTTTTTTTCATTTGACCAAATTTGACTTGGTCAAACTTGCTCAAATGAGACACTAAATAACCTCAGATGAAAAATCTCTGAATACCAAGTTTGATCATCTCAGCAAGATCTACAATTGTTACATAGCTCATTTTCCCATTTGAGAAAGTTTTATCAAACACTAGTCACAAATTCTTGAATCCCATATAGACTTTCTAAAACTATGTCACACACTTGTGAAATTTGAACTATATTTTGTTCAAACTTTCTCAAATGAAAAATGGCCTATATAAGGATTGTAGATCTTGATGAGCTGAACAAACTTGGTATTCAAAACGTTTCAATTTGAGACAATCTAGGGTTCCGAAAACTAGTTTGTAGGCGTCGAAATTTAAAAATCACAAATTTGAACCGTCCAAACTATCTCCAATGGAAAGTTGACCAAAACAACAATTGTAGATCTTGATGTTTTAACAAACTTGGTATTCAAAACTTTTCAATTTGAAGTCATTTAGAGTTCATAATACTAGAGTCAAAGTGTTGTTTTTTCATTTGACCAAATTTGACTTGGTCAAACTTGCTCAAATGAGACACTAAATGACCTCAGATGAAAAATCTCTGAATACCAAGTTTGATCATCTCAGCAAGATCTACAATTGTTACATAGCTCATTTTCCTATTTGAGAAAGTTTTATCAAACACTAGTCATAAATTCTTGAATCTCATATAGACTTTCTAAAACTATGTCACAACAGTGCATCGTTGTATCATGCGGGCACAACAGTGAATTTTTTCTTGACGTATGACCCTTGGTTATGATCTTGTCGTAACCATGGAGTGTCTTCATCATTTAACATGATGCTTGGATCTTTCTTCACTATGAAGGGTGGAATTCGGATATTTCTTTCATAATCTTCTGACATGTCTGACTTGTCTTCAATTCCCACTATATTTATTTTCCCAGAAAGAACTATGTGGCGCCTTGGCTCATTGATCATTGAGTTGATGTCTTTGTTTTTTCCTCTCTTTGATTTTGTAGACACATCTTTCACATAGAACATCTGACTCACATCGGCAGCAAGGACGAATGGTTCGTCTTTGTACCCAATATTGTTGAGGTCCACTGTTGTCATTCCATACTCTTTGTCGACTGTTACCCCTCCTCCGGTCAGCTTCACCCATTGGCACCGGAACAAAGGGACTTTAAAATTAGGTGCGTAGTCTAGTTCCCATATATCTTCTATGCGGCCATAATATGTTTGTATATTCCCATTTGGATTTGTGCCATCTATGCGAACACCACTATTTTGATTGGTGCTCCTTTTATCTTGGGCAACTGTGTAAAATATATTCCCATTTATCTCGTACCCTTGGTACGTGAGGATATGCCATGATGGTTGCCTAGCCAACAAATACAGTTGCTCATCAATATTGTCATCGCCTTGACATTCTTTTCGCAACCAACCACTGAAACTTTCCATGTGCTGACGCCTAATCCAAGCTTCAGTCTTCCCTGGAAATTTGGATCGTAAGAACTCCTTATGTATCTCGATGTACGGATGCACCAATGATGAGTTCTAAAGAACTGTGTAGTATGCTTTATTGAAATAATCGTCTTCCATGCCAATATATGTTTTCTTCCCTAAAGTTCCTTTACCACTGAGTCTCCCCTCGTGTCGCGATTCGGGAACGCCAATCGGGGCAAGGTCAGGAATAAAGTCAACATAGAACTCAATGACATCCTCTGTTCCATAGCCCTGGGCGATGCTTCCTTTAGGCTTAGAATAGACTTTCACATATTTCTTCAAGACTTCCATAAACCTCTCGAAGGGGAACATGTTATGTAAGAACACAGGTCCAAGAATACTAATCTCCTTCACCAAATGAACTAGGAGGTGTGTCATGATATTAAAGAAGGATGGAGGGAACACCAACTCAAAGCTGGCAAGACATTGAACCACATCATTCTATAGAGTAGCTAGTTCTACTGAATTGATTGCCTTCTGAGAAATTGCATTGAGGAATGCACATAGCTTCATGGTGGCTAGACGTACATGTGGAGGTAGAATTCCTCTTAAAGCAACTGGAAGCAATTGCGTCATAAGCACATGGCAGTCGTGGGACTTTAAGTTTAGGAATTTCTTCTCTGGCACATTTATTATACCCTTTATATTGGAGGAGAATCCTGATGGGACCTTGATGCTGCTTAGACATTCGAACATGCTGTCCCTCTCTTCTTTGCTAAGCGTGTAGCTAGCAGGACTTAAGTAATGACGCCCATCATCTATCTTCTCTGGATGAAGGTTGTCTCGTTCTTTCATGCCCTGCAAGTCCTAGCGTGCTTCAAGTGAATCCTTTGGCTTCCCGTACACACCCATGAATTCTAACAGGTTCACACAAAGATTCTTTGTCAGGTGCATCACGTCGATTGCATTGCGGACCTCTAGGACTTGCCAATAGGGTAGCTCCCAAAAGATGGACTTCTTCTTCCACATGGGTGCGTGTCCCTTAGCATCTTTGGGAATAGATTCGCTGCCTTGTCCCTTTCCAAATACTACTTTCACATCCTTGACCATTGCGAGTACATCTTCTCCGGTTTGGTTATGAGGCTTCTTTCGGTGGTCTGGCTTACCTTTCTTTCTTACTTGGTGATTCAAAGGAAGGAATCGACGATGGCCAAGGTACACGACCTTTTAACATCTTTTCAAATATATATTGTCAAGGTCATCAAACAATGTGTGCATGCATTATATCCTTTGTTTGTCTGACCTGAAAGATTACTTAAAGCAGGCCAATCATTGATTGTTACGAACAACATTGCTCGTAGGTCAAAGTGTTCTGGTTTGTACTCATCCCAGACACGTACACCTAGTTGTTCCATAAAACTAGAAGTTCTTCAACTAATGGCTTCAGATAGACATCAATGTCGTTGTCAGGTTGCCTCGGACCTTGGATGAGGATTGGCATCATAATGAACTTCCGCTTCATGCATAACCATGGTGGAAGGTTGTAGATACATAGAGTAACTGGCCAAGTGCTATGACTAGTGCTCTGCTCCCCAAAAGGATTCATACCATCTGTACTTAAGGCGAACCTTAAGTTTCTAGCCTCATCTGCAAACTCTGGAAATTCCCTATCTATCGCTCTCCACTGGGACCCATCAGCTAGGTGTCTCAGCATATTATCTACCTTACGGTCTTCTTTATGCCACCGCAATAACTTTGCATGGTCTTTATTTATGAACAAACGTTTTAAGTGTGGTATTATAGGAGCATACCACATAACCTTGGCAGGGATTTTCTTTCTAGGACGTTGTTCACCCTCAACGTCACCAGGATCATCGTGCCTGATCTTATACCATGCTGCTTTACATATCGGGCATTCATCCAAATTCTCGTATTCATTGCCATGGTAGAGGATGCAGTCATTAGGACATGCATATATCTTCTGGATTTTTAATCTCAAAGGGTAGACAACCTTTTTTGCTTCGTACGTAGTGGTGGGCAATTCATTTGGCTTCAAAAGCATCTTCTTTATGAGGTTCAATAAATTCCTAAATGCCTTATCGGATACACCATTCTTTGCCTTCCACTATAGCAATTCCAGTGTTGTACCCAGCTTTTTTTGCCCCTCTTCGGCCGTCGGGTATAGCAACTTCCTATGATCCTCAAGCATGCACTCAAACTTAACTTTCTCTTTTTCACTTTCGCATTTTTGTTATGCATCACGAATGGCATCGCAAGAGCATCACCGAGATCATCTTCTGCCGCTACCTCTTCTTCATCTCTCCCCATTGTAGTATCATCAAAGGCACCATACTGAGCAATAATGTCATCAATGTCTAAATCTTCTCCTTCACCTTCTTCCATCATGACCCCGCTTTCTCCATGCTTAGTCCAACATATATAGTTTGACATAAAACCTGACTTAAGCAAATGTGAATGAAGACTCATTGAGCTTGAATATTCTTTAAATTCTTACATATGGCACATGGACAGCACTAAAACCATCCCGCTTATTTGCCTCGGCCACACCTAAGAAATAGTGCACGCCCTCAATAAAGTCTTGGGAGCGGCGATCGGCATTGTACATCCAATGGCGTGACATAATCTGCATTACACGACAAAATTATGAAAACCTTGAACATAATTAAGTATTTTGTTTACACAACATAGATGACACACACACGGTTGA
Organism: Miscanthus floridulus; assembly: GCF_019320115.1. Classification (NCBI taxonomy): domain Eukaryota; kingdom Viridiplantae; phylum Streptophyta; class Magnoliopsida; order Poales; family Poaceae; genus Miscanthus; species Miscanthus floridulus. Next base: position 29,344,808 of record NC_089593.1, on the reverse strand, counting down.
TTAATTAACTAAGCCTGGCTACAACGTAAGCAATCCCAACTATCACTAAACAAACTAAAACTACAATGCACTTCAGTAACATAATTATTTCGTAATCGTACGCAACTAAAACAAACCAATACATTCTTCTGTTGAATATCAATAAGCTTCTCCTGCTGGCTCACTGCCTCATCATCAGCAGCCGCTACCTCAAGCGCACCCGAATTCTGCACGTATGTAGCATAATCTTCCTCCCAGTACCAACCATCGCATCCATTGCCCTCCCACTGAAATAAAGCCAAAAATATTGAGTCAAAAATATTCAAGAAAAAGCAGGGGTCAATTAGCCATAATAATCAAATGCGTAAGAACTCACATCCGCGATCCGGGGCACTTGTAGAAAACTCGACCCTTGGTTGGGTCCTGTCTCTTGACTCGGTACTCCATCACAATCTTCTGCTTACACTTGCCACAGATAATGAGAGGGAGTTCTAGCCTTAGTCGTTCGCAACCCAAACGAGAGGCCGAGGAGGATTCGGTACCAGTTGTCATCTACTTTCTATACTTATTTTGCAAACTAGTGTAAATTTCACATTTTCTAAAATAATATATTTAAACAAAACTAAAGTTATTTATTTATCTAACTAAACCATGAAATATGTACTATGTATAATAGTAAAATACCAAACTATCAAGTGATTTTACTATTGTAAATCATCATTGATTTGTGAGCTAAAAATGACATAGAAATCACATAGCTCAAAAACATGTTTCAATAAATAACCATCCGTACTAGTTGACCTGGCTTACGTGATCATCTTCGGTGAGCAATTCTCACCAAACGGCACCGTACTTGGCTAAGAAAGAGCTCCGATTCTACGAGAAAGGCAACACGGTCTTCCACGACCGTTGCCGCTCTCCCTCGTAGAATCAAAGCTCCTCCTTGACGTCCGTTACTGCTCGGCAGAGAACATGCTCGGCGAAATGAACACGGTCCGCAAGTTCAACTACGAATTTTCTATAATTTTCTAACTATTTTCTAAGTTTTTCATTTCATGGAAAATTTAATTCTAAAAAATAAAAGGCATGATTTCTAAGTAGTTCATTTCATGGAAAAAATAATTCTAAGTGACATGCTCGATATCGACGAGCTCGTGGGCGTTTAGGTTGCCAAGGATAGTAACATTTGTAGATGACATTTGTAGGTCTGAAGTTATCAAATATCCATCAAATTACTGCTCAAAAACATGTTTCAATAAATAACTATCCGTAAACGAAACTGCAGCCCACCTTTACTCCCGGGTGGGAAGCCCACCCGGGAGTAAAGGTGGGCTGCAGTTTCATGGCCCGCCAAAAAAAACCTTTGCTCCCGGTGCGTGTTACCATACCTTTACTCCTGGTTAGTAACACACACCGGGAGCAAAGGACCTTTACTCCCAGCTGGTGGCTGGCACCGGGAGTAAAGGACCTTTACTCCCGGCTGGTGGCTGGCACCGAGAGTAAATCTCCCTAGTATATAACCGCCAGTGCCTGGCGCAGATCGATCCCCTCCTCTTCTTCCTCGTCGAACACCACCGCCCTTTCTCTCTTCTTCCTCGCGCCGCTGCCAATTCGTCTTCGCTAGCGCATCAGCCCGCCGCCGTGACACCGGAGCTCGCGCCTCGCCTCGTGTGGCCCTCCACCGCGCGCGCCGTGCGGCCCACCACCACGATGACCTCGCGCTGATGACCTCGTGCAGCCTTCACCGTGCGTGCCCGTGCGGCCCTCCACACGCCCGCCCGAGGTGAGTTCTCTCGGTTTCTCTCTCCTGCTTCCCGATGTGGAACGCGATGTCTGATTTCAGCTTCACCCGTCCGCCATACTCGCTCTGCACCCACGGTACGAGCGTGCGCCAGCATCCCCTATGAAGGATAAGGAGGGTGCACACATGGCTGCGCAGCGGCAGCAACCAGCGGCTAGTGCCGCCCATACGCTGTAGTCGCATGCTGCCAGTGCACTTAGGCCGCGGGCCGCCCCTGTGCTTGTCGACACCCTGTCCTCGCGGAACGCACGCCCGCCGCTCGCTCGCCTCGCTTGTCTCGATTGTTGGCCATGCGCAGGCCCTATCCTACCTCGCAAAGCGAGAGGACGACAATGCGGCCACGATGTCCTCAGTCTCCTTGGCCTCTTCCTCTCGCTGGCCACTGCATCCGTTGTGCGCGTCAGCAAGTGGAAGGAGCGGCGGCTACGGTAGGAGCATGAGCGGTGGTGGCTGTAGGCGTGGTATGAGCATGAGCAGCAGCGGCGGTAGGAGCATAGGAGCTGCGTGTGCAGTGGTGAAGCATGTTGTCCTCGCGGTCATGGCTATGGAGTTTCGCAATTTTTTATTTTTTGCCGGTTTGCAATGCTATATTGATGTTTGTACTGTGTTTTGCAAAAAGAAAAAAAAACATGTGGACATGCATGCATGATATAAATATACTCCTTTTGATCAGCGGCCCGACGTGCGGGCCACACCCTCCAGCGCATTGACCGCAGCCCCGGCCTGGGCCACTTCGCGTCGACGACGCCCTCCACCGCACCGACACCGCCCTGGCCCGCCTCATGTCGTCGTCATCAGCATGCTGGCCCACCTCACGTCATCGTCGTCAGCACACCGGCCACCGCGCCGACACATATATATATGTCATTTGTATTCATATGCATGTATATTACATCGCGGAGCACCGCCGCCCTCGTTCGTCCATGCGTTTCTATGTATACGGCAGAGCACCACCGCCTCATTCACCCATGTGTACAAACATATATACGGCGGAGTGGAGCACTGCCACTCTCGTCACACCACCCTCTCGCGGCCTAGTCGATCAACATTCGTATTATCGTTATCGTTAACGCTAAACAATCACACTAGGGTGAATTGCGTCGGTGGCTAGGGCGAACCGCGTTGTTGATGTCACCGACGTGGTTTGCCCTAGTCACCGACCGCAATTCGCCCTCTGGCCATTTATGTATAGCCCTAAGTTGCCCTAGTACTTTACACAGTTCTCCCTAGTGGTGGCGAATTGCGTCTGTGACCAGGGGCAAGATTTAATAATGCATATTGTTCGTAGATTTTACGCATGTAAGGAAGATTTGACGTACTATATATTGTTTTGTTTTTGAAGCGAGATGGCTGACCCAAGAAACATGGATGAGGAAGGAGTTGATGACTGAATTTGATCAACACTGGCACTCAAGTTGCCTGGCGATGATGTGCTAAAAATAGACGTGCAAGAGGAATGTAGATGACGAAGTCAGTACTTAGCTCTTGAACAAAATGAGCAACAAGATATTGGCCAAGTATATATTTTTTATTATTAGCTATTTATATTATCATATGTTTTATGTGTGCTCATGACATTAAAAATAATGTTTATGTTTTGTAGCCCTCTAGATCGACATCAACAACTACAACGAGAGTAAAAATGTTCGAGGTCCCAAAAAGCCATTGGAGGGCCGCTTCATCATCTCTGAGTTTCAATGTGGATACAGGCGAATCGGGGGGGGGGCAAATAAAATGAAATTCGTGCACCACTGTGGGTTACCTTGTATGGGACCGGCTCCCGATCAGTACCCACGTGAATGAAAGAAGAAGACCAATGCTCCTCATATTCAGTTTTGTCTCTGATTGTACAAGACGTTAATTTGGAATGATTCTTGGAACATTTCACGCTCCAAACATATGGTTATGATGATATAATAGATGTGATGAATTGAAGGAGCGAGTTAGGGATTGGGCAATGAAGAAGATGGCCACCTAGTTTTAGACTTGGAAGAAACACCTATACACGACGTATGTCAAGAAGAACATAGCCCTAGATTTCACTGTCCTAGGCCCTGATCTCAATAGCAGAGGCCCTATTGGGATGAGTTTGTACAGTACAAGACGTCGGAAGAGGGTGTGAGTCGGGTGATAAAGAACCAACGTAATGCCCAACAGAAGACATACCACCATAACTTGGGATCAGGTGGCTACCCGACTGCCATTAAGAAGTGGAACAAAATGGAAGCAGACCTTCTTGCCAAGGGTATCACACCAGAATCACTCGAGTGGGGAGAGCGTGCAAAGAATTGGTTTTTCGCTCATGGAGGAACACTAGACCAGGAGACAGGGAAGTGCGTTATGGCGCAAGACTGCAAGAAGCAGCAGAAAGATTGTTTTATGCTCAGAGAGCTACTGCTAGTGGTGCGTTTAGGCCCAACAGAGAGAAGGATGAACTGACATACGCCATCGGGACTATTGAACACGGTGGCCGAACTAGAGGCAAAGGAAGTGTCTCGTGGGAGCATGGATTCCCTCAGGACAGACCTTCCTACAGAAGTCGCCAGAGAAAGAAGGAAGAAGAGGCACATCAGCTCCAGAGGTTGGAGGAAGCGGTGCGTGAAGCACAGGAGCGGGAAAAAAACCTTGAAGCGAGAATGCAGGAGGAAATCAGAAGGCAAGTGCAAATAGCAGTGAGTGCAAGCAGGCATCAGAGCCAGGAATCAACATTAGCCAATCTGTTCAGTTGAAAAGCAGCTGCGCTTCTATGGAGATACCAAATCAAGGGGACACAGGACTGCGCTTCCCTGTGGATGACATCACTGAACCTTGTACATCGTGTGAGCTACACATTCCAAAGGGGAATTCCACAATCAAGGTGGCTATCGGTCTTGTTAATCCTATCGACCGAACCAAGACACTAAGGATTCATGGGAATATAATCCAAGAAGGATATGCTACCATCTCGGTAGATAAAGCTGAAAAAGGTTTTAGTGATTTGCCTCTTGACATTCCTAGAGGTGATGGTGAGAAGACTCTAGGAGAAGTAGAGAAGACATTCATTCTATGGCGCAAGCGCTACATCATCATTCCCGGGATGTCGCCTCCACCTCCTCCTGAACTACCTCACCATAGGTGCGGATGAAAACACTACATCATTAATTTATATTGGCTTAAATAATTAACAATCTGCTCATAATAATATGTCATATCCTTTTTTGTAGTAGATTCTCCCCCAACCTAAATCCAATTGTTCAATCGCTAGATCATCATAGTGCTCTGTACAATGACAATATGTTGGAAGGCGAGGCTGCATCCACACCATCTCCAAGGAGGTCTCCAACGCCGCAACCGCCACCTCCAAGGAGGTCTCCAACGCCGCTGCCACCACCTCCAAGGAGGTCTCCAACGCCTCCCCCGCCCCCGCCTACCAAGAAGCCAAGTACTAGCAAGAGGCCAGCCTCGCAAACAAAGAATCAGTCCCCGCTGGCAAAGAAAGCCACCATGAAACCAAGGGCTATTCCCAAAATAATATCTGAAGAGAAGGAAGAAGTAACTGATGCATATAAAAAAGATATGTCCAGATTCTATGACAAACTTAAAAAGGATCAAGAAGCAAGTAGAAACCTGGAGAAACCGTACTTCTTCGTAGCTCCAGATATTCTAAGAAAAAAGGTGGCTTCTTACCAGCAACAACAGCGGGAATCTCGTGAGCCGTCCAAATCAACATTAATGGACTATGACCGCACTCTCACCAAATCAATTGAGGCGGCACAAAAAAAGAAGCGGGCAGGGAAAGGAGTTGCACAACTCGGACAACAATCGCACCAATCTGTCCCCCCGCTAGTTGTTGGTAATGAATATGGTTCGAATTTAGGATTAATGCATCAGGCAAACATACCTCCGGATATCGATTTAGATCACCTTGGTGAATTTATTGAAGAGACTGGTCTCGACCTTTACTAGATGTTTGGTGATGAAAACATTGAGAGTGCGGCAGAGGTTGATATTTGAAAGAAAAAATTTATACTAGGCTAGAGTCTATATAACCCTCATGCCTTAGGTGATCTGGGGACGCAAATGTACCTACTAAACAAGTGGTACATGTTGGCGTCTACCGGTGGAGACTTCTGCGTTGGTGTCAGAATTAGAGACGAACATTGGTTCCATAGCGATGATGTTATGTATATTGACTTTGCATAATTTCATCAACTATGCCACCTGACCTCTCTGGACAAAGTTATCATTAGCTGCTATTGCCTGTAAGTAATAATTCTTTCGATCTATTATTAAACTCATCATATGTGTGTATATGCATATAAATTATTCTAACAAGTACTATATATATATATGTAGATTTATAATGACAGAGCGCAGAAAGGAAGGCTGCAATGAAATTGGTTTTGTTGATCCCCATATAGTATTCAAAGACCCAGTTACTCCAAAGCCTAATTGGAAGTCTGAGTCAGAGAGTAACCTCATGAACTTCTTAGTGAACCAACGCCACAAGAAGGATATACTCTTTCCCTACAACTTCAAGTGAGTGTTAATAATGTCGATCATCCTTAATGGCTCATATGTTGATTCTAGTTAATTAATGAGTGTTATGCGCTATATCCTATAAACACATGCATCAATCACTAGATATTGATGGACATCGATCTAATGAAAAGTCACTTGATAATCTATGACTCGACGAGAAAACCACAACAAGACTACCAAGATATGATAGATATTATCCAGAGGTAATTTCGGTATCTCTAGCAACTATATATACACACAAACATGATGATTAACTATATCTGATGACATGGCAAATTTTTTATTGGGCAGTGTTTGAAAAACCTTTATTGAGAAGCAACACATGGGAAAATACAAAGTGTCACTGAATGTAATCCCTTTGAAAGTAAGTCCCATAAATCGCATCATCTTTATTAATTAAACATATAGCTTTCACCGGATCACCAGATTGGATAACAAATCTTTTTCTCGTAAAGTGTTGTCTGAGGTAGGAACATGGGAACAACTACTGTGGTTACTATGTTTGTAAGTTTATCAAGGAGGTCTCCCAAAGAACTCCTACAGAGAGACTCAAAGTACGTTAAAAATACAATATATATTCATTTAATTATTATTATTGATTGTGTTACTGTGTCTTTATATATATATATATATATATATATATATATATATATATATATATATATATATATATATGTACGTACATATATTAATTTATTTTTCTTTAATTCAGACCTGTAGGCTCGATGGTTGGAGGAAAAGGTTATACGACAAGACCAAATCAAAGCAATTCAAGAGTCTATAGCCAGATTTTTTAATGACCAGGTCATCGATTCCAAGGGCGAGTTCTACTTTGACCCAACACTGCCATGGAAGTCAAGCTAGAGGATGAGAAAAAACTTATATCACTACAACTATAATACAATCTATTGTAATATATGCACATAAAATAATATAATGTAAAAATCAAAGCATGCATATATATATATATATATATATATATATATATATATATATATATAGAACCACTGTCCTGTAGCTGGCTATAAAATAACTTATTCTGTAGCCACTTTAAGTTACGATAATTACTATGTTAATTTACGAGATTATAGTAACTTCTTTCTAAGTGGTTTACTATAACGTTATGGTAAATATCCCCATGTGTTATAGTAACCCAACTATCGTAAATATGTATTGACATTATCGTAAATTAGTATATAAAATTATCGTAAATAGAGGTGGCTACAGAATAACTTATTTTGTAGCTGGCTACTGAATATACTCTCCCTAAACATACTATACGCGCGTATAATTGTATTATTAGCAGCGTACAATACGACTATTTTGAAAAGAAAACAAAAAAATAAAAAGAAAAGAAAAAAAGAAAAAAAAGCCTTTAGTCCCGGTTCGTATTACCAACCGGGACTAAAGGGTGTCGGCCTCGTGGCATGTCAGGAGGCACCTCGTGGCATGTCAGGAGGCACCTTTAGTCCTGGTTGGTGTTACCCACTGGGACTAAAGGTCCCCCTTTAGTCCTGTTTCCTGACCCGGGACTAAAGGATCCCCTTTAGTCCCGGATGCTTGCTCCCGGGTGGGGAACCGGGACTAGAGGGGGTTCCCCACCGGAAGTAAAGGCCGTCTCTATACCAGTGTTTGTGAATCCCGAAATCTGCCGGCTCAGTACTTCGGAGGTACTCATAGAGGTAGGGTTTGCTACGTGTGTTCATAGGGGTGAGTGTGCATACGTGTTATGGACGTCTGTATTATACTGTGTAATTCTCAAAAAGATATTAATCAAGGGCCCGTTTTCAGTTTAGCCCTATATATAACTCCAAATTTTGAGGATGGGCACTGGATGTTTCCCGGCCGTTGCAGCAGATCCCGTTGCTGAATGTTTCCGGGCCGGAATTGCGAGCGCGGGGTGACAACTGACAAGGCAGAGTACTCCCCTCCCCTCCCCTCCCCTCCCCTCCCCTGACCGACGGAAGAGACGCTGCTAACGTGGTTCTACTCTCGCCGTCGGTCATCGTTGCGGCGGTCCAAACACGCACAGTACAGCCTTCATGACCGACGGCGAATATTGCAGGAGCAAGCCAATGATTGGCACCAGCAACACCAAGCTGCAAGCCCGGCCACGAGGACCGCTAGAACGTACGGGAGCAAAGCAGAACTGAAGCCGCCTTGCCACCAACCGCAATTTGCCTCCTTATTTGTCGCTTTGCCACACGGCCGGCACGGTTTCGCCGAGAGGACGCCCCAGGCCTGGTTTAGTTTCTTAAAAAATTTCAACTTAAACTATCACATCGAATCGAATCTTGTGGTATGTATGAAGTATTAAATATAGATAGAAAAAAACTAATTGCACAGTTTAGTTAAAAATCGCGAGATGAATGTTTTAAGACTAATTAGTTCATGATTAGTCATAAGTGCTACAGTAACTAACATACGCTAATGATGGATTTGTTAGGCTTAATAAATTCATCTCGCAGTTTTCAGACAAGCTATGTAATTAGTTTTTTTATTAGTATCTGAAAACTCTTTCCGACCTCCCAAAACATCCGATGTGACATCAAAAATTTTCATTTCGGGAACTAAACGCAACCTTAGTATAATAATTGGTGATCTGTCGTATTTCTAAATCATCATGCGTGCACATGCCCAAAGTCACATTTTTCAGCCATGATTATGTACTGTTTGATTTTTAGGAGTTTTTATTTCATATAATATAAGGGAGCCTTTTTTAGGATTAGGACGGGTTCGGGTAGGTAGGTACTCTAGGTAGTAGGAACACATTTGGTGATATTGACGAAAGCGAGACATCTAAATGTTCATAATTTTCTACTACTAGAAAAAGTCTACGCTTGTTTCGACGCGTACTAGCGACGTCTGCCAGGAATTTAGCGGTGGATTCGGCAAAATTTGGCGCCAAACTCCCATCTCTACCCTGCTGAATGTCGGCACGTGTTCACTGTTGACCCTGACAGCGTGGGCCGGCACCGACTGCTGCGCTAACCGCGTGCCAAACCCGAGAAGCCCTTAAAAAACAAGACCAACACCAGGCTTCTCTCTACGCCGCCGCTGCGCTCCTCACACAAACCGCAAGAAGCCAAGAACCCGATCCGCCGGCTTGGCCGTTGCCGGTCGCCATGGAGCACTACGAGCGGCTTGGCAAGATCGGGGAAGGCACGTCGGGGATCGTCTACAAGGCCCGCGACCGCCGCACCGGCGAGACCCTCGCCATCAAGCGCCTCCGCGCCGGCGCCGGCAACGGCAACGGCGAGGGCGACGCGTTCGACGAGACGTTCCGCCGCGAGGTGCGCTGCCTCGAGGCGTGCCGCGGCCACCCCTGCCTCATCGAGCTCCGCGCCGCGCACCGCGACCCCGCCGGCGCGTTCCTCGTCATGGAGTACGTGGGACGGAGCCTGGCGGAGGCCATGCGGCTGCAGCAGCAGGACCACCACCGCGCCGAGCCCGAGCGGCGGCCGTTCCCGGAGCCCGAGGCGCGCCGCGTGATGCGGCGGCTCCTGGAGGGCGTGGCCGCGATGCACGCGCGCGGACTCATGCACCGGGACCTCAAGCCCGACAACGTCCTCCTCGACGGACCGCGGGGGCGTCAAGATCTGCGACTTCGGGCTGTCGCGCGCAGCGGACAACGGTACCGGCGGCGCGCCGTACACGGCGGGGGTGGCGACGCTGTGGTACCGCGCGCCGGAGCTGATCCTGGGCTCTGCGGACTACGACGCGGGCGTCGACACGTGGGCGCTCGGCTGCATCATGGCCGAGCTCCTCGCCGGCGGCGCGCCGCTGTTCCCCGGGAGGTCGGAGATGGACCAGCTCAACAGGGTGTTCGACACGCTGGGGATGCAGGACATGGTGTCCTGGCCAGGCTTCGCGCGCCTGCCGCGCGCCGGGTCGCCGCTTTGCCGGCGCGGCAGGCCTCCCAGCAGGCTCCGGGAGCTGTTCCCGGCGCTGTCGGCTGCCGGGTTCGACGTCTTGGCCGGGCTGCTGGCGTGCAGGCCGGACAGGCGCCTCACCACCGAGGACGCGCTCCGGTGCCCGTGGTTCGCCGATGCCGCCGCTGGCGGCGCCTGAGGCCTTGCCTGATCAGCCGCGCGCTTCGTGCTGCGCCGGCAGCTTCGCGGGCGGTGTCGCTGGTGTTGCCGAGGCAATCCTAGCGTAGAACATGAGAATTTTTTTTTTCGAAGAGCCGAACATGAGAATTAAGAGACATGTCATTCTTTGATTGATTGATCGTTTGTAGATTATTAAAGGCTACTATTTTTCTTTATGAAAAGTGCAGTATATATTTTAAGTTCGACACCGTATCGATTGCAATCATTTGATGGCAATTCTCTGTAACCTGTCTTGACTGACTAAAGATTAAAGAAATATGTTCAACGTGCAGAAACGTTTTCCATACATGTCTTGTTTTTTTTTAATGTCAGAGAACGCTTTGTTCATCTGTTGGATTGTCATCATCTTTCATGGTTGGTGAAATGGTACCTATTCTAGAAATGCTCTAGAACATGCAACTGGTTGGTGAATTATTGTCCTTCCACAATAGCATATACTTCTTCAGAAAACCAAAACATCAACGACAAGCCATGTGGTTGCACACAACATATATTTCTTTCCATTAAATAAATATAGGACGGTCATGCATGCGGTAGGCCGCACAAACGATGTGGATGCACACAACATATATTTCTTTCGATAAATAAATATAGGACGGCCATGCATGCGTTAGGCCACACGCACTGGCCATCTTCGACCTCTCACTCGCCACCCCTCTTCCCCTTCTTCCTCCTCGTCGGCAGCTGTTCTCCTCCTCGCCCTCGCCTCGCGGCCACGGAGCTCCAGGCCAAGCCCTAGCGCGCCCGCGACGGTTCGCCTTCCCCAGCCCCCTGTGCCGGAGCTCCCCCTCGCCGGAACTCCCTTGCCCCGAACTGGTCCGGCAGCCTCCACCATCGCTAGGTCCCCTAAATCGCCCGCCGGCCTCCCCACCAGTCTGGCCAACACTCCTCCCCCAAACCCCTTTCTTTCTAAGACTGCCAAAGTTTGGGAACATGAGAGGGAGAGCTCGTCGGAACCCTAAGGAGCAGATCCAGGAGGAGGAGGAGGAGGAGTCCTACATCGCCAGATCCGCCATGGTTGGCGCTGGTGGGGGGAGGAGCTAGGCGTGGGTAGGGGCACGGTGAGGCGTGGTGAGGAGCTCGCCACCGGATCCGCTCGTCAAAGTTGGGGAGTTGGGTAGGGGCACGGTGCGTTAAACGCCCACACGTCCAGTTAATAAGTCATGGCCATAGGTATATATAACCATGCCATTACCAAAAGAAAAGCTCTTGATTGATCATGAACTTCTCTCAGCCCTATGTTGTCGATAACAGATGTGTTGTCTTGCCGCCGCGTACGAGACATACCGGATGAGCCTCGCCTCAATATTTTTAAAACAATCTATCGCAAAAGTTATTTTCAGAACTGACATGTTTAATCGCAGTTTGCGCCAGCCCATATGTCATGATCGAATCACACAATCACACCACATACCAACGATAAAGCTGCCAAGCTAGCATTATGGATCAAAAGTGGAGGCTCATGTCGCATCATTCCTTTGGCGCAACAAAGCTGTTTGGCATGATAGACAGGGACCCTCGCTACTACAGAATGGACTTAGTTATCCTGGGCGGTAACGGTCTTTAGTCCCGATTACCGCGCCGGGACAATGATCCCGGGACTAAAGGTGAAACCTTCAATCCCGGGTCATCGAGCCGGGACTAAAGAGGGACCTTTAGTCCCGGTTGGTGTTATCAACCGGGACTAAAGGCCCTCCAGCCGAGCAAACGTGGCAGCACCCTTTAGTCCCGGTTGGTAACCCCAACCGGGACTAAAGGTTCATTTTCTTTTTCTTTTTTTGTTTAATTTGTTTTCAGTTCATTTACACATATTTGTTTAATATATAATATGTTTTTATGTACGTATTCTACGCTGCTAATATAAATACACGCACGCATATAATTACATCTAATTCTCATCTCGAACATTATTATATTCGAATAAAGTATGAAACTATATATATTATAGATATATATGTATATATACAACACTTTCATAATCTTGTTCTCGAAAATAACGATATCAATAAACATTTAATTTATATCATTAGTTCCTTAGGATCAAAGTAGAACTCGCCATTGGGATTTAGCACTTTTTCTAGAAGATATCCTGCTATTGACTCTTGAACTGCTTTCAGATGGTCTTTTTGCATGACCCTTCATTTCAACCATTCAGTCTTACATTTGAAATAAAAGGAAAAATATTAATATATATATATATATATATATATATATATTCATTTAAAAATAAATAAAAAATTGATATATACGTACTCTGAGGACATCTTCAAGAGTTCTTCTTATGTATGCAGTGATAAATTCACAAATATAGTATCCGCACAAGTTATTACCTGTTCCTGCCGCAAACACCATTGTACGAGAAGAAGATTATTCTCATCATCTCACACATAAATTGAAGTACGATATAGTAATTAAACACGTGGGGAAGTATATATAGTACAACTTACTGGTATTTCAACTACATTAAGTGGTGCCTTGCAATCCTTGCGGTATTGCTGAATAAACTCTTTTCCAAACCCTGTGCGACCAATAATGTACGATCGTTAATAAATTATGGCAAAGTCTATTCAATAATAGTTGTGCGCGAGAGATCGAAATTACCCCTGGATAATGTCTATCATATCTTGGTATAGTGCTCGCTCTTTTCTCAATGAGTCCAAGATTACTAACTGACTTGAGTTTAACTCAATGACAATGAGTATCCAGTGAAACCTGCATTGGTTTATACACACACGTACATGCATATAAGTTGTATTGATATTACATAAAATATGTAGACTATATTATTATTAACACTTACTCAAAGTTGTACGGGAAAAGTATTGTTGTCTTGTCGTGCTGCTTCACGAAGAACTTCATGATATTCGTCTGTGCTTCAGATACCCAGTGCTCCTTGATAATAATATCAGTTTTGAATACGATATAAGGATCAATGAAGCCAACACTGGTGTCTTATATTCTTTGGAGATCTGACATCTGGAATCTGTATATAAATATAAGTTACATGTGAGGATAATTATATACACGTACGCATGGAAGTGAGTTTATTAAATAAAAGTAAGAATCACTTACAAACAAAAGGAGCTAATGATTGATTTGTCCAGAGCGTCCAAGTGGTGTAGTTGATGCAATTCTTCGAAACTAATATGTAAGATGTCATCGCCACGGAAGTAATGATGGTCTCTAAATCTGACAAAGATCCACTGCTCACCCCTGCCACACGCCTGCATGTACCACTTGTTGAGCAAGTACATTTGCATACCCAATTCATTCAGAGCCGCAGGGTTGTACAGACTTTTGCTAAATTTATAAGTCTTCCAGGTATCAACTTCCAGGTTCTGGATTGGAGCTTTTCCCGTCACTTGATCCAAGGTTAAACCAATTTGTTCAAAAAAATCATTAAGGTCTTGAACCGACACTTCTCTAGAGTTGTCTGGTTGATAGACTTCTATGTTGGAACCATATTCATTAGCAACAACAAGATTTTGCATTTGTTGCTTCTATTGTCCGAGCTGTGGGACATCCTTCCCTGATGCTCTTTTCCTTTTCTTATGTGCATCATGTGACTTCACGAGAGAGCGGTCATAGTCTGATAGTGGCGGAGGCGGCTTACGAACTTCAAGCATCTTTTTCTTGTGAGCTTCGACCTTCTGCCTCAGCTGATCTCGTGGTATGTAAAAGTACGACTTCTCCTTAAGCTTTGCTTGTCTCTGCTTTTGGATATCTATAAAAAATCTTTCACTTTTTTGTCTTCTTCAGCTGCTATTTGCTCATCAGTCTTTTTAGGAAGTATTTCTTGAGAAATAACTCTTTTTTTGGGGTCTTCTTTGCCGCTGGGACCTTAGACGTCTTTGTAGTGCGTCGCTATGGAGGGGGTGGGGGCGGTGTTGGAGACCGGCGTGGAGGCGATGAGGCCGATGTTGGAGTCCGGCGTGGAGGCGTTGGAGATCGTTGTGGAGGTGGTGGGGCCGGTGTAGGAGTTGGAGATCGTTGTGGAGGTGATGGGGTCGGTGTAGGAGTTAGAGATCACCGTGGGGATGAAGTCGTCTCGCCCCCCGCGACGCTGTGATGAGATGGGGAATGAATGATTGGGCTAGGCTGGGGGGAGACCCTGCTACAAAAACAAGTTGTGGGTTAATTATTTTTGAAGCCAATATAAAATTAATGGAAAAATAATATTTCATTCACTTTCATTCGTACCTAGGGTGAGGTAGGGGAAGCGGTGGCGCCCCAGGAATGATGATGAAGCGTTTGCGCCATTGAATAAATATCTTCTCTGCTTCTCCTAGTGTCTTCTCCCCATCACCGCCTTCAATGTCAAGAGGAAACATTGATGTAACCTTTGAGCACTCTATCGACCGAGACGCTAGCATATCCAGGTTGAATAACTGACCCATGGATTCTTGGTGTCTTCGTTCGGTCTATTGGAGATACAACCCCGACAGCCACCATGATTGATGCATTATTACCATCTGGAATGTGCAGCTCACATGTTGTTAGAGGCTCGGTAATGTCATCAACAGGGAAGCGCAACCCAGCGTCACCTTGAATAACTGGCAGCTCCGTGGAAGCACAACTGCTTTTCATCTGACCAACGGGGCTAATGGTGACTCCCGGCGTTGATTGCGATTGCATTTGACTCATTGCTAGCTGCACTTGCCTCTTGATCTCCTCCTGCATTCTTGCCTCAAGAGATTTTTCTCGTTCACGTGATTCAAGCAATGCTTGTCGTGACTCATTAACAAATTGCTCCAATACACGGATTCGGTCTGCCTCCTCCTCCTTCTTTCTCTGGCGGCTTCTGTAGGTATCCCTGTCTGCTAGGAATGCTTGTAGCCACGGAACCACCCCATAGCCTCTTGTTCGACCACTGTGTTCGGGATTCTCTAGGGCATATGTCAATTCATCGTTTTCTCTGTTGGGCTTGAAAACACCACTATCAGCTTCTTCCCTAGCACGAGCTAGTCTCTGTGTTGCTCTCTCAATTTTTTGGCCGAAAATTAGCTTGCCAGTGTCTGGGTCTAGGCTTCCCCCATGAGCGTAGAACCAATTCTTCGCGCATTGAGGCTAGTTCTTCTCTATTGTTTCAGGTATGATTCCCTTGGCAGTAATCTCTATTTCTAGGTTCTACCACTTGGGAATAGCACTCCTATAACCACCTAATCCCATGCGATGGTGGTATTGCTTCTGTCGGGCATTCTGCTAATTCCTCATCACACGTTCCTCACTCTCTTGAGATGTCTTGTATTGTACGAAGTCATCCCAATGGGACTCCAACTTGACAAACGCCTTAGCATTGAAATTCGGCGTTTCATTCTTCAAGATAAACTTTTTATACAATGTCTTCTTCCAACTCTAGAACAATGTTGCCATCTTCTTCATTGTCCAATCCCTCACTAGCTCCTTCAAAGCATCATCTGCTTGTAATATGAAATGCTGAGTGATATCTCTCCAAGCTAGGTTCTTGTCACGATCAGATACAAAACTAACATTAGGAGTGGATATCTTCTGCTTCCATTTACGAGCACTAACTGGGATCCTATCCCTTACAATGAACCCACATTGATTGACATATGTCTAAGCATGTGGTCCCAATGGTTTGTCGGTGTTGGTGTCGAATTCTGATATTATGAAACGACCCTCTAATGGCTTTTTTGGCCCTCGAACTTTCCTACTCTTGCCGGTGGTTGATGTAGATCCAGAGACCGGCTACATGAGTAGAAACACAACGATTAACAACAAATATATGTACGCATGCATCTATAAGAGATGATAGATAATCGAATATACCTCGCCAGTATTTTCTTGCGCGACAATTTGTTGATCTTCAACCACCGACATATTCAGGATATCCTCATAATCAGCAAAGTACTGACTCGTGTCATCTACATCCACATTGGTGCTGGCGTTGATAATATTCGCCATTATGTCATCATTCAAGTTATCATCCGGAGCAGCCATTTGTATCTTCAAGATAACACATAGATAGAATTACTATGGCACATAACATAAGTACATGTGATAACACATATAGAATTACTAAATCTAATTAAATATAATAACACATAATATTTCATAAGGATAAACAATAATAAGGTATAGGCTTTGGAATTGAATAAAAAACACTTTCGATCCAAAAACATGGAAATAAGTACATGTATATATACACATAGAATGATACAATTTTCTCTCTCTCTCCCAACACATAGAATAAGTGCATATGTATATATCTCTAGATATGCATGTGATAACACATAGAATGTCTCTCTAGATACAATTTTCTCTCTCTCTCAACACATGGAAATAATTAAGTACATGTATATACACATAGAAATAATTAAGTACATATATATGTATACATATAGAATCTCTAGATAGAATTAATTACTAAATCTAATTAAACCTAACATATATACATAGATAGAATTACTAAATCAAAATTAAATCTAACACATATAGAGAGAGAGATAGAATAATAATTACTAAATATATCAAAAACTATAATAAAAAACTATCTAAAT
Source organism: Miscanthus floridulus (assembly GCF_019320115.1). Classification (NCBI taxonomy): domain Eukaryota; kingdom Viridiplantae; phylum Streptophyta; class Magnoliopsida; order Poales; family Poaceae; genus Miscanthus; species Miscanthus floridulus. The sequence goes on along the minus strand of NC_089593.1, from coordinate 29,327,874 downwards.
AAAGTACTAATTAAATTTTAATACATTTAAATCTAATTAACATATATCAAAAACTATCTAAAAAACTAAGAATAAACTACTAATTAAATTTTAATACATTTTAATCTAATATATATATCAAACACTACAATTGTTACATAGCTCATTTTCCCATTTGAGAAAGTTTTATCAAACACTAGTCACAAATTCTTGAATCTCATATAGACTTTCTAAAACTATGTCACACACTTGTAAAATTTGAACTACATTTTGTTCAAACTTTCTCAAATGAAAAATGGCCTATATAAGGATTGTAGATCTTGATGAGCTGAACAAACTTGGTATTCAAAACGTTTCAATTTGAGACAATCTAGGGTTCTAAAAACTAGTTTGTAGGCATCGAAATTTAAAAATCACAAATTTGAACCGTCCAAACTATCTCAAATGGAAAGTTGACCAAAACAACAATTGTAGATCTTGATGATTTTAACAAACTTGGTATTCAAAACTTTTCAATTTGAAGTCATTTAGAGTTCATAATACTAGAGTCAAAGTGTTGTTTTTTCATTTGACCAAATTTGACTTGGTCAAACTTGCTCAAATGAGACACTAAATGACCTCAGATGAAAAATCTCTGAATACCAAGTTTGATCATCTCAGCAAGATCTACAATTGTTACATATCTCATTTTCCCATTTGAGAAAGTTTTATCAAACACTAGTCACAAATTCTTGAATCTCATATAGACTTTCTAAAACTATGTCACACACTTGTGAAATTTGAACTATATTTTGTTCAAACTTTCTCAAATGAAAAATGACCTATATAAGGATTGTATATCTTGATGAGTTGAACAAACTTGGTATTCAAAACTTTTCAATTTGAGACAATCTAGGGTTCCAAAAACTAGTTTGTAGGCATCAAAATTTAAAAATCACAAATTTCAACCATCCAAACTATCTCAAATGGAAAGTTGACCAAAACAACAATTGTAGATCTTGATGATTTTAACAAACTTGGTATTCAAAACTTTTCAATTTGAAGTCATTTAGAGTTCATAATACTAGAGTCAAAGTGTTGTTTTTTCATTTGACCAAATTTGACTTGGTCAAACTTGCTCAAATGAGACACTAAATAACCTCAGATGAAAAATCTCTGAATACCAAGTTTGATCATCTCAGCAAGATCTACAATTGTTACATAGCTCATTTTCCCATTTGAGAAAGTTTTATCAAACACTAGTCACAAATTCTTGAATCCCATATAGACTTTCTAAAACTATGTCACACACTTGTGAAATTTGAACTATATTTTGTTCAAACTTTCTCAAATGAAAAATGGCCTATATAAGGATTGTAGATCTTGATGAGCTGAACAAACTTGGTATTCAAAACGTTTCAATTTGAGACAATCTAGGGTTCCGAAAACTAGTTTGTAGGCGTCGAAATTTAAAAATCACAAATTTGAACCGTCCAAACTATCTCCAATGGAAAGTTGACCAAAACAACAATTGTAGATCTTGATGTTTTAACAAACTTGGTATTCAAAACTTTTCAATTTGAAGTCATTTAGAGTTCATAATACTAGAGTCAAAGTGTTGTTTTTTCATTTGACCAAATTTGACTTGGTCAAACTTGCTCAAATGAGACACTAAATGACCTCAGATGAAAAATCTCTGAATACCAAGTTTGATCATCTCAGCAAGATCTACAATTGTTACATAGCTCATTTTCCTATTTGAGAAAGTTTTATCAAACACTAGTCATAAATTCTTGAATCTCATATAGACTTTCTAAAACTATGTCACAACAGTGCATCGTTGTATCATGCGGGCACAACAGTGAATTTTTTCTTGACGTATGACCCTTGGTTATGATCTTGTCGTAACCATGGAGTGTCTTCATCATTTAACATGATGCTTGGATCTTTCTTCACTATGAAGGGTGGAATTCGGATATTTCTTTCATAATCTTCTGACATGTCTGACTTGTCTTCAATTCCCACTATATTTATTTTCCCAGAAAGAACTATGTGGCGCCTTGGCTCATTGATCATTGAGTTGATGTCTTTGTTTTTTCCTCTCTTTGATTTTGTAGACACATCTTTCACATAGAACATCTGACTCACATCGGCAGCAAGGACGAATGGTTCGTCTTTGTACCCAATATTGTTGAGGTCCACTGTTGTCATTCCATACTCTTTGTCGACTGTTACCCCTCCTCCGGTCAGCTTCACCCATTGGCACCGGAACAAAGGGACTTTAAAATTAGGTGCGTAGTCTAGTTCCCATATATCTTCTATGCGGCCATAATATGTTTGTATATTCCCATTTGGATTTGTGCCATCTATGCGAACACCACTATTTTGATTGGTGCTCCTTTTATCTTGGGCAACTGTGTAAAATATATTCCCATTTATCTCGTACCCTTGGTACGTGAGGATATGCCATGATGGTTGCCTAGCCAACAAATACAGTTGCTCATCAATATTGTCATCGCCTTGACATTCTTTTCGCAACCAACCACTGAAACTTTCCATGTGCTGACGCCTAATCCAAGCTTCAGTCTTCCCTGGAAATTTGGATCGTAAGAACTCCTTATGTATCTCGATGTACGGATGCACCAATGATGAGTTCTAAAGAACTGTGTAGTATGCTTTATTGAAATAATCGTCTTCCATGCCAATATATGTTTTCTTCCCTAAAGTTCCTTTACCACTGAGTCTCCCCTCGTGTCGCGATTCGGGAACGCCAATCGGGGCAAGGTCAGGAATAAAGTCAACATAGAACTCAATGACATCCTCTGTTCCATAGCCCTGGGCGATGCTTCCTTTAGGCTTAGAATAGACTTTCACATATTTCTTCAAGACTTCCATAAACCTCTCGAAGGGGAACATGTTATGTAAGAACACAGGTCCAAGAATACTAATCTCCTTCACCAAATGAACTAGGAGGTGTGTCATGATATTAAAGAAGGATGGAGGGAACACCAACTCAAAGCTGGCAAGACATTGAACCACATCATTCTATAGAGTAGCTAGTTCTACTGAATTGATTGCCTTCTGAGAAATTGCATTGAGGAATGCACATAGCTTCATGGTGGCTAGACGTACATGTGGAGGTAGAATTCCTCTTAAAGCAACTGGAAGCAATTGCGTCATAAGCACATGGCAGTCGTGGGACTTTAAGTTTAGGAATTTCTTCTCTGGCACATTTATTATACCCTTTATATTGGAGGAGAATCCTGATGGGACCTTGATGCTGCTTAGACATTCGAACATGCTGTCCCTCTCTTCTTTGCTAAGCGTGTAGCTAGCAGGACTTAAGTAATGACGCCCATCATCTATCTTCTCTGGATGAAGGTTGTCTCGTTCTTTCATGCCCTGCAAGTCCTAGCGTGCTTCAAGTGAATCCTTTGGCTTCCCGTACACACCCATGAATTCTAACAGGTTCACACAAAGATTCTTTGTCAGGTGCATCACGTCGATTGCATTGCGGACCTCTAGGACTTGCCAATAGGGTAGCTCCCAAAAGATGGACTTCTTCTTCCACATGGGTGCGTGTCCCTTAGCATCTTTGGGAATAGATTCGCTGCCTTGTCCCTTTCCAAATACTACTTTCACATCCTTGACCATTGCGAGTACATCTTCTCCGGTTTGGTTATGAGGCTTCTTTCGGTGGTCTGGCTTACCTTTCTTTCTTACTTGGTGATTCAAAGGAAGGAATCGACGATGGCCAAGGTACACGACCTTTTAACATCTTTTCAAATATATATTGTCAAGGTCATCAAAACAATGTGTGCATGCATTATATCCTTTGTTTGTCTGACCTGAAAGATTACTTAAAGCAGGCCAATCATTGATTGTTACGAACAACATTGCTCGTAGGTCAAAGTGTTCTGGTTTGTACTCATCCCAGACACGTACACCTAGTTTGTTCCATAAAACTAGAAGTTCTTCAACTAATGGCTTCAGATAGACATCAATGTCGTTGTCAGGTTGCCTCGGACCTTGGATGAGGATTGGCATCATAATGAACTTCCGCTTCATGCATAACCATGGTGGAAGGTTGTAGATACATAGAGTAACTGGCCAAGTGCTATGACTAGTGCTCTGCTCCCCAAAAGGATTCATACCATCTGTACTTAAGGCGAACCTTAAGTTTCTAGCCTCATCTGCAAACTCTGGAAATTCCCTATCTATCGCTCTCCACTGGGACCCATCAGCTAGGTGTCTCAGCATATTATCTACCTTACGGTCTTCTTTATGCCACCGCAATAACTTTGCATGGTCTTTATTTATGAACAAACGTTTTAAGTGTGGTATTATAGGAGCATACCACATAACCTTGGCAGGGATTTTCTTTCTAGGACGTTGTTCACCCTCAACGTCACCAGGATCATCGTGCCTGATCTTATACCATGCTGCTTTACATATCGGGCATTCATCCAAATTCTCGTATTCATTGCCATGGTAGAGGATGCAGTCATTAGGACATGCATATATCTTCTGGATTTTTAATCTCAAAGGGTAGACAACCTTTTTTGCTTCGTACGTAGTGGTGGGCAATTCATTTGGCTTCAAAAGCATCTTCTTTATGAGGTTCAATAAATTCCTAAATGCCTTATCGGATACACCATTCTTTGCCTTCCACTATAGCAATTCCAGTGTTGTACCCAGCTTTTTTTGCCCCTCTTCGGCCGTCGGGTATAGCAACTTCCTATGATCCTCAAGCATGCACTCAAACTTAACTTTCTCTTTTTCACTTTCGCATTTTTGTTATGCATCACGAATGGCATCGCAAGAGCATCACCGAGATCATCTTCTGCCGCTACCTCTTCTTCATCTCTCCCCATTGTAGTATCATCAAAGGCACCATACTGAGCAATAATGTCATCAATGTCTAAATCTTCTCCTTCACCTTCTTCCATCATGACCCCGCTTTCTCCATGCTTAGTCCAACATATATAGTTTGACATAAAACCTGACTTAAGCAAATGTGAATGAAGACTCATTGAGCTTGAATATTCCTTTAAATTCTTACATATGGCACATGGACAGCACATAAAACCATCCCGCTTATTTGCCTCGGCCACACCTAAGAAATAGTGCACGCCCTCAATAAAGTCTTGGGAGCGGCGATCGGCATTGTACATCCAATGGCGTGACATAATCTGCATTACACGACAAATTATGAAAACCTTGAACATAATTAAGTATTTTGTTACACAACATAGATGACACACACACGGTTGATTAATTAACTAAGCCTGGCTACAACGTAAGCAATCCCAACTATCACTAAACAAACTAAAACTACAATGCACTTCAGTAACATAATTATTTCGTAATCGTACGCAACTAAAACAAACAAATCATTCTTCTGTTGAATATCAATAAGCTTCTCCTGCTGGCTCACTGCCTCATCATCAGCAGCCGCTACCTCAAGCGCACCCGAATTCTGCACGTATGTAGCATAATCTTCCTCCCAGTACCAACCATCGCATCCATTGCCCTCCCACTGAAATTAAAGCCAAAAAATATTTAGTCAAAAATATTCAAGAAAAGCAGGTCAATTAGCCATAATAATCAAATGCGTAAGAAACTCACATCGCGATCCGGGCACTTGTAGAAAACTCGACCCTTGTTGGGTCCCTGTCTCTTGACTCGGTACTCCATCACAATCTTCTGCTTACACTTGCCACAGATAATGAGAGGGAGTTCTAGCCTTAGTCGTTTCGCAACCAAACGAGAGGCCGAGGATTCGGTACCAGTTGTCATCTACTTTCTATACTTATTTTTGCAAACTAGTGTAAATTTCACATTTTCTAAAATAATATATTTAAACAAAACTAAAGTTATTTATTTATCTAACTAAACCATGAAATATGTACTATGTATAATAGTAAAATACCAAACTATCAAGTGATTTTACTATTGTAAATCATCATGTGATTTTGAGCTAAAAATGACATAGAAATCACATAGCTCAAAAACATGTTTCAATAAATAACCATCCGTACTAGTTGACCTGGCTTACGTGATCATCTCGGTGAGCATTTCTCCACCAAACGGCACCGTACTTGGCTAAGAAAGAGCTCCGATTCTACGAGAAAGGCAACACGGTCTTCCACGACCGTTGCCGCTCTCCCTCGTAGAATCAAAGCTCCTCCTTGACGTCCGTTACTGCTCGGCAGAGAACATGCTCGGCGAAATGAACACGGTCCGCAAGTTCAACTAGTACGAATTTTCTATAATTTTCTAACTATTTTCTAAGTTTTTCATTTCATGGAAAATTTAATTCTAAAAAATAAAAGGCATGATTTCTAAGTAGTTCATTTCATGGAAAAAATAATTCTAAGTGACATGCTCGATATCGACGAGCTCGTGGGCGTTTAGGTTGCCAAGGATAGTAACATTTGTAGATGACATTTGTAGGTCTGAAGTTATCAAATATCCATCAAATTACTGCTCAAAAACATGTTTCAATAAATAACTATCCGTACTAGTTGACCTTGCTTACGTGATCATCTCGGCGAGCATTTCTCCACCGGACGGCAGCGTACTTGGCCAAGGAAGAGCTCCGATTCTACGAGAAAGGGATCACGGTCTTCCACGACCGTTGCCGCTCTCCCTCGTAGAATCAAAGCTCCTCCTTGACGTCCGTTATCGCTCGGCAGAGAACATGCCTGCCGAGCTGAACACGGTCCGCAAGTTCAACTAGTACGGATTTTCTAACATTTTCTAACTATTTTCTAAGTTTTTCATTTTATGGAAAAATTAATTCTAAGATCACGTAAGCCGCCGGGGACGAGGATGGTGCATGCTCCAGCGAGGACGAGCGAGGCGTGATTTTGATGAACTAATTTAACTTTTGTTTATCCAAACATATATGCAAATCATCATGTGATTTTGAGCTAAAAATGACATATAAAATCATAATAAAGTCCAACATACAAAGTAATATTTGCATCTACATCGCAAAATGAGATAAGCTACTGATAAAACATAAGAGGATTAAGTTTGTTACCTTCAAAATCGAAGAGCAACACCAATGGAGGGGGAGAGAGCAAGAACAACAGCAAGCTAAAGAACAGAGGCAGTGAGTTTGAATGGAATGGCTCGGGCTCAGGAAGGAAGAAATGAGCCGGTGTATAGGCCGGCAAAATTAGTCCTGGTTAGGTGGCCAAACCGGGACTAAAGATTAATATTTATTCCCGGGGTATCACCCAAACTGGGACTAAAAGCTTTAGTCCCGGTTGGTAATACCAGTCGGGACTAAAGATCCCTGCCCCGCGGACGACCATTGGGCAGGGACCTTTAGTCCCGGTTGGTATTACGAACCGGAATTAAAGGGTCCTTTAGTCCCGGGGGCAAAAAATGCTGAGGCTAATGCCAAATTGGGACATCGTTCTAAAGTCTGTTCTCTAGTAGTGCCTAGTCAAATCTCGTTTTAAATAGAATTTTTGTTCGTCATAATAAATAATATTATTATGATTTGATCCCACAAAACTCAACTATTTATTGAAGATAAACAAGTCAACTTAGTAACATGCACAAGGCCAAGTATCATAGATTTTGAAATATCTACTTTAAAAAAAGTAGGTCATTTCGTATTGTTGTGTTGCAGCTTTTAAGGGGAGAAACTATTTTACTTGCTCTCTTTGTCTATTCCAATCTATATCTATATCTCTTATAACTCTAAACCCCACTAGAAGTTCTATCTAGACATCTAAGCTGTCCATCTCGACAACCCACTGTCAGATGCAATTATAGTCCCACTGGCGTATGCAAATATGATATACACATCAACGACTTCATCCAGTAACTAGCATGCATTTAGTTGTCCATATCAGCGTGCCATGCCATCCACTAATATTATTTTATAATAGTTTATTCCTTCATATAAGTAATTACACACGTAGTCTAATTTTATTTGAAATCATGCACAATTCCCATAGCAACGCGTGAAGTAGGTTTCTAGTTGAATTATTGAATGAACACCAACAGTTCCAAACATGGATAGGACGCCTCATGAAATGTAGGTGTCCTATTTTAACTGCATTTTCACACCATTAGTTGTCACTGTCACACCCAGTTTTAAGAACAAAATCAGATACACACCATATGTGAGCCCAGAAAGTCAAATCTCACATATAACTATAAATAAGGATAATATCAAAAGACAATGCTCAATATATAACATACTTAGTATAAATGATATAACCTTAGATGGCAAACTGCGGAAAGACAACTCCGGTCTTCGGGTGAAGACTCCAGTTCCACAGGGACAACTGACTGGTTGATCACAAGCCTAATTCCTCCAAACTCTAGCAATCTGGTACCCATCCAAGATTTTTATCTAAATAATTGAAAAATAAAGCAAGCGTAAGTACATGTCGTACTCAATAAATATAACATGGGGTTTATGAGGCTCAAAAGGCTAACATTGGTTAACTGTGATTAGCTTTTAATTGTCACAATTTTAGCAATTGAGCAGCAAAAAGTTTATCATAAGCCCATATAAATACATGATCAGGTAAACATGAATAATGAATAGCATAAACAGTAATTATTAATGAGCATATTTATCATCAGTATCATCAGTGTTCATCATGTATTCCGTAAATATTCTAAGGCCGCTCGTGACCATGAGCACGGCTAATATACCAGTTTTACACCCTGCAGAGGTTGTACACTTTCACTGTGAGTCGTGATTTATCCTTTCATCCGAGGTGATCAGCCTCTTGGCCTACTACCTAGGAAGGTCGGTAGGGTTCACTATGAAGCCTTTCAAAGGTTCGTCTAACAAGTTAGGGCCATTAGATTCACACAACAAATAGATGTAGAGCCCCCCTTACCGATGGCACAATGATGTGTAGCCTATACATAAGGGGACAGAGGCCGCACTATACCCGATTCAGCAAGCCATTCTTACGCCAATAAAGGTAACCACTAACAAGCTAGAAAATATCATCATACTGAGCTAAAGCCAGAGCCATATAACCCTCACAGTTGTACTGTAAGTCCCGAATGATCACTTACAGATAAGTAATTAGGGAGAGAAATCTAGAGCACCATAAAACAGTCCAATGCTCTAGCCCCCTTGTTCCATATTGCTAAAAATCATCTTTTAATGTTTATTACATATACCATTAGTCAAGTTACAAGATCATGGTTGTAGTTGAGCACTAGCATCATACTGCCCAATGCAATACCCCGTAGGTAACAAGGCACAAGGTAACAAAGCACTAGGAAATCTTTAGTGGTAATCAAGGTAGACACATGTAGTATGAATTAAATGATTAAAGGTATATAGGACAACAAGGATGATCCCATGCTATACTTGCCTTAAAACACCGATCCCTCGATAAGCTTTAATCTTCAACGTTCTCCTTCTTCTTCTTCTTAATCACCACGTATATCTCACCGACTGGATGTAATCATAAAGCACCACACAAGCATCCATACAATCATACACAAAGCAAACAATAGAACTAAATCATAATAGTACACCAATCATAGAAAAATAAGTAAAAGAGTTTGAAACATGATTCTACGTATCGCTACGAACACATAGTCGCAAGAAGCACTCTAATCGGAGCTACGGTGTGAGAGAAACGGCTACCGAAAGATCTACTCATAAGAGAAAGTATAAAACTATAAGCTTCATGTGTTTTAACTATATAAAAGCTTATATTAATTGAATTAAGTTAAATTTAGATTTGAATTATAAAACTAAAATAAAACACGTCCTATATTATTTATAAAATCCAGTTGCATAATTATTATCCAAATTAGAAGTTAAACCATGAAATTTTAGTTTTAGTGACATGATAAACATTGTCACTGACAGGTAGATCTTGTTGTAATGAATCCAGCACAACTTGAACGGGTCAATTCGGAGCTAAAACGTAGAAGATATAAAATAAACAAGATTTCCTTTACTAAAATAGTAGATTAAATCTACTCACGAATTTTAAAAGTTGAAAACATACTTAATAATAGTATGAACATGTAGATCATGAAATTACGAACCTAACGCAAGTTGAACAGGTCAAATCGGAGTTAAAACGGAGAAGTTATGGCCTAAAGAAAGTAGTGGCAAATCTGTAAATAAGTGAAAACGTATTTTGGATATAAACCGATCAAACTATGCTTTCCAAAGAAGAAAACACTCTGGAAAAAGTGCTATGGACTGCAGGTTCTATAATTGAAAAAGGGAGGGGTTCTTTTGAAAATTTGCCCGCCAAAGCGGTAAGTTCAAATCCTGGCCCTTGATCTAGATTTGAACGGCCTGGATTGAAACGGGAAGAGAAAGTTGGCCGGCGGCGAGTTGCATGGCGGCGGCACCATGGCCGAGCAAAGAGAGCTCGCTGGAGTTCACGGTTTCTGGTCTACGGTCCACGAAAACACAAGGCGAGGACACCAAGAGAGAGAGGAAAGGAGGGCGAACTCACCTAGGCCAAAAAGGGAGGCGGAATCAGACCAAGGACGATGCGCCACACGGTATGGTTAACGGCGGCGCTTAGGGCTACAGCTGTGGCTCGATGAAGGTGTTCTAGGACACGGCGGCTTCAACTAGGGTTCGGGGAAGAGGCACGGCACCCTGGGCGGCTATTTAAGAGGCAAGGCGGCTTGCCGCACAAGGCACAGCATGAGACGTAGCAGGCGCGGAGTCGACTCGGCGGCGGAGATGATGTCCGGCGCGGTGACGGGAGGTAGGAGAAAGGTGACGACTGACTATTGGGCCCGGTTCATCAACGACTCAGGAGGCGGGTTGGCTGTCAGCGACTGCACGCGGAGAGAGGGAAACGCGGATGCGGCTTGGCTGGGCCGCCTGCTTGCTGGCTAGGCCACGTGGGAAAAGAGCAGCGCTCTGGGCCAGCGGCAGAAGCAGGAGTGGGAGAGAACACATGGGCCAGCTCGGCCCACGTGGGGAAAGTGGAGATGGTTAGGCCGGCTGCTGGGCCAAAGAGGGAGCGGGAGAGAGCAGTGACTAGGTTTTTTTTCCATTTTCTACTTCTTTTTTCAAAACCAATTTCAATTATGAACCAAATGCAACTTCAAATAAAGTTTTGAATATACTTTTCATTTCAAATAAAAGTGCACAAATTTTAGTAAGTTTTCAAAAATATTTTTTACAACTTTTTAAATTCTTTTATTTTCTAATTTTCTTTTCTTTTATTTCAAAGCCATTTTTCTAATTTATTTCCAAAAGCAATTCAACCTATTTTGAAACTTAATTTAGACCACACAATCAATAAGTCAATTACACCGGCATGTATGCACAAACATGTTACTACCTTAGGATAAATTTTAAATTAATGAAAATTTTTATTTTCCTATATTTCATGAGCCCAAAATTCAGAAATAAATCATTTTAAACCTATTTTCAAAAGAGGCAAATTTTAGGGTGTTACAATTCTACCCCCTTAAGATGAGTTTCGTCCCTGAGATTCGGAAAACATCGACTAGGAGATAAGAATACTTCGCCTTTAGACTCTTCTTTATTTCCTTATGTAGTTCCATCGTCTCGATAAGAATCCTACTTTACTTTGCATACCTGTTAACATTACTCTAAGTAACTTACCAAACTGATTCCAAGATTCTGAAAGGTACTCCAAACAATACTCAGGTAACTCCAATCCCTAGGCCACCTTTCCTTTTTAGTCCATACTTATTAGGCCTTCTTACTTTCTTGGTCTAAAGTAGGTTCTATTACCAACTTTAAAACATTAATGATTTTGATTAAGTTGCTCAAACTTAGAATACAATTCTTAGTCCTTGGTGTCACCTGATCCTTCTTAGCACAATTCTCCGTTGCTAAGGGCATCGGCCATGACTTTGCTCCTTGAAGTAATAGCACTTTTTCAAGTCATAACCAATTTCATTCCAACGAGGATATCACAAGCTCAAGACCAACTTAGTGATGATGTCCTGTAGATTCTTGTGATCCTCCTAGATGTCACTTTTACTTCCTAAAAGATAGTACTTCCATGCTTCACAATGGATAACTCCAGATAACATGTTAGATAGTTCAACTCATGTTTCCTTAGTTGACTTAATGAACAAGGTACTACTTTTTCTTCTTGCATAAGGACACATCCCACATCTTGCCAAGGTGCGCCATAGTAGATATAAAGCTCTTGTCTAGATCTGATAAAGCTAACACATAGGTTTTACTTCTACCTCTTCTTAGACTCCTTCAAACATTTGCCTGAGGTTTCTTGATCCAACTAACTTAAAAAGGCTTCTCTAGTAGCTCTACCAAAATCTTGATGATCTTGGATAAACCTTCCTTGAACCTCCAACCAAACCTCATTAAAACTCTGAGTTTCTCTCACATCTTTGAGTACCACCACGCTTCCGCTGCGCAAACTAGAACGTATGATACTTCATCTTACAAATTCTTCCACTTGGCTACCCCCTTAAGAAAAGATAAACTAGGGGACACAAAAAGGTTGCTTGCATCTTCCTTCCATATGAGCTAACTAGTATCAAGACGTTCTAACATCCCAATGATACTCTTGTGTATGGGCAAGAATAAAAAATCTGGAATTCCTCACGAGCAAAAAAACAACAGCATAGTAAAATAGCTGTAACTCTTATTCTGTTAATCCAATAGAGCTATAGTTTATATTGTTGGAAAGCTTATCAAACTCTCCACAACTTATTTATAGAACACTTTTCCAAATTCTGCAGCTAACTTGGTCTAAGACAGTGCACAAGAGAAACTGCTCTAGGTTTTAGACAGCGCGGTTGCATCATCTTATGATTTTTATAACTCCATAACCAGAATAGATATGAGGTCAATTCTTGTGGTCCCAGAAAGATATCGAAGTCTACTATTGTCCAAAATTTTCTCATGATTTTTGGTTGTCTAAAAACAAAGATATAAGCCGATGAATGCAGGCTGCTCTGAAAAGACAGAATAGAGGAAACAGGAGATACCAAAAACCTGACTACTTATTTCATTAATCCTTATACCTTAGTCCTATAAACTAATTGAAATTGTGGGAACACCCAACAAGATTATTGCAATCATTACAAAGATACAAAACAATCATAAGCATAATAACAATTCAACAAGCAATAAAGATGCACAATTCAATCATGGACTCAACTTGTGATACTATTGTCCTCATTGTACTAGGGGTAACAATCCTAAGACTCATCTTTAGATTACACAAGATGGTGATGAGGGATAGTTCTAAAAGCATATCAAATCAAGGAGTGAAGATGAGAACAAAGACATCAAAATAAGCACCAAGGTAGAGATGAATAGCAGGGGTAGAGATATAGTAGACAAGAAATTATCAAGGTTCATAGAGCAAGGGTTTTTGTAGCAACTTATAAATCTTAAAACGACCAGTTTCTACTAGGCTTGCGTTCTACAGTCAGCATTGCTCTGATACCACTCTGTCGCACCCGATTTTAAGAACAAAACCAGATGCACACCATATGTGAGCTCAGAAAGTCAAATCTCACATATAGCTACAAATAAGGGTAATATCAAAAGATAATGCTCAATATATAACATACTTAGTATAAACGATATAACCTTAGATGGCAAACAACGAAAAGACAACTCCGATCTTTGGGTGAAGACTCCAGTTCTACAGGGACAACTGACTGGTTGATCATAAACCTAATTCCTCCAAACTCTAGCAATCTGGTACCCATCTGGGATTTTTATCCAAATAATTGAAAAATAAAGCAAGTGTATGTACATGTCGTACTCAACAAATATAACATGGGGTTCATGAGGCTCAAAAGGCTGACACTGGTTAACTGCAATTAGCTTTTAATTGTCACAATTTTAGCAATTGAGTAGCAACAAGTTTATCATAAGCCCATATAGACACATGATCAGGTAAACTTGAATAATGAATAGCATAAACAATAATTATTAATGAGCATATTTATCATCAGTATCATCAGTGTTCATCATCTATTTCGTAAATGTTCCAAGGCCGCTCGTGACCGTGAGCACGACTAATATACCAGTTTTATACTCTGTAGAGGTTGTACACTTTCACTGTGAGTCATTATTTACCTTTTTGCCCAAGGTGATTAACCTCTGGACCCACTACCTAGGAAGGTCGGCAGGGTTCACTATGAAGCCTTTTAAAGGTTCGTCTAACAAGTTAGGGCCATTGGATTCACTCGACAAATAGATGTAGAGCCCCCCTTCCCGATTACACAATGACACACAGCCTATACACAAGGAGACAGAGGCCGCACTATACCTGATTCGGCAAGTCATTCTTACGCCAATAAAGGTAACCACTAACAAGCTAGAAAATGTCCTCATACCGAGCTAAAGCCAGAGCCATATAGCCCTCACTGTTGTATTGTAAGTCTCGGATGATCACTTATAGATAAGTCCTTAGGGAGAGGAATCTAGAGCATCATAAAATAGCCCAATGCTCTAGCCCCTTGTTCCATATTGCTAAAAAGCATCTCTTAATGTTTATTGCATATACTATTAGTCAAGTTACAAGATCATGGTTGTAGTTGAGCACTAGCATCATACTACCCAATGCAATGTCCCATAGGTAACAAGGCACAAGGTAACAAAGCACTAGGAAATCCTTAGTGGCAATCAAGGTAGACACATGCAGTATAAATTAAATGATTAAAGGTATATTGGACAACAAGGATGATCCCATGCTATACTTGCCTTAAAACACCGATCCTTCGGTAAGCTTTAATATTCAACGTTCTTCTTCTTCTTCTTCTTCTTGATCACTACGTATATCTCACCAACTGGACGTAATCATAAAGCACCACACAAGCATCCATACAATCATACATGAAGCAAATAATAGAACTAAATCAGAACAGTACACCAATCATAGAAAAATAAGTAAAAGAGTTTAAAACACAATTCTACGCATCGCTACGAACACACAGTCGCAAAAAGCACTCTAATCGGAGTTACGGTTTGAGAGAAACGGCTACTGAAAGATCTACTCATAAGAGAAAGTATAAAACTATAAGCTTCATGTGTTTTAACTATATAAAAGCTTATATAAATTGAATTAAGTCAAATTTAGATTTGAATTATAAAACTAAAATAAAACAAGTCCTATTTTATTTATAAAATCCAGTTGCATAATTATTATCCAAATTAGAAGTTAAACCATAAAATTCCAATATTAGTGACATGATAAACATTATCACTAACACGTAGATCTCGTTGTAATGAATCTAGCACAACTTGAACGGGTCAATTTGGAGCTAAAACGTAGAAGATATGAAATAAACAAGATTTCCTTTACTAAAATAATAGATTAAATCTACTCATGAATTTTAAAAGTTAAAAACATACTTAACAGTAGTATGAACATGTAGATCATGAAATTATGAACCTGACGCAAGTTGAACAGGTCAAATCGAAGTTAAAACAGAGAAGTTATGGCCTAAAGAAAGTAGTGGCAAATCTATAAATAAGTGAAAATGTATTTTGGATCTAAACCGATCAAACTACGCTTTCCAAAGAAGAAAATGTACTCTGGAAAAAGTGTTATGGACTGTAGGTTCTATAATTGAAAAAGGGAGGGGTTCTTTTGAAAATTTGCCCGCCGAATGGGTAAGTTCTAATCCTGGCCCTTGATCTAGATTTGAACGGCCCAGATTGAAACGGGAAGAGAAAGTTGGCCGGCGGCGAGTTGCATGGCGACGCCTCCATGGCCGGGCAAAGAGAGCTCGCCGGAGTTCACGGTTTCCGGTCTACGGTCCACGAAAACGCAAGGCGAGGACACCAAGAGAGAGAGGAAAGGAGGGTGACTCACCCAGGCCAAAAACGGAGGCGGAATCAGACCAAGGACGACGCGCCACGCGGGATGGTTAATGGCGGCGCTTAGGGCTACAGCTGCGGCTCGACGAAGGTGTTCTAGGATGCGGCGGCTTCAACTAGGGTTCGGGGATGAGGCACGGCACCCCGGGCGGCTATTTAAGAGGCAAGGCGTCTTGCGGCACAAGGCACAGCAAGAGACACAGCAGGCACGGAGTCGACTCGGCGGCGGAGATGGTGTCCGGCGCGGTGACGGGAGGTAGGAGAAAGGTGACGACTGACTCATGTGCCTGGTTCGTCAACGACTCAGGAGGCAGGGTCGGCTGTCAGCGACTGCACGCGGAGAGAGGGAAACGCGGATACGGCTCGGCTGGGCCGCCTGCTTGCTGGCTAGGCCGCACGGGAAAAGAGCAGCGCTTTGGGCCAGTGGCGGAAGCTGGAGCGGGAGAGAACACTTGGGCCTGCTCGGCCCACGCGGGAAAAGTGGAGAGGGTTAGGCTGGCTGCTGGGCCAAAGAGGGAGAGGGAGAGAGCAGTGACTAGTTTTTTTCCATGTTCTACTTTATATTTCAAAACCAATTTCAATTATGAACCAAATGCAACTTCAAATAAAGTTTTGAATATACTTTTCAATTCAAATAAAAGTGCGCAAATTTTAGTAAGTTTTCAAAAATAAATTTTACAACTTTTTAAAATCTTTTATTTTCTAATTTTCTTTTCTTTTACTTCAAAGCCATTTTTCAAATTTATTTCCAAAAGCAATTCAACCTATTTTGAAACTTAATTCAAACCACACAATCAATAAGTCAATTGCACCGGCATGTATACACAAACATGTTGCTACCTTAGGATAAATTTTAAATTAATAAAATTTTTTATTTTTCTATATTTTATGAGCACAAAATTTAGAAATAAATCATTTTATACCTATTTTGAAAAGAGACAAATTTTAGGGTGTTACGGTCACACGTTTGAACTTATTTAGTTTTGAATTGGGCCAATTGATATGGCAGAGCCCTTCCTAATTACACTTGTCCCCTCTAAATACATTAGTAATCGAACTCGAAATTTCACAACGTTTCGGCTCTAGAGATCTGCCATTAACCTTTGACGCTAACAGCTTTGTCTTCACCAATGTTTCGGCTCGAGTGGCTCACCTTCGACGCCAGCGTCATCGCCTTCAAACTTTATTTGCGTTTCTACTCAAGGGCTCGCCATCAACTCTGTTGCCATAGACTGTCTTTGGCACCAATTTGGATTGGTGGTGTTGGGGGGAGGGGGGCTACCTCCACCTAAAATGTCCTCATCTACATTAATTGCGTGAATAATCTCTCACTACAGGAGCTGGGAAGGGCGCATTGGAAAAGCAAACCACCCAAAAATGCAAGCCTTGCCAGCGCTCACAAGAAAGGACTTGAAGGTGTTGTAGTATCTATGGCTATTTCGACTACATCGGCGAAGGCTCATCCTTGAAGTGAAGTTGCCGAGGGTGGCCATGCAAAAGGTCAAGCTACCAAAAGAAAAAATTGCAGAGGTTTGAGCAAAGTTAAATGTTGAGGACAAATGAAAGAATAAAGTACCACATGATGACCTTTGTATGAGTTAGAGACGTGCACATGCTCTTGATGAGTACACATGTACCCTGAGTACCCCAATCAACCAAGAAAGCTTGGCTATAGCCATCACCAAGTTCGCATCAGATGGCCCATGATTGAGTGGATGGGCTCGGGGGCTCTTTCCAAGCTTGACGGACGCCCGTGGCTCTGAAGTCGAGGCCTACGGAGTAGTCAATCGACTCAAACTCAGGACGTCGGGCCCAATGCTCAGCTAGAGGAAGCTCGCTGAGTGGACATGTGCATGTGGCAATCTGCCCCCGCATTTTGTCAGTCCAGGTACAAAAGACGTCTTGATCTCTGGCTTTGGAGTCAAACGGCTTGTTTGCTGGTTGGTTTTCAGGTTGGTTTAGGTTGGCTGAAACCAACAAACGAACAGACTGAAAGTGTTTTACTTAGACCCAAAAATGCTGATACCTTGCGAGGCCCCACGAGGGGCGAACCTATATCGACACGGGTCTAGGCAGGCTACGAGTTCTGCTCTTAGGGGTGCTTTCCTTTCAAACTTTAGTCGTTGTCCCATCAGATATTTGGATACATACATAAAGTATTTAATATAGGCTAATTATAAAATTAATTACACAGTTTGAGACTAATTTACTAGACGAATCTTTTAAGCCTAATCAGTCAACGATTTGACAATGTGATGCTACAGTAAGGACAGTCCCAATGAAAAAAACCAGTAATTTCTATAACATAGGATACCGCATCAAAAAAATACTGCTTTCCAACCCATGGTTTCTATGAGTAATAATTATTTTCTCTTTCTCTCTCCCAACTATATCTTCTTCCTCCAATAGGAGTGCGACACGAGCTCCCTAGAAACTGGTGGTTTCTTCCCAATGGCGATTTCATGGTTTCTTGGTGCATTGGGTCAAGAGTAGACCTGATTTCTTCATGAAGAAACCATTTCTATGATTTTTGCTCTCTTTCTTCATTAATTACGTTGCCATGTCAGCGTTTTGTCTACGTGGCAAGTCATTTAATGAGGATAGAAACCATCATCAATACATCATTGGGACTGCCCTAAACATGTGCTAATGATGGATTAATTAGGCTTAATAAATTCGTCTCGTGGTCCGACGGATTCTGTAATTTATTTTTTTATTAGTATCCGAACATCCCATACGACATCCTCATGTGACATCTCCTAAATTTTAGCCACATTATCCAAATACCCCCTTATTCTTTCTTATTACAGTAGTAACGACCAACACAGTGCTCATGACGCCGGTGCCCACGCACGGCCACGCCATCTATACTATTGATATACTGGAGGCACGCCTACACTGGTGTTTCGTGCTCGGCCTTGTCAAGGTCCTACGTACGTAGAACAGGAAGAGAGGACTGGCCTCACTGTTCCACCAACCCTAGCGTGGGTGCGGCCGCCTACAACCAGCCACTCCCAAGATCTCCACCATGACGTGGCAGAATAGTGATAGTAGCAACGACTGAAGGCCATGACGCATGCCTGAGGGGATCTGACGAGCCGATGTGTATACGTGAACACACACAAATATACAAGACACGTGATAAATGTACAAATTATATATTTCTATAAGTTAAGCAAAACAAAACGTTTGATATGTGATGTAGCCCACATGAACGCAGAAACACACATCACTTATTTCCATGGTTAAGCAAAGCCAAATATTTTGTGATGTACTATAACCCACAAAAAATATAGTAGACACATGACACACACATTATTTCTATAGTTAAATAAAGCCAAAAGTTTTGGTATGTGACGTAACCCACACATCACAAATGCACATACATGTAGCTATATCAAAGCCTTGTAAATAAATTAACAGCCTAACGAAGAATCATAAATGTATGTATGCAACATGTATGAACGAGCTAGAAGCACTACGGTATGGTACGAGCGATCGGACATGATGATTGACATAGGAATACAGAGTTAAATGCACGAGGGTTTCTCAACCTGTCGAGGGGTGTATCCATAAACTTGCAAAATGTATTTCTGGGACACTGAACTTTATAAGTGGTGCACCGTAGATTCACACATGTATATTTTATCCAACGTGGCATTGACGCTGATAATGTCTAGAACTTTGCATTTAACCCCTTATGTTTTTAATTTTTTTTCTCTCTCTTCTTTTTTCTCTGTGAGACTCCAAATCGCAATTGGCCGTCACCGCCGCAGCCTCCGACCCCACCGCCACCGCGCTCTTCTTCCATGCCTGGGCTGTCGCGCACCGCCGGACCACCAGCCCGTACCCGCCCTTCCTCCACACGCCGGCATTGGCGGTCTCCCCGACCTCGACGCCCCCTCCCCCGCCTCTACTCGCCGAGAAGGCCAGGGCCGCCTCCCTAACTAGTATAGATGCCGCCGCCATATTCCACTTCCCGGCCTCCGCGGTGCGTGCGCTCTTCTAGGCGATGCGGTTGCTCAGGACGAGGAAGAGCGGGACGTAGGCGTTGGCGAGGCGCTGGAGCGGCGGCGCCACATAGGCGGCGTGGAAGCGCACCCATGAGCCATGGAGCGAGCCGAGCAACACCGCGGCGGCGAGGAGGAACAGCGACAGCAGGAGCAGCGTCTGAATGAACGCGTAGAATCGGGAATGCCACAGCGTCGGAGTGGGGACGGGGGCGTGCACGGGCGCTCCGTCGTCGGCGTCCGGCCGGCCGGCTGCGATGCGGCACCGCACCTCCGAGCGCGACGGTGGACGACTGCGGTGGCGCTGATGCGGCACGAGGAGGAGCTGCTCCTATGCCTGCGACGTCCGACGCTGTCCGACGGCAGGCGCGACCACGCCGGACTCCGCGGGCACTGCTCGTGCTCCGCCGCCCTCCTCCCCGACCCAGACGACAACGATGGGGCTGGAAGAAGCACGCAGGGTGGTACTGCGGCGGCGGCTGCGGCTGGGTAGAGGACGGAGTATGTTGGAAGAGGAGGAAGGATCTATTCACCCCATTCGCGGCGCTCACCGCGCTCTTCTGGCTCTGGATCACCGACGCCGCCGACAGGGAGCGGGTTGTCACGCTGGCGCTAGACTTCTGCCAGCGGCTGTACGCACCGCTGCCGTTGGGCTACTACGGCAACTCCCACTTCACACGCGTGCGCGCCGACCTCGTGTCCAAGCTGCCCGCCACGTCGTCGGCGTGCCAAAGGACAAGCTATGGCGTGCCCTGGAGTGGCTCCACGCGCAGCAGCAGTAGCAGGAGGGCGTGCTAACGTGTGTGGCGCTGGACCACGTGCTCATATACGGTGCGGAGTTCGAGGCTAGGGTGCCCCCAACGCGCACATCGATGCCGCGTGGGTAGGGCCGCCGGCGAGGGGCTGGTGCTCGTCCTGCCCGCGGTCGAGGGCGGCAAGGCACGGGACGTGGTGGTGATGCTGCCCGCGGAGGTTACGGCCAGGATCTGCCATGACCCCAAGGTGCTCATAGAGAATGGCTACGACGGTGAATGGCTACGGCAGTGACGGCCAATTGCATCGGTAGGTTTCGAGTCTCACAGAGAAGAAAGAAGAGTGAGAGAAAAAAGAAATAAAAAAGATAAGGGGTTAAATGCAAAGTGCTAGACATCGTCAGCGCCACAGTGGCAATGCCACATCAGATAAATTGTCCATGTGTCCTGAAAGCATCTAGGCCTCTAGTTGGGTTTCGGTGATTAATGACAATACGTGATTACTATGACTAATGTGTGTTTTGCAGAGGCAATTAAGTTAGGTCATGGTAATGAAGATCGATTGGGCTATCATGGTAGTCATGCCCCTATGATAGAAATCATTTCGGTTTTCAAAGGATTGACGACAAGGTTAAAGATGAACTAGTTCTAAGTGTCGATTGGAGTTGAAGAGACACTTTAAGTAGTTTAGGACTTTGTTTTTCCTTTGGCCGTACTATTAAGGGGGGTATGGACGGGTAGCTTGACCTAGGTGAGTCTAGTGAGTTAGGTGTGGTGCACACTTGCTAAATCTAGCACTAGGTAGCTCCTAAAAAGCCCTTAGATCCATTGGAGCAAACTTTATTCACATATGATCGAGAGTTGGAAGTGAATGAATGGTCAAATACTGACTAGATGCTGGCTTCAGTGTGATCAGACGCTGGCACAGAGTCCGGTCAGTTCATTTGGTCAAGGTGAAATCGTCTAGTGCGACCGGACGTTGAGAGGTGAAGTGACCGGACGCTCAGTAAGGTTCCAGAGAGGGAAAATTACGACCGGACGCGTCCGATCAGTGTTGACCGGACACTGAGTCCCAGTGTCCGATCGACTCCAGTAAGGTTCCAGAAAGGGAAAATCATGACCGGACACATCCGGTCAGTGTTGACCAGACGCTGTCCAGCGTCCGGTCACATCTTAAACACAGGAGTTCGGGGAGAACTAACTAGAGTGTCCGGTCAACATGACCGGAGCGTCCGGTCACCCCGCAGAGGCACATAACGGTTCGTTTTTCAGCCATGGTTATAAATACTTCCTCCATTCGTGTATGCGGGCACTTTTGCTCATTCCAACAGCTGAGAAACACCTTTGAGAGTGCCAAGAAGAGTAAGATCTTAGTGAGGTGATTGAGATTTGAGAATCCCAAAAAGAGCCCTCATTAGTGAGATCAAGAGTAGCAAAGTGTGCATCCACCCTTCTCATTAGGCTTGTCGTGGTCAAGTGAGAGTTCGTGCTTGTTACTCTTGGTGATCGCCATCACCTAGACGGCTTGGTGGTGATTGGGAGTTTGGTGATCATTCGGCGGAGCTTGTGGATGACCCAACTCAAGTTGTGAGCGGTTGTGGGTGATTTACCGCGATAGATTGTCAAAGAATCAACCCGTAGAGAGCACTTGATCCTTACGTGGATCAAGGGGGAGCTACACTCTTGCATGGGTGCTCCAACGAGGACTAGTGGGGAGTGGCGACTCTTCGATACCTCAGCAAAACATTGCTGCGTTCCTCCTTCTCTATTTACTTTGAGTAATTCAATTCTTATCATTTACATTCATAGAATTACCATGCTAGAGTAGGATTGGAACATAGGTTGCTAAACTTTTGTGTGGTAGATCAATAGAAATATTTTCTAGGCACAAGGGGTTAATTGGGCTAACCATAGGACTTAATTATTGCAAAGAAATTTAAAATTAGCCCAATTCACCCACCTCTTGGGCATCTTGATCGTTTCAATTCGTATCAGAGCCTCGTGCTCACGTATTTAGGCTTAACCACCTAGAGAAAGATGTCTCACGGGGATGGACCTCCTCCTATCTTTGAGGGGGATGATTTTTCATATTAAAAAATCCGCATGGAGGCGTATTTAGAAGCTCTAGATGTTGGAATACTTAGAGTCGCCTCACAAGGCTTCCCAAAACCTCGGGATGCTACATACCTACAAGGCGATGAGGTGAATTACGAAAAATAGAATGCAAAGGCTCGAAACACCATCTTTAGAGGCCTTTGCAAAGATGTGTTCAACTGGGTGAGGAACCACAAAGATGCCCATGCACTATGGTCGGATGTTTGTGCGCTCCATGAGGTAACAAAGAGTGAGCGTGAGGAATGCTATCATCTTGTCATGAAAAAGCTTAACTCTTTTAAGATGCTTCCCAAAGAATGTGTTAATGAAATGTATTCATGCTTGAATGTTCTTGTAGAGAAAGTCAATGGGCTTGGACTCACTCAAATGCAACCATCTGATGTTGTAAGAAAGATCTTGAGTGTCCTCCCCATTGACAAATATGGGCATATTGTGACCGTGCTTTATCAAGGTGATCTTTCCACTGCTACACCAACACAAATCTTGGGAAAGATCAATGCTCATGAGATGTACATGTACATCACACCATAAGATGGCTCATCCTCTACTAAGAAGAAAGAAAAAGACTTAGCATTCAAAGCTAGCCAAGAGAAGGGCAAAGCAAGGCTTGAGTATGAGAGCTCAAGTGATGATGAAGTTGGTGATGCAAGCCTTGCTCTCATGGTGAAAAGAACTGTGAAGATGCTAAAGAAGCTCAACAAGAGTGGCATCAAGTTCGATAGCAAGAAGAAGAAGTTCTTCACAAGCTCTAGAAGGAAGCCAATCTCCGAGATGGATTGCTACAATTATGGAGAACTTGGTCATCTAGCACATCAATGCATAAAGCACAAGAAAGACAAGTACAAGAACAAGTACAAGGGCAAGAAAGATGACTCAAGCAATGAAGAAGAAGATGAGAAGAAGAAAAACAAGACATACAAGAAGAGAGATGGCAAGAAGGACTTCCATAAGAAGAAGAAAAGTGGAAAGGCATACATCGTCGGTGATTGGCTCATGGACATTGATTCATCTAGTGGCTCATCCGATGATGATAGTGACAACGAGAAGGTGGCCGCCATTGTTATTGACTCTTCATCATCTTCACCGCCACCACCGCCATCATCTCCTACACACCTATGCCTTATGGCCAAGGGTGATCGTAAGGTATCAAATGATGATAGTAGTGGTGATGAACATGCTAGCAATGATGATAGTGATAGTGATAGTGATAGTGATGATGATGAATATGAATCACCTTCTTATGATGATCTTGTTAAATTGCTAAATCAATACACTAAGATCATTAGAAACAGTAGAGCTAAGAATGAAAAACTAGAGGCTAGGAATGATTCACTTTTAGCAAAATGTGATATAGCCGAAAAGGCTAGTGTTGAGCTTAAAGAAGCAAATGATGCTATATCATCCAAACTCAAGGAGCTCAAATCTTCTAAGAAAGAGCTTAAAGATAAACATGATAAACTTGAGGGGATGCACAAAGAACTCATCACTAGCCACAACAAGCTAAAAGAAGAATATACTACTCTTAAGATTAATCATGATAATCTTGTCATTGCTCAAGAATTTCTATCCAATGAGCCACATGATGCTACTAACAATGTTGTTAAGATTGATATAGCTACATCATGTGATGATTTGATCATTGAGAGCATTGAGCAAAGTTCTAGTAGCAAGGGCAAGTAAGTGGTTGAGGCCGATGATTATGATGAGTTTGTCAAGCTCAAGAATGATAATGAAAAACTCAAGAAAGATTTTGAAGAGCTCAAGACCACCAACACCATAGTGCTTGAAACTAGTGATCATGATGGTGACTTGATTCTTGAGAATGAGAAGCTCAAAGAAGAGAACAAGAAGCTCAAGCAAGAGAAAAATAATGATGCTCTCAAGGAAGAGAACAAAAAGCTCAAATTGGAGAAAGAGCATCTCAAGATTGGATTGAGCAAGTTCACAAGAGGCAAGCATTTTCAAAGTGAGCTACTAATAAACACCGTCATGAAGATGGATAGAAGTGGCATTGGGTACATGTCAAACAAAGAGAAGAAGGATCAAGCTCAACAACAACAAAAGCCAAAGCCAAATAAGTGATTTGAGTGTGGACAAGAAGGCACTTTGCCCATGAGTGCCAAACTCCACCACCACAACCCTTGCCCAAGCATGCTAGACCTTTTGCCTTCAATGCTTATTATATGCTTAGAAAAGATTCTAGTGGAAAAATAAAAGTCATGTTCTTAGGACCTCCAAACAAGAATAGGTCTAAGAAAATTTGGGTTGCAAAGTCACTTGTTGAGAAGGTGAAGGACCCTCAATAAGTTTGGGTTCCTAAAGCTTGATCTCTTGTGTGTAGGTGAACTACAAGACCGGTGGAAGTCATTAGGTTATTGATAGTGGTTGCACACAACATATGATCGGTGATCCTCGTATGTTCACCTCACTAGATGAAGAAGTAGATGGATAAGAAAGAATCACATTTGGAGATAATTCTAAGGGCAAGGTTAAAGGATTGGACAAAATGGCAATATCAAATGATCATTCTATCTCAAATGTGCTCTATGTTGCTTCATTGAGCTTCAACTTGCTATCTGTTGGATAATTATGTGATCTTGGCTTCCAATGCTTGTTTACCGAGAAGGAAGTTATTGTATCTAAGAAGGATGATGATCAAGTGATATTTAAAGGATTTAGATACAACAACCTATACTTAGTGGATTTCACCTTCGAAGATGCTAACTTGAAAACATGCCTATTCACCAAAACAATACTTGGGTGCCTATGGCATAGAAGACTTGCTCATGTTGGGATGAGCTCCCTCAAGAAGCTAATGAAGAATGATTTGGTGAGAGGGTTGAATGATGTGAAGTTTGAGAAGGACAAGCTTTGTAGTGCATGTCAAGCTGTTAAGCAAGTTGCAAATACTCATCCAACAAAAGCTTTCATGTCAACCAAAAGAGTGCTAGAACTTCTTCACATGGACTTATTTGGACCAACAACATACAAGAGTTTGAGAGGAAATCTTTATTGTCTTGTGATTGTTGATGACTATTCAAGATACACATGGGTATTCTTCCTTCATGACAAATCCGAAGTTGCATCTTGCTTCAAGAAGTTTGCCAAGAGAGCACAAAATGAATTTGAAGTGAAGCTCAAGAAGATTAGAAGTGACAATAGGAAGGAATTTGACAACACAAACATAGAAGCCTATTGTGATGAAGTTGGGATCAAGCATGAGGTCTCCGCAACATATACTCCTTAACAAAATGGTGTAGTTGAGAGAAGAACCGGACATTGATCACTCTTGCAAGAACAATGCTAGATGAGTACAACACCCCCGAAGCTCTATGGGCAAAAGCTATCAACACCGCATGCTATGCATCCAACCACCTATTTCTTCAAAAGTTCCTCGGCAAGACTCCTTATAAATTGATCAATGGGAAGAAGCCGGACGTCTCCTTCTTTAGGGTGTTTGGATGCAAATGCTACATCTATAAGAAGCGGCAACACCTAGGGAAGTTTCAAAGACGTTGTGATATTGGTTTTCTTGTTGGTTACTCATCAAAGTCCAAAGCATATAGAGTATTTAATCATGCCATCGGCTTAGTTGAAGAAACATATGATGTGGAATTTGATGAATCTAATGGCTCCCAAGGAGCACATAAGAATCTTGATGATGTAGGTGATGAACCATTGAGGGAGGCTATGAAGAACATTCTAGTTGAAGACATCAAGCCTAAAGATGATGAAGATGATGTACAAGTAATTGATCCACCTTCTTCATCAAATGTGCCACAAGATGGTAATAAAAATGGGAGAGTAGAAAATGAAGACACTCATGTCTCCCATGATCAAATGGTGGTACAAGCACAAGATGTTGATGCTCCACAACCTCCTCCTCAAGTGGTCAATAGAAGAAACACACCTCTACTACAAGATCATCTACAAGATCTCATCATAGGGAGTCCATCAAAGGGTGTAATGACTCGCTCATAAAAACTTGCTCCATTTATTGCACATCACTCTTTTGTCTCTTGTTTTGAGCCTAATAAGGTAGAAGAAGCTCTTCAAGATCTGGATTGGATAAATATCATGCATGAAGAGTTGAATAACTTCACCTGCACTAAAGTTTGGACTCTTGAAGAGCGACCAAAAGGTGCAAGAGTCATTGGAACAAAGTGGGTGTTCTGCAACAAGCAAGATGATCAAGGTGTAGTTGTGAGGAACAAGGCAAGACTAGTTGCAAAGGGGTTCTCTCAAGTTGAAGGTTTGGATTTTGGAGAGACCTTTGCACCGGTTGCAAGACTAGAAGCCATTCGTATCCTCCTTGCATATGCATCACATCATGACATGAAACTATATCAAATGGATGTAAAAAGTGTATTTTTAAATGGATTTATTAATGAACTAGTCTATGTTGATTAACCTCCCGGGTTTGAAGACCCTAGTATCCTAATCATGTTTGTAGGTTGTCCAAGGCGTTATATGGGCTTAAGCAAGCCCCAAGAGCTTGGTATGAGCGCCTTTGGGACTTTCTTATTGAGAAGGACTTCACCATTGGGAAGGTCGACACCACACTATTCACCAAGAAGCTTGATGGACATATCTTCATTTGTCAAGTGTATGTTGATGATATCATCTTTGGATCATCAAATAAAGATTCTTGCAAAGAGTTTGGTCAATTGATGTCGAAGGAGTTCGAGATATCAATGATTGGAGAGCTTACATTCTTTCTTGGTTTTCAAGTCAAGCAAATGAGAGAAGGGATTTTCATCTCTCAAGAGAAATATACAAATGATCTTCTCAAGAGATTCAAGATGGATGAATATAAGCCAATCAAGACACCAATGCTAACTAATTTACATCTCAACCTAGATGAGGGAGGTAACAGGTTGATCAAACTCTCTACCGCTCTATGATTGGTAGCTTGTTATATTTAACCGCATCTAGACCCGACATCATGTTTAGTGTGTGTATGTGTGCTAGATTTCAAGCTAATCCTAAGGAAACTCATTTAATTGCTGTTAAAAGAATTATTAGGTATCTTAAGCACACACCAAGCATTGGCCTTTGGTATCCCAAAGGAGCTATATTTGAATTAGTTGGCTATTCTGATTCGGATTATGCCGGTTGCAAAGTGGATAGAAAAAGCACATCCGGAGGGTGCCATTTGCTTGGTAGATCACTTGTGTCTTGGTCCTTCAAGAAATAAAATAGTGTGGCTTTGTCCACCGCCGAAGCAGAATACATTGCCGCGGGTGCTTGTTGTACACAAATTCTTTACATGAAACAAACTTTGCTAGACTATGGTATAGTTCTAGAAAAAGTACCTCTTTTGTGCGACAATGAAAGTACGGTAAAACTTGCCAATAATCCAATTCAACACTCATGCACCAAGCACATTGATATTCGCCATTACTTTCTTAGAGATCATGTTGCAAAGAATGATATTTCATTAGAAGGTGTAAGGACCGAGGATCAATTGGCGGATATCTTCACTAAACCGCTAGATGAGGCGACTTTTTTGTTGATTGCGGAATGAGCTCAATGTTCTTGATTTTAGTAACTTTTTCACTAAAAATGAGCTTGTGTTGTCCCTTGCATTGCCTTATAATATACAACATGTTTACTTTTTATGGTAATGCATATAGGGCTTGTCTAACAAGGTTAAGATAACCGCCAAAAAGCATGTGAAGAAGCTTAACCTTGGATCAAACTTGACAAGCAACTAGTTTTACTATTAAGTATTGCATTGCATATGCATGAATGTTGCTTTGTCGTTTATCTTCAATTGCCCTCTTATTGCCTATTTTCTTAAAAAGAATTATAGCCTAAGGCAAAATATTTTGAAAATTTTGAGGGTTTGAGAGAGGTCACTCACATCAGTCTCAATTGGTGTTTATTTGGATCTTATTGAAGTTGGGACTTGACTGGGAACAGGTAGCACCAAGGACTTTGAAGATTTGCTAGAGAAAGAGTGACAGGACGCTGCACCGGACTCTGAAGTCCATCGTCCGATCAGTTCATAGGAGGTGAACTGCTGCTGAGAAGGAGTGACCGAACGCTAAAATAGTGCTTTCCCAGCGTCCGATCAGATGGCGATCCAGCGTTCGGTCAATCGAAGACGAAGGAGACTGCTTGCATCGGACTCTCGCTGCTTCTAGTCGGGGTTCACCAGACGCATCCGGTCGCGATTCTAGGGATTTTAGACCTCTCTGGAATCAATCGGACACTGGGTGGCAACATCCGGTCGCTGCCACCGGAGCGTCCGGTCAGTAGAAAATGTACGGGATCCGGTCTCTTTCCTGTTTCCTTTTCTGTTACGTCTTGGGGGACCCTTTATAACTGCCGCGCCCACATCACCGAGCCGTGCCCTAGCCACGTAGCTCACCGGACCGCCCTGCTCTCGCTCGCCGCGCGCCACCATGCCCGCGCCCTGCTCGCACCGCCGCACCTCTGCGCCGCCACACCTTTGCACCGCCGCGCCCGCACCGTCGACGCACGCGCCCTGCTCCCTACGCCGCCGTGAGCCTATGCTGCTCTCTGCGCCGCCGTGCCTGCCCGTGCCTACCACCGCTAAGCCCTGCCTACGCCGTCGCCCGCACAGCTCCAGCGCTGCGCCTCCCCATGCACCAGCGTCACCGCCGTGCCCTAGCCCTACCTTGGCCCTGCCCTGCTTCAGCGCCGCATCTAGTGCCGTCATTGCCTTGCTTGGTCACTGAATTTCGCCACAATCCTAACCCTAGTCGTTCAGTTGCCGATCTGGTGGTTCCCCGATTCGTTCATCTTCTCGTCGATTCACCGGTTCATAAGGTAGCATGCCCTCATTTCCAATTTTGTATCCATTGCTTGCTTTCTTAGGGTTCTGTACCTCTAGATATATTGTATTTATTTGTATATCATATCTATTCTATCATGCAGTGAGTCGGTGCCATTGTGGTCCCATTGGTAGTTGTCAGTTAACTCAGGGTCAAGCTCGCGAGTATGGATCGAGGCCAAGCCCCGGAAGTGATAGTTGACAGTTGATTCTTGTTAGGGCAGTTGTTCCTTTTAGCTTCAACAGATGGCTCATGTCAAGAATGTTGGAGGAGGTCCCGGTGATGAGGATCCGAGGCCCCCGCCTCGCCAGCCTACAGATGCAAAAGGCAAGGCGACTAAGAAGCTAGTAACAAGGAAGTGCAAGTATCCTGATGCAGATACAGCGAGAGCAGCCGCAGTTGCAGAGGCCGTAGAGTGCGCAGAGAGAGGAGGTGCTCGAAGTGGTGTTGTTATTGTAGATCAGCTTTTTCATCTATGAGGGCTGCACTTGAGCAGGTTGAGCGCCATCATGGTGGTCCAGCTAGGACTCTCATGGTTGGAGGACGGCGTGTGGCTATTGATGAGAGTCAGCCTCAGGGGGAGTCACAGCAGCAGCCACAGCCAGCAAAGCAGACTCAGGAGGGAGAGCAGGCTGAGGAGACAGAGCAGGCACCTCAGCCACAGCTTCGCCGCTCTGGTCGTACCCATGCTCCAGTCACACCGAGGTCAGAGACACAGCAGAGGGGTTCTCGCCCACCGCCTAGACCACGAGGTCCGCCTCTAGTGACTCACTTGGATTTGAGGGCCGCCACAGCCAAGCAGGTTTAGCAGCTCAGATTTGTGAACTTTGAGCAGTGGTTCCCGCCGAGGCAGGATGAGCGTGCTTCAGAGGGTTTCTACACACCTCTACAGGAAGATTTTTATAATGCTTATCTTAATAGTGGGGCAGTATTCAGATCTCAGAGGGTGTACAAGATTGAGACCATTATAGCAGCAGCTAGAGAGCATATTTGCCCTTACCTATATTACCTACCAGGGCTAATAGATTTAATTGGACGGACAGGCTTATATGTTCCATCTTGGGTCTGTCAGTCCTATGCTTCACTCTGGATTGACATGCAGCACAGATTCATACACTTTGCATTCAGAGGCAGAGATTACAGGCTGACGAGCACTAGGGTCAGAGAGATACTCAGACTTCAGGAGCATCCCGTCCGGCTACATGAGGTTTGTTATGGACAGACAGCGCCTCCCAGACGCCCTCACGACGGTCTTGTGCCCCCTACAGATCTAGTCTGCCATTGTTTTATAGAACCATTCGGTGAGGGGTCGAGCAGGACACCCAGTGATTTCACTCCTACAGCTAGAGTGCTTGATGCCATTATGAGGACACTACTTCCGAGGATGGGGTATCGCGAGGGCTTGACTCGCATACAGTTATGGTTACTAAACTCTCTGATGCAGCAGACAGTGTTTGATATTTGGGATCTCCTTCTATTAGAGATGGAGGATACTATTGTAGAGGGGTTTAGGGGTCACAGACAGCTGCCATATGCTCACTGGATTACATTCCTAATCCACATGGCAGTTACTGTGAGGCCACCAGAGATGTTGGCAGAGTAAGAAACTATGAAGACTACTCACCAAATTAGTTGATTAGGCCCACCAGATCATAGGTGTAGTCCAGTAAGTCAGCCAGAGAAGATAATGCATAGTGGATGATTTGGTGAAGAGAATAATCATGCAACGGATCAACTGGTGAACATCAGAGAGTTGGCATAGTAGAAGACCTCGATGACCAGTGCCACCGGATGATATGGTACAACATAGAAGCACCTTGTTGGATCATCCAGTTGTAAGGATCATGTGCCCATGATCAACTTTTAGTTTTTGTGATTGAGATGTACCACAAGCCCAGAACTAAGATGTGTGCTAAAGATGTGTTAGATAGGTTATAATAGGTCCTAGGTTCAAAAGGTTAAACATTGATCAAGATCCGAATCAAAACGATGAAGAAATGATGAAGATTCCTCATAGAATCAGATGATCAGGCCCACCGAATCATATGGAGTCCAACAAGTCAGCTAGAGAAGACAGTGCCCACTAGATGATATGGTGAAGAGAAGAACCACCCAGAAGAATTGGCACACTAGAAGACCTGGAAGACTAGTACCACGGGAGGATGATGAGGACAACCAAGAAAAGAATCACCTTAGGTGTGAGACATTGTTGATGATGAGTACAACCAAAATATCATTCAAGTTCTTCATAAGATGGAGTACAATGTGATCATCTCAATTCTTCATGAGAAGAAATTTGATTATACGACACCCAATCAAGTCATCAACAAGATCATCAATTACTCATGAGCTCCATATGAGAATCAAGAACTCTTCACCAACACCAAGCATCAAGGGTTTGCCTGCCATAAGCAAGTACAAGAGCAAGAACAAGCTAAGGCGGTAAGAATCAAGATCAAGCGAAGACGAAGAGAAAGATAATGAAGAAAAACCTTGACGCACTAGTGGACATTGCATTCACAACTTTGTAATTTCAAAATAGTTGTTGAATATAAGGATATAAAGTCATTGCTAAAATCATACCTCATGCCTGCAGAGACCAGTGAGATCGGGATTCAGCCAACGTCCGCCATCCACAGACCAACGAGATCGATTAACATCAGTTCATGTGAGGGTTAGTTATATATTTTCATGTATATTTCAGTTATTAGTATTGTAAGCTTATTTTTTTTCTTATTTCGAACATTAGTATTGTATTTGAACTATCTATATTGTAGTTATGCAACTTTTACAACTTAATCTTTGAATTTAAAATTTATCATGTTATGTATTGCTTGTATATCAAATTGAATTGTAAAATTTACAATTATATATGAATTTGGTAAATAGATTTTACTGGAAACTGTGTGAAAATTTTAGTGCTGACATACCCTTTATTGGTGAAGTCCTAAGCTCGTTGTTGCCTAGGGCTTGTTAGGCATGGTTTTATTCAGCTTTAACTCCTTGCTACATTGTGCCGAAATGTAGGAATAAGTGAAGCCTAATAAAATAGTAGCGTCACTAGCTCCTACTCCCTTCGTCATGAATATAAGATATCGAAGGTTCAAAATCTATATATACCAAATTATAATTTACTCTAGATTGTTTAACTCATCCATGTGTACCTGCCTTTTAAACCTCATATATACATGCCCTTTAAACACTCCTATAATTGGTAGCCCAAATCAGTGACATACATGCATGCATATCTTTTTAAACTATGCAAATTAGAAAATTAAGCAGGTTGATAAACAAACTAACTAACTAGTGAGGAGTAAATTAGTCTTTTGTCATACTCCTTAGTTTCTAAAATTATTTGGATATCTTGTATTCCTGGACGGATGGAGTAGTTTATTTTGAGGGGGAAAAAGCTCCTTATTACTGTGTATTGCATGGAAAAACCGAAAACTCCACAAAACGGAGCCATAGTCTCACGCATGTTCCACAATTCACCATAGGAGCCCTCTTCTTCTCCACCAAATAAACAAAAAAAGAAAATCGTTTTCCTAGTAAAAAATATATCTGATTTTTTTTTAAAAAAGAGAATTTTAAGTGACGTCAAGAGGAGACGTTCAAACAATCTGGTGAGACGTGTCTGAACTCTGAAGATCATCCTGTCCACCCATGTCTTGTGGTCCAAAACTGCCTACGGAGCGTGGATCCCAGGATCCCACAGCAACTGAACAGAAATAGAACGACACCAGAATCGCCACCAGCCCACACACCAAGAACAACCAGAGAGGCAGGCAGGGAAGAATCACAGAGAACTCACAAACACATCTTGCAGAGATGAGCAGCACGACAGTGCTGTTCTCCCCGACCTCCTCCTCCCTGTTCCGCACCAAACCTTCTCCCGTCGCCAAGGGCAGGACGGCGGCGGCGGCTGCTGTGAGGTGCAGCAGTGGGCCCTCCCTGTCAGTGGGACATGAAGAGGAGGGGGAGAGGGAGGGTGTAGCAATGGTGGGGAGGAGGCGGACATTGGCTTGTGCAGCTGCTGCTGTCTGTGGCGCTCCAGTGCTTGGGTTTGCAGGCCTTGGTCTGGCGGCCACTCAGGGCCTGCTGGCAGGGAGGATCCCCGGCTTGTCTGAACCTGATGAAAATGGTAAACTCTTCTTCTTTCTCTTTTGTGACTGACTGAATTTAGTTCATTTGTTTTGGATCTATAGAAGTAGTTCATAGTTAATAGAGACCAACAAATGCTTTGAAATTCATGCAATAATACTGGGCAATTCTGTGTTCCTCTCCTGTGGAATATTAAAATTACAGTTAAGGTTCAGACAGAAATCTTGTTGAATTGTTTTCATGATGCTGATTGTTCAGACAGGTTGGAGAACATACCGTAGGCCAGACGACAAGTCCGGTGGCCACGGAGTTGGCTGGAGCCCCATCATCCCGTACAGCTTCAAAGTTACAGACGGCTGGGATGAGGTGAGGCCTGAAGCTGCTGACACAATTTCAGGTTCACAAAAACAGTCCCTTGCCTTCTGATGCAAAATTACTCTTTCTTTACCATGGCTCCAACTCCAACTTAGGTCCCAGTGTCAATTGCTGATCTTGGCGGCACGGAGATCGACCTGCGCTTCGCAAACCCAAAGGAGGGCCGGTTGTTCATCATCGTAGCCCCGGTTCGCCGGTTCGCAGGTGGGGAACTGAAACCTGAAGAACATGCTGAATCGTGAGGTCTTCATAGGGTGTACCCTAACGATATGTGATTTTCTCTGCCAATTCTGTCCCACAGATGATCTTGATGATGCGACCATCGAAAAGATCGGCAACCCGGAGAAGGTGATCACCGCCTTTGGTCCAGAGGTCACCGGAGAGAATGTGGAAGGGAAGGTCCTGTCCACGGCGACGGCAGAGCGTTCAGGAAGAACTTACTACCAGTTTGAGCTGGAGCCACCCCATGTGTTTATTACCGCCACGGCGGCTGGGAACAGGCTCTACCTGTTCAGTGTAACTGCAAACGGTAAAACCATTGTTCTTAATAATCGCAGAAATGAAAGACATCTCATTGCAACTTTACATTTTATCCTGAACAATAGCTGGGAATATTTTGCAGGTCTGCAATGGAAGAGGCATTACAAGGATCTGAAACAAATAGCAGAATCATTTCGAGTCGTGTAGGGTTTCAACTCCAACTTTTTCACAGCGCCTGGCTCTTATTAATATGATTAGAGGACATGAGATTGTATTATGGAGAGAGGAAAAGTGAACATCACTTTTGATGATCCCTCTAAAATTAGAAAGCTGCAGCATTTCAACAGCATGTTACTTGCTCGTTAAAGGCTAAATGCTTGTTACTATTTTTTTCTGATGTTGCCTCGAAGGGTACAGATGCTTGCCAATGCATATATCTAGAAACTTTCGTGACTAAAGCATACATGTCAAATCTGTCCACTTTGTGTGTGGGAACAAAACAATTCATGTGCAGTTGCTTGGTTGCAGTGGCCAGCCCTCCATGTGGTCCAACAAGGTCATTGCATCTTGATCACAAGAAGGAAGACATGCTTCACTAACTTGCATCCTTGAGTACCAGTTTAGCTTCATCACAAAGTGTCAGTAGAGCTCCAACGGCCAAATTGAAGCACTAGCGCACTTCCAATGATGAGTGAACCGTGTCATCA
Source organism: Miscanthus floridulus (assembly GCF_019320115.1). NCBI lineage: Eukaryota > Viridiplantae > Streptophyta > Magnoliopsida > Poales > Poaceae > Miscanthus > Miscanthus floridulus. The sequence continues at coordinate 29,292,750 of NC_089593.1, read as the reverse complement.
TACGAAGCTGCAATTATGAATAGACGTCAGTTCATCTGGGAAGGATCTTTGAGGTGCTATGGTTTGGACAATACACTTTAATCGACAGCATTTTATCTCAATTCTTGAAGCCAACAAAGAGTATCATACAGTGTAATGAACAATAGAATCATACCTATACATACATCGGCAGCACATCAGTGCCTCCCAGTCAAACAGATGCACTCAGGAAATGGGTTTTCGTAAAAAGATTCCTCAGTCCTAAGCCGTGCTCTGCCCTTGCTTCCTGGCAAGGAGCCATACCTCTTCCTTGGAGCCCCTTGTCTGCAAACAGAGAAATGCATTCTTAATACAATCTTTGAATTAAAGAAAAGTACTGTACATACGACTATCCATAACTATAAATAAAATAAAATCACCTGTATTTATGCATCTCAGTAACAAGTGATGACAGCTTAGGACCTTCCATGAGATCCCCTTTTTCCAGTAAATCAAAGAGTTCCACCAATCCTTTCCTGCAGATTAATCTAAGATTAATTTAGAAAGGGAACTAAACAAACACTTAGTTACATGGTGAAGATTGATAGACCAGAATATCAAAAGTAAAAAAAAAGAGTAAGTAAAAGGAATAAATAAAGGACTTATAATTGCATCCACGCGTGCAAATGTGCACAGAAAAGAAACATTTAAAAAGATATTGGGATCTAAGAAATATGTTCAAGATCAGTGTGCACTTATCAGAGACTTGTTTCGGAAGAAAAAAATAGAAATTAGGCAAAGTTAGAAATCAGAGAAGTAGCAAGATCAGATAAAACAAAGCAGGCTTTCAGGAGAAAAATCCCATGTTTACCTGTCAGGAGTGATAGTTTTACGATGCCCTAGAAATCGACGATGGCCTTCTACGGCTTTTGCCATATTGCTAGAGTGTGATGGAACAAACACATCACTTTCAACTGCAACTATGTAATCAAGGGCAGCAACTTGAGAGGCATGACTATTGAATTTCTCAAACTCTTCTTTTGTTGCTAGCATCTCCTGCAAAACTGAAATTGTAGTAGCATAGCTAGGAATGGTAGATACAATCAACAAAAAAGAAAGTGTAAATACCTTGCTAACCAAATTTGGGAAGTACGATCTCAATTTTGATATATACTTTTCACCACCATAAATTTCACCTGCTGCAAGGTATATCCATGTGGATTCAGGATAGCCCATAGCACGCAGAAAACTGCCCACCTCATTTGGAGTCAGTGGACAGTTGCCTTCATATCTCTGCTCAGTTGAGTTTATATCCTTCAGTTTCCAGTGGCTTGTTCTCTCTCTATTGAAAGAGAAAGCAAATAAATACAACAAGCATGTAGAAATGGGATTGTATGGATGTGCTTTGGTTGTTCATACCTCATAATTCTCAACTCATTTGCTTCCAAATCACTCAGACCGTAAGTGCATCCCGTAAATGCTAGCATATCCTTTTCATATCGTAGATGAAGAGCAATATATTTCCCATGAGATCTTAGACGTTCTACTAGCTTCTGTTTCGTAAGTGTTATGTTGGCTCAGAACCTAATTTAAAGACTGCTATAAATCTCCAACTGCAATTGAAGACTGCAAATTCTGAGCTAAAGATATGTACAGTTTATCAAGAGAATTCATGCCTTTCCTAGGTCTTCAATTAGATCCGAAAATCGCAGTGCTTGGTAAAGACAGCGGCATCTCAATCTCTGGATATCAATTGGAAGACCGTTGTTAGCAAGACGCGAGTCAGATTTTGGGATGTGAACTACCTGCAAGGCAGTGTGAGGTGAGATCATATAATAGTTATAGACATCAGATCGAGGCCAAAATAGTACTTTCACATTAACAGAGATAATGACTGGAGCATAGTTTGCAGAAGTAAAAGTATGAACCATTATTGTAGATGGTGCGGTCGCTGGAACCAGCAGATTGGAGCGACTGACTCACTGGACAGCAGACCAGATGTTCAGATTAGGCTACTATGTACTCCCACCAGTCTCAATTAAGTGATATTTTGGGGTTCTCTTAGGTCACTTACTTTAAGCTTTTGACTACATAATACTTTTTGCATATTGAGTTTCACTGTTCGGAAGTGGGACAAGTAGATTTGTCTATGACTCTTGAAAGATAGTTTCACAAAAGTAGTCAAAGGTTAGAACATTAGACTTCAGAAAACATCAGAACATCACTTATTTGTCACCGGAGGGAGTAAAAATGAGATCCAACCTAGGAGGAACTAGGTGGTTTTTCATTAAGAAGAGAAAATAGGCACCCAAATTCAGTCCAAGACAGGACTTGAACCTGGGTGGTTGGGTGCATTGCCACACCTCTCACCCAACCAGTTGAGCTAGGCTCACTTCCTGTCACCGGAGGGAGTAACTAGTCATCTTTCAACTGTAAAGTATTCACAGGAATGGCTGGTAACCAACTTGTTGCAAGGCAGATCACGGGACATAGCAGAAGGGAATGAGAGATTAAGACATGAGGGAGGAAGGTTAGCGAAACAATGCAAGGCAGGCGACGCAATGGCAGAGGCTACAGTTCCTAGAACAAACTTGCTTCTTGGACCAATTGAGTCAATGGTTTTCTTGGAGGAAAGAAACACCGCAGGGTATCCAAATACTACAGAGTACAGACCCTTACCCCTGGCGCCGCACCATGTCTACCTCATCGTGCTACATCCTCCATGTGCCTAGGTCATCGCCTATTTGGCAGGTCATCCCCTGATGACTCAATTTGACTTTATGGCTTAATAACAATGCTCAAAACCAGTTTATATCAAATCTATCACATAATACCGCATTGAGGAAAGCTACTTGAGGCAATTACGCCTGAAGCATAGAAAATCCTAATAAGCACATCCATGAGAAAGTATAACACGATACTGCATACAGGCAACATCCAGGAAATGTTATTTCTCTCCCTAAAGCATAAGGCAATTATTTCAACAAGAACAACTACCCTGACATTCTCAACTCATTTTGCACGAACTAGAACCACCATATCATATCATATCATATCATATCATATCATATCAGTTCAACATATTAAATAATAAGCAGCAAAGAGAGAACCTCCTCAGTTTGGTGTTTGAAAGGTAACTGAACTACCTTCTGATTCTTCCAGAGCTCTTTTACTTCCTCATAATAACTTGCACCAGACCATGAGGTGAAGTGTTTCCGGGCTCTTGGAGCAGATTGCAAACTTCCAGGCAAGTCACTCACAATGTGGACATCTCCTTCCAAAGCTGTAATAAAATGAGGCTCATCAAATATGTCTTTAAATGTACTGTAGACAGTGATGCAAGTTGTTAACAAAAAATTAAGGAGCAATCAGACAGAATATATGGCAATAGCTAAACTATAACCTAATGCTCAGAACCTCGTATCTTGCCAGAAGGATCGCTTATCTAACTGAGGGATAACAAGTGTTGCATTCACCAAACGGGCAACTCCGACCATATCACAGATCTGCAGAGGAAGGATATAGGCAAGACTAAATATAGGAAACCATAATTTTCTGAAGTTAGATACAGAAATAATTAATAACAATTATTAATTACAATAACTGAGTCAAAGATGACACAGATTTATCAGAAGACACCAGCAAAAAACCAGGAAGCTATTTTTTTAACAAGAACAACTATATAATTATAAATGCAAAAGCATGCTCACATAAGATAGACAAATATAAAGCTTAGAGTTCAGTCTTGGTGCAATGGACTTACTCCAGTGCGCATTTGGTTGAGTCCACCATTACTTCTAACAGTCATGTAGCTGTCTGACTTGCCTTGAACTGATAATACAAGAGCAATTGTTAGAGCCATCAACAGAAATGATAATGACAGAAACATTATCACAATACCAGCATACCACATACACATATGCATCATTTTTGCATAAGTGCTGTTATCAGATTGCATATATACAAAGAAGGATACATATGTTTGACTGTGTATAGAACAATTACAAGAATGAGTTCCGATTTGGTCATTGTTGTGTTGCTCCTATGTTCCTAGACTAGATAACGTACATATAAATTTTAAAATAAAGTAGGAAAGCATCAAACCGAACCTTACTAGCTTGTACAATCAAAGCCACTAAAACCAAAGAAGATATTATAATCATCTCAGAAAATGGGGTAAAGATGAAATCACGAGCCTGAATCATATGCATGAAGTTGGTGTCAACAAGAAGAGCTGGATTATCCACTAAATTGTACCCTAAAATCAACTGCGGCTAAGAGCTAACATTTGATATCATGGACACCTCAAGCATTTCATAATAATAAAATGACCATGGTGACTTTGATTTACTATAAAAAAAACTGGTGCAAAGAAAATGAAATTTACCCTTATATCTAGAGGTTGGTGTAACACAAGCATGATAACCATAGCCATTAGAAGCCCACAGTTGATCGCTTGACACCTGAATATCAAGCATTGCTTCGATTCAATGACAATTGGATTTCTAAGAGTGGTAGCATCACTACCCTTCATGAATAAATCTGTTAATATCAGTTTCATTTCACTGGAATGGAAAGCATGCAAATTGACTTTACATATCTAATACCCAAAGATATATAAGCCTGTTCTGTCCTGTGAGTCTTCTATTGCACATGTTGGTGCATACAAAATATTAGTAGCATAAGAAAAATTATTAAAGAAAAAAAATTATATGTCCAGTTTCTAACTTGGTCATCCAAAAATAAGGGTGTCAAAACTCAAAAGCAAGCATCAAAGTTTGCGATCATGCCCTTCTGAAGTTTCTCAAGCTAACATTTTTTACATGCTCTCCCTAGATACAATATTTCACTTTCCCCAAGCAATAGCATCCGGAGTTGGCCTATCCTTAGTTTCAACTCTCAAGATGGCATGAATGCTTAAGATTGGTCTACCCTTGTCTCCAACTAGGTAAAATCTTTCGTTTGAAGGACACCAACAATCAGTCCTTCAGTTACTAGTTTCACGAAGATCAATAAGTATGTTGCATTGCATACACAGCTATTCTCTATCAACAACCAGGGAAATGAGATTAACTTGACTACCAACGTGAGCACAAACAAGGCAAATTCAGGCATTCAGCAACCGCATTGCACCAAGCACCGACGCCTAGCGTACCAACTCGCGCAGTGAAACCTCAACAAGCTACCAGTAACCAAAATGGAGAAGGAGGGATCGCGAAACGGGCCTGGCGGGGCTGGTCCGGGTCCAGGCGGGATAGGTCGACCCGCACGACCTGGTGCAGGGAGGAGAGGAGGAGGAGCGCGGCGAAGGCGAGGAGCAGGCAGGCGCAGCGCGAGATCGGCGAGCGCAGGAGCCGCCGGTGCGGGCGGGGGTGGAGGAGCGGCGGCGCCCCGCGGGGTTTCGCCATGGCCGCGAGCGAGAGGGGATGCAATTGCAAGATGTGAGATCGGTCCGGCCCAGTGGCAAACCGTTGGCTTTGTGACATCTTTTCGTGGGCCAACGAGTTGGGCTTCGCTTTCCAAACGTTTTCCCATTTCTTTGAGACAATGGGCCAACCACTTGAGCTAGATCAGATCCTAATCCTTACCCTGTACTCAAAGAAATTAATAATAAAATAAATTTTAGTGATATAGAATAGTAAAAAAATTTAAAGAGGCCTGAATTATTTTCTATTCGAATCACTGAGTAGTTTTCTATGACCTAGAAAAACAAATTGTATTCTTCTTAATACCATCGCCGGTTGACAAATGCTGCCGCTACGATTACAATATTTGAGGGCACGATTCCTTCCCATGTGGCGTGTGCACAATGTGTCAAAAAGAACTCATTTTTTTCCTAATATAAAATGAGATTACAACATAAATAGAGGATTGAGGTCCAGATTACATTCCTCATCCCCATCGTGTCATGCAACAGTCACATGATACACACATATCCAAATCAACTATGTATGTACTGAAACTAAATAATTCCTCCGTTCTAAAATGGTAATCATATTTTATATAAGAAGAAGTCAAATTTATAAACTTCGATTTGATCAATTATATACAAGGTTAGGATATAACTTGCATGAATAGATTTGTTTCAATATGCCTATTGTTGGGGGAAGACGGTCCCGGCTCAGCCCTCGTCCTGGCACTCGACCTCTTTTTTCTGGATTGACTGATCAATCTCACGGCGGGTGCTAACCCCCACCGCGAGGGTTTTTTCCTCGTTAGATGTCCCCTATTATCAGGTACCGAGTGCGGAGGTTCGTCGTGATGATCGGAGGTTTCCTCCGACGGGACGATGGCCCCTAGCGGATGGTGAACCTCGCTCCAAGCGAGCAGGGAAATGGTGCGGACCATCAAGGGAAGCCGGCGTGAAGACGGCATCGTTCCCACCAAAAGCCCTTAGGGGTTAGGGTAGATGGCCATGGGGGAAAGATTACCGCCCTACCCTTGATCATTGTATCACAGCAGACTCGTCAAGGTCGACCCTAGTGTAATTTCACCATGACCTCGGGTGTGGCCTATAAATACCCGAGGCGCCCGCGTAAGAAGGGGGAGTTATTTTATGACAATTTAATAAGCAATTAATCCGCATATATTTCATACTTCCCCAGTGAACCTTCGACCTCACACTCACGCTAGCTCACTGATCCTTCTCCCTGTGGGAAACCCTAGGCCTCTCCCCGCGTGATCCTCATCGAGGGTGAGAGGCCAGGAGTGACCCCACACCTATGAGATGATATTGCTTTTTTTAGTAAATAACAATATATTGTAATAAAACATAATAGTAGGGTAAATACCCTATTATTACGATTGTGTAGGCACCTGCTTGTGTAGCATTTTGATTGGCATTTTTGAATTCCTAATTTTACCATGATCATCCATAAGTGTTTTCACTGTCGTGATTGGCTTGCTCAAACAATCCTTTATTGTAATCTTATGCCCAGCTATTATCTAATATAATTCTTCTTTCGTCGCAAAAAAAAAAGATTATATAAGCTACTTGATTCCATAAAAGTAAATGCAATGTTTTTGTGAAATTCAAATGCTAAGCACATGTCTGAAGTCTAGAGGCAACTTTATTGTGGGTAGCAGCAAGTATGCTGACAACTGGATGCTCGAATGGTGTTGACGTCGATCCGGATCACACACTAGCAAGGACTAGAACGCTCAAGGTTGCACATGACCTATCACACAGCAAACAATAATCCTAAGATCATCGAAACCGATCTAGAGATCGATTAGGCCAATTTAGAGTCCGTTCTTCGCCGCAAGAGCTCGAAAACACCCCCTAGAGGACCCATTGGGGAGATCCACGCTTGAGGTTGTCCTACGGTCAGCAAGGCCACCTAGAACGTTGTTGGATCTCACGGAGAGATGCAACGAACAACAAGAGATTGTTAAAAAGACAAAAAAAGGTATAGTAGATGTAAAAGGTCAATTGGATGTTGGATCTTTCAATCGACCATGATGCTTCTTTGTTGGATCTCTCAATCGACCAAGGATGCTCCATCCAAATGAAAGGGGTATAGTAGATATTGGATCTCTCAATCGACCAAGAACGCTCCATCGATTTCCACTCCAGCTATGTAAAAATTGAACTAGTCTCTTCATATTTTGTAGAGACCCTAGAACATTCATATGAAACGGACGAACTGATTCTTTGTTTGGCTTATACCGATACCAGTGTCCCTTGGTCGGAAACTCGGAACCGATGGAGCAAACAGTCCTCGGTAGCTGACGGTTACCTACATTGCCACTATGCACTAAGTACATTGTCCCTTTTGTCGGAAAGATAGTTTGCACTGCTGGTTTAAAAGGATATCCAATTATTAACCGACTCCTAGGCTTATGACTCGGCAATGAAACATATAGTCACTGCCAGCTCCAGCATAATCGACGGTGACAGTCGGTAGTGATTGCCCGTTTTATAGTAGTGTTAGGTCTTATCTGAATAAACTATGCTAATCGACAATTAGTTTTGCAGGCTTGCAACCTGTTAGTTTAAACTTATCAATCTACCTTATCATCTCATAATAAATAAGCAAACAATACTTTTTAGTCTGTCTTTTCAGCGAAGCGAACGTGGATCCGTGTCTCACTATATGATACTTTAGGTAAGTTATTAGGAGACCATTAAATATATTCAATGTAAAGCTAGCTACCAATTCTTCCTCATCACTGTCGTGCAGTGGCTCATCCATGGGGGCGGGTACGCTACCCTGGGATCCACTGAGGCTGGCAAGGAAGGATGGGACAGCGGAAGTTACATATGGTGAGTGTTCCGTCGGAGAGAACGGGGAAACAAGTCACATGGTGTGGAGAGCCGTCCAGGTGCAACCGAGCATATTTTCACTGTTTAACCTACCTTACATGGTAATAGTGGGAAGCTTCGTTCATTCAGTTATCCTACTAGTTACGGCGTGTTTAGTTTCAGAAAGTTGGAATTTAGGTATACTGTAGCACTTTCGTTTTTATTTGGCAATTAGTGTTCAATCATGGACTAGTTAGGCTCAAAACGTTCGTCTTGCAATTTCCCACCAAACTGTGCAATTAGTTTTTTTTCGTCTACATTTAATGCTTCATGCACGGGCCGTAAACATTCGATGTGATAGGTACTGTAGCACTTTTTGAGAATTTGAGGTGGAACTAAACAAGGGCTTATATATTGCCACAGCCAAGGACTAGTACGGCAAAGGTCCAGAGGTTATAGATTTAGGTGGTATTGTCCACCCTAAATTTTAGTCGCTGTCCCATCGAATATTTGGATGCATATATGGAGTATTAAATATAGACTAATTACGAAACTAATTGCATAGTTTACGACTAATTTGCGAGACGAATTTTTTAAGCCTGTCCATGATTTGACAATGCGGTGCTACAGTAAATCTGTGCTAATGATGAATTAATTAGGCTTAAAAAATTCGTCTCGTGGAGTACTGATGGATTATGTAATTTGTTTTTTTATTAGTATCCGAACACCTCATGCAACATTCTCCCGACACACCTCCTAAATTTTAGTCACAGGATCCAAACACCACCTTATTGGCTCGATCACGATCAGTGTGCTCAGTGGAACCACCGGCTCTATTAGCATAATCACCATCACTAACGATAACGAAACTCGTCATCTTTGCTACGCAATGCCGTACTCCTATACATACAGTGACTTTCTGCTTCTTCTGCAACGGAATCTGCACTCGATCGTCAGGTGATGGCGCGATGAGGTCATCTCCTACGCCATTGTTGACGCTTTCTCACGTGCCCACCTGCATTTCAATTAAAATTTCCACGCCTCCCACCCACGAGCCCAGCTTCCTTTCCACCTTTCCCATAAAGAGTCATTAGGTACGGTGTTTGAATCCGGCGCTGGCTAATGGACACCGCCACTCATTAAAGTTTGTTTTATATCTCTTCGAAGGTTAGTTTCGATGGCAGATTTCATGTGTTAGTTTCCAAAATTGCTATCCCACATAACCTCTCTCATATGTACAGTATAATTTTATTCCACGGTTTCATAAGCTAGCTATAAGGCTGGACGAAAACTCAAAACTCGTTAGTTTCGCTCGGCTCCATGTGACCCTTTGGATTTTTCAAGTTTTCTAACCATAGACTCTCATACCACTTGTTAAAGTGCGCAGCAGATTTAGCCTGCTATACCCATAAGTCGACGCTACACTAGGACTAGGTCCGTCAGAGCCCACAATATACAAGGTCTTAGGCCTACCTCAATTCAAAAGAATAGCTTGTAACACTCGTCTTATATGTTGTGTTCCCCTACCATTAGTTTTCGACGTGGGACTAAACCCAACAATAACGTTGCATGGCATCGAATCGAGCGTGTGAGAATGAGATGATCCTCTCTCAATGTGGTTTAGTTCTTTTTCCAAGGCGCTAGATACAAGATACTCTTTGTTTCGTCTGGAGGCAACTACTACTCTCATCCTTCTTAATTTTGTTACGACCGCAACATAATTGCCTGTATGGCACATCATTTATTGACAATAAAACTACTGGTGTAACACTAGCATTGACCTGAGAGAAAAGCTTTTCTTTCACGAAGAGCTAGGGTAATTCGTCAGGCTAAACAATTTTTATTACAATAGACTAACCAGTTTTTTTTTTGTTTACGGATAGACTACCAGTTAGCTGAGATCATTAATTCCATTTGGCTAATGAACTGAGCATTAATTGGACATTGAGTGTCGATAATATCAGTTCTGGGTTACAGAACAAGACTACTCCGTCCCTATTTGTTTGAAGAATTTTTTTTTGCGAAACATTTGTTTGAAGAATTTAACTTAACTATCATAACAAATACGCTTTTGCTGCACCTTTCAAATCTGTCATGCATGGGAATGTTGCTGTGTATATTTACTCATTTCCGATTCATCCGTTTCAACAATTTCATAACAGAGAAAATAAGAATATACAAATCCCCTGCTCATAAATAAAAAAGAATCTTCTTTTCAAAACGATTCTCACATAATATCCTTTGCATAATATCCTTTGGTGGTATTTGGCGCCATACAAAAACCTATTCACTTGTTGCAAGCCTATGTTTTAAGTGTTTTAGATGTTTCATAGGTATGTCGCAAGTGTTTTATGTGGATGTTATAAAAATAGATTATGATGTTGTATATGTTGCAAGTGTTTCAAATGTATGTTGTAAGTGTTTATTCAAAATGTTTCATCTATTTTTCAGGCGTTTGTTTGCAAGCATTTTTTTATTTGGACGTTGCATATGTTTCATACATGCTACAAGAGTATGTTCCAATGATTTCAGCTGTTTCAGTCTTATGTTTTGGTAAGTGTTTTCATGTTGCAAGTTACAAGTGTTTTATCTGAATGTTGCATATGTTTCACACATATGTTTCAAGTGTATGCTCCAAATATTTCATTTGCTTCAGACATATGTTGCATTCAAGTGTTTCATATTGCTAAGTGTTTCATGTTTCAAAGGTGTGTTCAGAGAGTCATGAGGGCATGGCCCGGGCTCCGAGGGAGGGCGAGGAGAACCGGGTGCCCATGGATGGGGCGCGCTGGGGGCCAGCGGTCAGGGAGCGTGGCACGCCTGGGGTTCTGCGGACGGGGACGTGCTTGTCGTCATCCCAGCTCTCGAGTCACGCCTGCGCGAAGAGAGTGGAGCGGTGTTGCTGAGAAAGAGCCGTGAGCGCAATGACAAAGACAGGGTGCCGTGCGGTGCGGTGCGTGGCGGGCGGGAGCGGGCTGCGGAGGCATATGGGCGCTAGCCATTTGGCCAACAACAACCATGCTGGTCTAATAAGCAGCCACAACCACACACGGGCATTAAAACGGGGACATGCACAATTTAAGTCCGTATGCACAATATCAGTTCTGGGCCAGTGAACAAGACTGCTCCGTCCCTATTTGTTTAAAGAATTTAACTCAACTATTATAACAAATTCACTTTTGCTGCACCTTTCAAATCTGTCATGCATGGGAATGTTGTTGTGTATGACCAGTATTCATTTCCGATTCACCCGTTTCTACAATGTCAGAACAGGGAAATTAAAATAGGAATAAATCCCCTGCTCAGAAAAAGAAAATAATCTTCTTTTGAGAACGATTCTCACGGAATATCCTTTGGAGGTTTTTGGCCGCATACATAAACCTGAAAGTGAGGGTTATGACAAGCTGGTCAAAAGGCATTTAACATGTTTCCATCACAGACAAGGACTTCAGTGCTACAGTTTTGTCGTCCACGTAAAATAAAAACCGACCCCATTTCGTTAAACTTTCGTCAAGCTGATAAGTCGCTTATTAGCTCATCACCTCTCATATATATCTTTCGTGTACTTTTTTTGACGAAATGATATAAAACTTATGCAAGAAACTCTAGCAGCCAGGAATACTTCGACACACAAGACCTTTTTTTTTCTGTCCTGCAATGAATTTCCCCCAGGATTGTGGTCGAGTTCATGGTTGCATACAAAGCCATCGGGTCCCACCATGTGGGGCATAAGACAAATTGTGGTCACTGCTGGTCCCGCCGGCAGCAATTTGTCAAGATCGCAAAATCTATATATAATATATATGAATCGACCATGCATTGGGGCGGTATCAAATGTCAGTATTCCCATTCAGATACGCATCTCTATCTGATGAGATTTTTGATAGTCGATATGCAGAAAGCAATAACAGGCATGCATTATTGAGAAGATATATAGATTGACATAACTACTTTCAACAAAATAAGAAATAGGTCATAGCATTATTTTCTCACGAGTAAATTGCACCGCAAGTCCTTAAACTTTTGGTTGATTCCCGTCTAGGTCCTCAAACTAAAAATGTTACCATCTGGGTTCTGCATCTATTTGCCTCATGCACCAAAGGTCCAAAACACGCCACATGTGCGCCAGGAACCGATGTGGACATGCCACCGTGGAGACTGAATGTGGGCCCATTGTCGACTTTGCAAAAAAACCCTGCTCCATTTCTTTGTCTCACAGGGGGCTCTGGTGGCGGCGAGGTTGGCATCGAACCTGCCGTACTTGTCAGAGGGGTCGTCCGGCCACGTGCTCGCGTGCCTCGGGCGCCGAGGCGGCTGACGCGAGCACCTCGACGAGAGCCATCACTGCACGGACGTCGAGAAGGAGGCAGAGGCGATGGACGTGGCGCGGGACGTCGACTCCCACGTGTTTGATGGAACGGTTGCGGTGGGACGCGAGGTCCGAGGGTGCCAGAGCTAGCCCTCGTGGATCTGCTGCCCCTCGACGGACACCCGCTGTAGCGCGGAGGCCGCGATGCCAACGAGGCGCTCCCAGTGGCGCGCCTGGTCGACACCGTGGCGCCGCGTTGCAGAAGTCGAGCACCTTGATGGCAAGCTCGCCGAACTCCAGCACTAGCTTCTCTGCAGCATGCCATGGCCACCGCCACCTGGGACACCACCCAACAGCCTCGTCGCGCCATGGGATGGACATGACCTCCTCCTCCCCATTGGACGCCCTTAGGTCCATGAGGTGCATGGCGACATGGGCATGGAACTCCTCTAGCTTTGGGTTGACGACGGGCAGCGGCATCATCGTCAGCTTCCTCCGGGTCGGGCGTGACATCGTGTCCTTCGCGGTCTTCATGCTCCGGTCCAAGAACTCGGTCGTGGTGGCCGCCATGCGCACGGAGGCCGCCGGTGACGACGAGTCCTAAAAGTCCTTGTTTGGTTTTGGTAGTTGAGTGACAACCTAGGTGGACTAATGTGTTTAAATGTGAGATACACATGTGATTAGTCTACAAGTACATCATGTGTGAGCAACCTATGCCATGGAGGTGAAATAGCTTGGATTTGTTGTAAGGCTCACACATGTGATGAAGGAGCTCATTGCATATGAGACATGACATGGAGTCATGTGACTAAGGTGGAGAAGATCAAGATAAGGCTTGGCTTGATGGATCGGTTGCAAGCGTGAAGGGCAAGTTGGAGGCTTTGGAGCGATGGACCGTGTGGCGATGAAGCTTGAGCAAGACTTGGAGCCGATGGATGAAGGCAACGGTGAAAAACAAGTGAGGTCAAGATCGATGAACTAATATGGTCATGTGATGATATGAAGTGGATGATATCATTTGTGATCTTGTTGGTGCATGTGTTGCATCGACATTGGAGGAGATGGAATGGAATACGCAAGGCAAAGGTATAACCTATAGGGCATTTCATTTCAACGGTCAGAGGTGTGTAGAGAAGTTCATGACCGGGTTTAGAATAGATGGCCGTACTATCAAGAGGGGCAAACTGGTTTGCTTATCGGTCATCTAGTGCCACTCGAGTGATCTAACTTTGCATCGTTGCTAGGATCAAGTGGCGTGGTGAATTGAGTGACTAATCATTTGGAAAACATTTGTGAAAAGCTAACACACATGCACAAGATGGTGAACACATAGTGGTGTTGGCACATTTGCAAAGGAGGTGTTGGGGGTGATTTGGATCAAGTTGGAGAGGAAAAGGAGATGAAAAGAGCAAGTTTGGGTTGTCCGAGGGTCGATAAACGCAACCAAACTTGTACCCAATGCGCAGCCCTTCCTAGGGGGTGGCACCGCCCTTTCCGGTGTGCGCCGGACAGCCTAGGGTGGTGGTACTGCCACCCCTAGGGTGGTGCACCGCCACCCTAGGCAAGGTGCACCACCACCCCCTGCAGCGTGCCAATTTCAGCAGCACCACCCTTTTAGCTCAGAACTCCGATTTTGATGATCTAGGACTTTTCGGAAAGCTAATGAAATTCTCTACAAGGGTGATTTGGTGGCTTTTGGTTTTGAGCTGAAGAGGGCACCACCATGGTCACTGGACTGTCCGGTGGTGGCACCACCACTTTTTTCCAGAGAGTGCAGTTTTCGAGGGTTGGCCTAGGTGGTCACCACCACCCTATGTTCGCTGCCAGGGGCTCAACGGCTAGTTCAAATTAGTCGTTGGGACTTGACCATTGGAGGGGCACTGCATTGTCCGATGCCAGGCACCACCCTGTCCGGTGCCCTCGAAGAAAAGGAATACTTTGCTCCAACGACTCTTTTTGGCTTATGGGCTATAAATAGAGGTGGAGCTCAAGCTTGGCTGAGGTTGAACACCTTGGGGATGTGTTGCCCTTGTGTGTGCTTGGTTTGAGAAGCCTCTAACTCACTTGTGCTTGTGAGAAGTGCGAATCTATTGCGAGTGAGAGATTCTAGTGCATTGCATTGTGAGATTTCATCGAGTGGCACTAGGTGATCAAGTTGGAAGCTGGTGGTGCTTGTTACTCTTGAAGGTTGCCACCTCCTAGATGGCTTGGTGGTCTCTGTTGAAGCACGTAAAGAAGATTGTGCGGTGCTCCGGAGAAGTGATTGTGAGGGGCATTGTGCTTGCCCCGCGGGAGCCACGAAGAGCAACTCTAGTTGAGCGTGTCATTGAGCTACCCTCACTTTTAGGGTAGGCTCTTGTGGTGCCCAAAATGTGGGCTTGGTGAGTGATGCCAATTAGCCGCTGAACCACCAAGTGAGCGGTGGACACAACGGGGACTAGCTTGGTGACAACCAAGTGAACCTCGGAATAAAAATCACTGTGTCATCCTCTCCCCGTTGGTTTGCAATCCCCATACACAAGCTTGATATATATATTGTTCTTGTGTAGTTGCTCTTATAATTATTGAACTTGTGTAACTTGCTAGTTACCTTCTTGCTTGTGTAACATAGAAGTAGATCCCTTACGTGACTAATTGGCTTGTGTAGCCTTGTTCATCACATTGCTTAGTTTGTATAGCTAAGTAATTTGCGCTCTCTAATTTAGCATTAGTTGCCTTGTTAGCATTGCTAGTAAGCTTAGGCTTTGTGCTTTTGCATACTAGTTGTGTAGGAGCTCCCCCGTGTTTGAAATACTAGCGGCATAGGTTTGTATGACCTTGCTCCTAGAATTGGTTAGGTGAGGTCTAGCTAGCCTGGCACCTTTGTTGTCTTTTTAGGATCTTTGTAAGATGCTTGAAACTTAGATAGAGGGGTGTAGTCTTGCCTAGACCATTAGTTTTAATTCCGCATTTGTTTTAGTTAGCCGGCGCAATTAATTTTAGAATGGACTATTCACCCCCCTCTAGTCCGCTATCTCGACCCTACACGTGGTATCAGAGCTAGGTCTCTCATTTATGGTCTTCACCCACCCGAGAGGATAGCGTCTAGTGGGCTAGATGATTGTAACACACACATTTTTTATGGCACAAACTTTGCATGTTGGAAAAATCACATGCTTGATCATTTTTGTGCAAAGGGACATAAGTTTTGGTGGATTGTTACTAGTGGTCTCACCCAAGTCTTGGACCATAGAAATCTAACCAAAGCTCAAAGGGTTCTCTTTGAACTTGATGCACATGCTTATTGCTTTCTAAAGGATGCTTTGAGTTTGGAGATTTATTATAGGGTGGATTGCAAAGGAACCACCCGTGAGTTGTGGGAGGCAATCAACCGCCTCTATTGTGACTCCTCTACAAGTGATGATGACAAAGGAGGATGATCCCATAGAGGAGGTGTATGAGAGTGTTGAGCATGACCATGATTTGGTGATTGTGGAAGATTGCTCCACCTCATGGTCAAGTGATGATGATGAGAGATCAACCACAAATTCACTTGACAAGATGGAAGATGATGTCTCAAGTGTTGCAAATGATGATGCTACTCCATGCACACTTGATGGTGGTGATGATGGATCATGCCTAGATGACATTGCTACTACAAGATCCCCAATTACATCACATTGCACCATGTCACAAGATGACACTAAGGTATTGTTGGTGGTCCTTAACGATAATATCCGACCGCCAATTACTATCCAAAACAGGAGAAATAAACAAACTTTTGACACATGCATTTACTTTTGACATAGTTCCACTTGTATTAGAAGAAACATGTTTTGTAGGGCACACATTTGAATACAAGTGGAAAACAAAGCAAAATGCGCAATCTAGAAAGTGTAATGCAGATCCTACATCAAAGAACCAAGCAAAGGCCCACTCCAATGAAGAATCTGGCCAAAGGCCCACTCCAATGAAGAATCTGGGCTGAGCACTGACGTGGGAGGGGCCTAGGCCCACCTAGGAACCGACCACATGAAGGCGGTCATGAGGTGGCCCCACCAGGGTGTGAGCACACCAAGGGTGCGGCTACACCCCAGTGGCTGGCTCTTGGGCTCGGCTTCCTCTAGTGGTTGCATGGCGGCATGCAACGTCGGTCCATGGTGGTTTCCAAAAATACCTATGCCAAACCAACCATGGATTAGTATAAATAGGAGGGTAGAGCTCACCTTCAATACACACACCATTTGGAGCCACACACCTCACTACCACCTCTTGTATTTTTACTTTAACAATATTTTTGTGAGCTAGCAAAGCTATCAAGGAGGGCTTGGCTCCTTGGAAGAAGAGACATATCTTGGTATGAATACTATAAAGAGTTCTTCCAAAGTCTTGCTCTCATTCTATCAATATAGTAGTGCTATTGAATTAGAGTATAGTTCACATGTTATAATCATGACATATGAACTAGAATATAGTTTGAATGTTATGATCTTAATATGTGCAACTTTATGCTTAACCATTCATATGACTTGTATGCTCAGAATTAGAGCTAAGTTGAGGTGGCGGTTCATCTGTCGGTGTTTGATGACCAGCAACTCGTCACAGGGTTACCTTGGATGATGTTTGAAGGGCTTCGACATACGTAGAACTCGACAATAAACACAAAGAGACAAATGATTTATATTGGTTCAGGCCCTCTTATCAAGTAATAGCCTTTACGTCCAGTCGACATGTAGTCTTTTGTGTTAGATTGACTATATGATTGTTAGGGTTACAAGGGGTGCACCATACCTCTCTTTATATAGGGGAGAGGGTAAGGGCATGTATCTAGTCCTAGTCGGTTAAAAGAGAAGAGTCCTAGTCCTATTATAGAATCTAGCTTTCATATTAAGCCGACTAAGTAGATCTGGAATAGCTTGAAGTCCACGCCACCTTGCCTTGCATCCTTCAACAGATCATGGGTCATCCCAGGGCCCATCCAAGTAGTACCCATGTGGGGAACCCCTAGGACCCTGGTCTATCAAGCCATCGAGTGTGCCATGGTTGAACTCGGAAGCCTTCTTGTTCCTCCTGATTTTGCTGAGTAGAAACAAACATAGTCCGAGTGCTTTCATGAGTGAAGCCATGAGGTGCTCTATAAAGCCTCCGGGTGACGTGCACTTTTCAGAAAAGTGCACTCACTGAGTGTAGCCCCTGAGCCTCTTGCTGTTTGCAAAACAAAGAGTTAGAGGGTCTAAAAGAAAAAACATTCATACAGGATATGTACCCTGTAGCCCCCGAGCCTATGTCCGAGTACTTGTACTCGAGATAAGGATCTGAATAGAATATACTCGAGGATGAGAGTGTTAGCAAAAATTATTGTCCTATCTACTTGTACAGAAGTAGGTAAGACATGTCAAAGTCACATGCAAAGTTTTAGTATAGTTGGTCCAAAGATGCTTAGGATATTCGTGGGAATATGCCATCAAAGGTTCTATCGGGTGTACTGTGACTTCATATGTTCTGGGAAAAGGCCATCTATACACTAAAAAGGTGTAGTGGGACGCACTATACCCTTATAGTGTAGCACATGAACCTGTGTAGGAGTTAGTAGCTTGTCCGTGTATTCCGCATGAACTTGGTCCATAGACAACACCGAGACGCCTATAAAAACCCTCCTGGCGAGCACTTGAACCTCAGTTGTAGAAGAGGCAAAGTGGCTCAGAGGCTGAAGCTTGCAAATATGGTGGTGAGTGAAGTAGACCAGCCCCTGGGAGTACTCGGTGGGTATAACCAAAAGCTACAGTGACTAGAAGAACTCTTGTGATAGGGTTTAGAGGTAGGCTAAACCCATAGTTGTACACAGTAGAGGGGTCTAGAACTACAACTAGAAGAAGTCTTGTGATGGCTAGTAGGGTGGCACATCTAGCAGTCCCATGTTAGTTCTTCTAGGGTGCTTGTCGACATCTGTCCATGAGGGGTCATACCTAGACCCAAATGTGTATAGATGGTGTCGGCTGGGTGGTAAGATGTGCGAATAGCTCATCCTTCATACTAGCTAGCATGCTTCCTTTTGCAGTAGCTATGCTTCCAAGGGTAGTCGGCCAACAAATGTTCATAGCCGGATAGTCTACCCAAGGTTCTAGGCTAGGACACACTACACTTCTATCCATATGCATTACTCTTCTCTTGAATCTAGGTGCATCGGGTACGAAAGTACCTATTGAGAAGCACTTCGAGTATGAGTACTCTGTTTTATCCGAGTAGGTGTTGTCTTTGTTATTGACTAAAAAAATCTTATATCCAATACTTGTAGCTCTCTAAATAAATAGTCGCTCATTATTCTAAGTGGTCTTGAATCTTGTAAAGTGTGTAACTTTGTATCCATTGAACTGTTGTTGAATAAAAAATCTTCATCCAAGTACTGTAATGTTTAGCGCATACTATCGAGTGATTGTTCGAGTACTGCATCAATCATCCTGGTACTTCACGATGTGGCCATGTAGATAACGGTCGTAGCATGGCCAGTACCCAAAAAGAAGAAATCCAAAGGATAAGTCTGAACACATTGTGACGCATTGGAAATCCTAAAAAGGCGTGCAGCCGTTGTATCAACCGCGCAGCAGCATTAAAATGGAAGGGAAACTAAAACGCCACGCTCGTTGGCGTGATTATCGGGCCACATCACAGTGAAAACCCTATAAAAAGGGAACCGTTCCTGTGCATCATCTTCCTATGCTCTATTTCATTTCTGCCTAAGCCCCTAAGCCACTGTGAGCACTACCAATCTCGCATCTTGAAACCCTAGATCTGTAAAAAGCTCTGCTTGATGAGTAAGGGCAAGAACTCAAGTGCCGCCACCAAGAAAGTCACCGAGAAGAGGGCGCTAGAGGTGTCGGAGATGGCCGCCATTGCTCAGATCTGGCTAGCGCCGGTCACGAAGCCAAAGCATCTCTTGAATCTCCATGAACAGGGCTATCTGCCGGAATAGAAACTTGGGGAATGGAAGGCGCCTGGAGAGCACCGTATTCCCAATCTTGAGCCAGGTGAGATTATTCTCTTTGTGCCATTCATCCAGCATGGGTTAGATTTGCCTGCAAGTCCTTTTTTTGCATGGGTTTTTGCAATATTATGCAATAACCCTAAATCATCTGAACCCTAACTCCATCTTGCATTTTTTGATTTTTGTTCATCTCTGTGAAACTTTCCTTTGCATCCCCCCGTCTATCACTCTTTTCTGCTACTTTTTCAAACTGAAACCACACCTAGACTCTAGAGGAGTTGGTGGAAGCGAAGCGGCATCCGACAGAGCAGACGGAGGGAGCGCCGCCTCCGACATCCCTGTAGACCAGGAAGCCAGGGGTGAATCTGAAGGGGGCCCGAACGTCCTCATAGTCCAAGCAAACCCAAGTACCAGGTAGGGAGCCGCTGGTAGGAAATGATCATTGGAGGCTGATGTTGCCGCTAGGAGCGGGGTAGTGCCCAAGAGGCCCCATCGAGCCTACATACTAAGACCAGATAAAAGATGTCTAAACTATCTCCATATAGTCTAAATTTTACCTTGTGCTAAATCCAATTCTTGAACAGCTACTGCACGTGACGCTGTGGAGGAGCGGAAGGAAGAGAAGGAAGACACCTCATTTTCTATCAAACAGTAAGTATTCTTTCCGAGTAAAATTCTGTTACTAAATTCTGACATAGATATACTTGGTGACGTTTATTTGCTCTTAGAAGGATGCCACCACCAGACCTGTTGAGCACCCGGGTGCCAACTCAGGGTGATGGGATCGCACTTGGATAGGATGCTAGCACTGTGAGTCATCAGGAGGACTCAGTGCTGTCAACATCTGTATCAAGCCTAGAGCTAGGTGGATCGTTTAGTGGTATATCACTAGGGAAGCCCACCCTGAAGAAGAGATCCAGTGCTAAGTAAGCATCAAAATTTCCTCAGTATGTTACTTCATTCCTAGGACATCACTTGACTGCTACTTATACCAGGGTAAAAAAGACACTGAGTACCCGGGCGCAGAGTGAAGAGCCCTAGGTTAAAGAGAACCCACGTACTGATGGTGACCGAGTGGAAAAGGCTAGGTAAGCGGGCCTGTGTCTCCACCTAGGTCCACTAAAACACCACTAGCATAGGGTCCAACATCCACTGATGGTGAGGTAGAGCAACCTACGCAGCCGGGTACTGTAGAGGGTGTGGAGGTGCCATAGCCACAGGTGGTGGCGACTGAGTGGGTGAATCTCACTAGCCGCCGAGGCTGGAGCCTGTGGAGGCTACTATCGATGAAGATGTGCGGAGCACGAGGGCTGACCCAAGCACCGTTGCTCCGGGTGCTCCTTCCCTAGATGTGCCAATGATAAGCACCCAACAAGCAAAGGATGATGATGTCATCCCAGTTACCAGACTGGGTACCTAGCTCCAAGCATATAGTCTAGAGTTCGCCGGGTTGACGAGGTCTTGGTCTGGGTTGCTGAACTAGGCATCTATCTTTGACGGCCAGCTAAGGGTAAGTCTTGTACTTTGTTGCTTCTTATGTGTTGATATTTTCTAGGTTCTCATCTCTAGAACAGTCGTATGCTTAGGGTATAGAGCTAAAGGCCTCTGTTAGGGTCCAGGAAGCCCAGGCGGAGCTCACCAGGTTGAAGGAGGAGCAGGCCAAGGAGGCCGAGTGGATGTCCATGCAAAAACAGCATGAAGAGACTCTCTGCATTCTTTGAGCTCAAATTGGTGAGGTTGAGTGCCAAAGGGCATCCACTGAGACCAGAAAGAATGATGCCTTTGATTCTTTGTTAAAGATGATAGAGAAGGCCGAGCTCTTTGATACTAAGCTAGAAGGTAAGAGAACTATACGACTTTCCTACAATTTCTAACATGTAGTAGTCGGTGATCCTGATAATGATCGTGTATGGTCCTTTTTGTGGAAGAGCAGATTAGGACCCGACGGTTGGAGGGCGAGGTGAAAGAGTTGAATGAAGCTCTGAGAACCAAGCACAATCAAACTGGAGAGGTAACTGAACGAGCGAGTGAAGAACTCGCTCAAGCTAAGCTAATAAAGTGGGGAGCTAATCGTGATCTGATGTAGGCTCTGAAGTCAGTAACCGACATGAAGGCCTAGCTAGAGAGGGTAGAGTAAGAGCAGAACACGCTCTAGGAAGCTATGAAGCCACTCACTTTAACACCCTCGGCGTTACATTGCACTGTTTTGCTAAAACATCGCATGAGCATTATGGTTATGTGCATATGTGTAAAACATGGGTTATAAAGCAATGTTTGATCCTTGAAACATTTATATGAAACATGAAACAAAGGTTACGTTACGCGTCACATAATATTGCTGGGTATTCTAATCGAATTGTCATCAAACAAAAATGTTATAAAACGTTTTGTGAACGACGATAAACATGTGCGGTCGAGGACATGGATAACTAACTAGTACATCCCATAGGTCAAAATGGGGATTCGGCACGAAATCGCTCGGAGTGACATCGTTTTGCATAGGTTTACAAAGGGGTCGACGAAGCCATCTTTGGCGATATTTGTAGAGCGATCGGCTTAGGAAGTGGTACGATATCTTGACTCCGATCGACAGCTCAACGTACCCCCTTATGCATCGAATAGTTGGTTCAGCTTTTGGAGCATCGTGTACAAATTTTCCAGCTGCTTTAAAAGCATGCACGACATGGGACTTAGGTCTGGGCGCGATCACCGCTTGGCCTGGCACGCTGCTGGCTTGCCAGCGCGCACCGCCGCGCTGGCCGCACACGCTGCCGCGCTGGCTACGCTCCGTCACCACGCCTGTGCTCACGCACGGCCCTTGTGCTACGCGCCAGGGCCACCTGCCTCCACTACTAGTCGCGACCACCGCTGCTGCTCGCCTGCCGCTGCGGCTGGCTTGCCCAGCGCGCCTAGGCACATGCCACATTTTCATGCCACCATGAATGCGATGCGAGCAGGCCCTGTGCTGCTGCCTTGGCTGTTTGCTGCCCTCACTGGCGTGTGGGTCACCTCGCTAGCTGACACGCTACGCCTAGGACACCGGTCGTGCTCTGCCGCGCTAGGTCTGCCCTATTTTGGCCAAAGGCGCACCGGGCCACGCACTTCACGCCGCCAACGGCCAAGCCCGGCACTGCTCTGTTGACTCCCCTTGGCTGCTCGCATGGAGGATGACAGCCTGCTCCACCATCCTTTCCACGTCGCATCGCATTGCCCCCTTTGTCTGGCGCTGCCTGCTGCAACGCCGTGCCAAGTCTCATCGGCTTGCAGCCGTGGCTGCATGGACAGTACCCTAGGGCATGTCCCGCTGTCCCCCATCGTGGTACGCATTGGCTTGTTGCGTTGATAGCCGCAGCTGCTCCGAGCCAAGCCACGCCAGGACTCCCCTGCCTCCGCTGTCTCCATGGCCGCCGGGGCGACTTCTTCAAATTTGCCATGGTGATAGTACCGTACTTTGATTGGTTTCGCTCGCAGCTCCGCTAGGCATCCGGTCATCTAGCCTACCCCACCGCACTGCAGTTCTCACTGTCTTGTGCTCCAATTTCTAAATGTCACGCCATCGGGTCCTTAAGACCAGACGGATGCCCCCCCGACAGCAAGCCAGCCACTCCGAGCACCTTGTAGCAATTCAGTGCACCCTCAGCTTAGCCGTACCCTCCTAAGCACCCTGTGCACCTCAGCTGTAGCTTTACAGCAGGCCAGCCACCACCGCCGTGGTCGTGCCATCACCGGGCACTATCGCCTCGTCGGTGCGCACATGGCCAGCTCAACTCGGGCCTTCTCCGGCCAGACCGTCACCTCTAGGGCCTCCGTGGGTAGTACCTTGAGCTCGCTGGCTATTGGATTTGCTTCATTTTTGCTATGGCTCATGGGAACGTATCCGCCATTGCAGGTCCAAGCTCACCACCGGGGAGGGAATCCAGGACGACGCCCCCGTTCACCGTACTGCTTCCAGGCGCCATGCATTGCCATGGAGGTACTCATCAGCCCCTTAGCTAGGCCTGGGAGGTTCGGTTGGTGCTGGCGTGGTCGCTCGATGCCCGTGGCATTACGCCAGCGTGCGTGCGGCTGTCGGGGACTTCGCCGCGGGGAAGAATGTGAAAGGGGAGGGTGCAACTGTAAAACAGTAGACTGGTGAAATAGTGTCATAGAGCTCGCTACGAATTCATAGTAGTTTGGGGGTGTCCATGCATTTCTGCCATCACGCGCAGGCCTTCCCCCATCATGGGTTGTTGGCCGGCTGGGCCGCACCCTCGCATGGGCCACGCTGTGGCCTGTTGGCACGCGTGGGCGGGAAAACGGCGTGGGCTGAGCCAGCGTGGGTTGGGCCCGGCCCGATCTTCCGAAAGGTATAATAGCGTCGATTGGTGGAGACTCGACGTTCATGATCTAGGCTTCGAACCAAGACTGATTCGGACCCCCACAACCATTACACCACTGCTCCATTGGTTATCAACCACGTGAACGCGATTGACCTCGCCGAGAAGGCTTTCCTGCAAGTGAATCAAGAACACAAGCAAGAACGGGATGAACGCAATCTAAAATTACAAATAAATATGAGGCTTATGATAACAAGAAGGAGTTCAAGTCTTTATTCAAAAGGACTAATCACCACAGGCGAACAAGATCAAGAACTAGGGCCCTGGTTCACAGCAAGCGGCCTTGGCGGCGACAGTTGTAGCAAAACGACGTCTGTTTCACGAGGAAATCAAGAACTAAACAAAACCCAAACCCTAAGGAGGGCGACGGCTAGTATTTATAGAGTCTTGGGCATCACCCCCTAGACGTGCCCCCTAATAGGCCCAAACACGATACACGGTCCAACGGACCAAAAGACGATGTCGCAGCACCCTGACAGATTCTGGACGCTGACTTGTTTCGATGATTCCCGTTGATTCCGAAGGGATTTTGATGTGAGACCAATTGGGTTGGCTTCCTTATCTAATTAGATTTCCATCCATATGTGGATCATCGAAAACGGAGTCCGGATGCGTCCTGGGTGACCAGTTTAAGGCAGACTGCTCCTGGAGCCCGAACCGGACTCGAACTTGAGTTGGACTAGACTTCCACCATGAAAAAGATGAATTGGACGCCCATGCTGGACCTCCTCCTCCCCTTGGCTTGTATGCGATGAAGTAGTGATGTCCTCATCATCCTTCCTTTCTTGAATTGAAGTCGTCCTCGACTGAAGTAGATCGTCTCCTCCATTGGATGACAGCAATGATGGTTCCGGAAGAAGACATTCATCTTGGTGCCCCATCCTTCGCAAAAGGCGGCTGCCAAGGTGGCTTCCCTGTTGGGAATTCATCCTCCTTCTCCTGCAAAAGGTTAGTACCAACAAGAGGCATAGCACTAGGAGTAGGACCAAGTGGACATATAGGCGACGTACAAGTTAAAGCATAACAAGGTTCATCATGATCAGCAAGAACAGATTTAAGAGCAAATAAAACTTCTTTCATGTTACTTGATGGTTCATTTGTTGGTTTGCTAAAGTCTTTATCATGGCCTTTCTTTTTCTTTTTAGCAAGTTCCTTTTCATATTGCATAATTTCAGCAAGTGTTAAAGGAAGTAAAGCAATGGTCTTTCCTTTAAACATAAAAGTATATCTATTTTGCCTACCATGATGTACAACATTATTACCATATTGCCAAGGGTGGCCTAACAAAAGTGAACAAGCTTGCATAGGCATGATATCAAAATCAGCATAATCATGGTATGACCTAATAGAAAATTGCACACGAGCAGATTGTGTTACCTTTGCCTTACCACTATTGTTGAACCACTGAACATGGTATGAATGTGGAAGAGCACATGTAGATAAACCAAGAGTCTTGACAAGCTCAGAACTTACCAAGTTATTGCTGCTCCCTCCATCAATTATAGCACAATCATGGAAATTATTGACAATGAGGAACATTTGAAACAAATTATGACGTTGTAGCTTGTCTACTGGCTCAACTTGTGTACTCAAAACACACTGAACAAGGATTGATTTATAGTCTGCAGTGCATGCCACACTATCAATTACCTCATCAGGATCTTCAGCACTATTCGCAAATTTATCTGCATAAAGATCAGTTGCAAGTGCAAATTCATTCTCTTCATCACTAGCACTAGCATACCCACCATCATCAGTAGCAATATATGCGCGTTTGCTGGGGCATTCTTTAGCAATATGGCCCATGCCCTTGCAGTGGTGGCACATAACTTTAGAAGAGCTGCTAGAGGAAGGTGTAGCAGATCCACTGGAAGAAGGTGTGATAGGAGAATTCTTCTTTACAGGCGCTGGTGGTGTCTGCACATTAGAAAAATTACTCACCTCGGTTGGACGTGAAGGAATGGATGGAGTTGCGGATGGAGTCGTGGATCGCCTATGTTGTCGTCCCTGTACTTCCCTTTCAGCTTTAATAGCATAATGATATAATTGGGAAAATCTAGTCCATTCTTTATAGTCAAGAACATCCTGTATTTCATGATGTAAACCTCCAAAAAATCTAGAACACTTATCCATATCATCCTCTTGTATATTACTATGTGCTAGACCAATTAAAAGCTTCTAATAATATTCCTCAACAGTTTTACTACCTTGATTTAAACGTTGCAGTTTTAATCGCAGATCATGCTGATAGTATGGAGGAACAAATCTTGATTTCATTCGTCGTTTAAGTACAGTCTAGGTTTGAGGTATTTGAGCATTAGCATTAGCATTATTGTAAATATCATTCTACCAGAAAAGAGCAAAACTAGTAAACTCACTAGTAGCAAGTCTAACTCTATGTTCTTCAGGTACTTGATGGGAGCTAAATTTTTGATCTACAACCATCTCCCAATCTAAATATGCTTTAGGATCAGCAGAACCAGAAAAAGGAGGTATCTTAAACTTAGTTTTAGAGAAAGGATCATTATTACCTTGGTTGTTACCTCCCATACCGCATCGGTTAAAGTTGAATCGATTACGATTACGTGCATCCTCAGCACGTCGTTGAGCTTCAGCTTCAGCCTCCGCGTCGCCATCGTCCTCCTTAGAGAGATCATCATCATCATCTTTAGGACGTGGTTCAGGATGTCGTTGTTCAACATCTTCAATCCTCTTGGACAAATTGGTGATTTGTTGAAGGATCTCATTGAACTTGTCATCAAGAACGGCACGAAGCTCATTCTTAGAAACACAGTCATTGAAATTTGTAGGTGCATCCTCGTTTCTTTGGCTGCTGCCTCTGGCCTTTCCTGACATGGTTAGTAGAAAGGAAAAGACAATACAAATAGTATTATCCCTATCAACCACTTAGGTTGTGGATAAGGAAAAATAAGGCACTCAACTCTCAAGCGTCTTACCACGGTCTTACAAGTGTTCTTACCAAAGCAACAGGCGGTGCAATCGGTCGGTGACTATGATACCGTTGTAGCTTGAGTGTAATAGTTGCAAGGCGAACCTGTACTTGGTTAGAAGAAAGTAGAGTTTGGACAAGCATAATACAGTAGCAAGAAAAAACAATATTTGCAACTGAATAGCAAAGCTGAATAAGTATCCCAAGTACTTGTCTTAGTTGCTGGCCTACTCACATTCCAAGTACCAGATGTATCAAGTGATGTGAATAGCAAGAATATGATTAGGAATAAGGTAGAAATCAGCACACGCAAACACAGCTCAAATGGCGCTCTCTATGTGCTCCTCTAGATATTGTTCCACTTTTGCCCCTATCTTTTTTCTCTATTTTTGGGCTGGCATTGTTTTTTTGGGATTCTTTGACTTTTTATTTTTATTTTTTGATATTTTTCTTCACTTAGGAGCACAAAAGAAGTAACCACAGAAAATATAAGCTTAAACAAGTGAAAGACGTTGGCTGTGGAATTTTCAGAAGACATGCTCGAAATCGACAAAGACCTTGTGACCACGAAAAGAGGATCTTGTGACCACTTTTTGACCAAAATAAAAATCTCCAACCCTAACAATGCGAGGGATGGACGGATCCAAATTTTTTTTCTGATCGATTTTGATATATGGAATGTCGAAATCCGAGTTCGTATGCGAAAACTAGACCAGTTTTACGAACGCACTCCGAATTAGAGGACAAAACGGGAACAATACGCGCAAAACTGGTCACGACAGCAAGGATTTGATGGAAACAGTGAAGACAAGTGTAACAAATAAGATGGTGGGACTAGGGTTTGATGAATACAAAGGAAACTCAACAAGACTTGGAGATGTTCACGGACTATGATGAACAACAAAGGGGAAACACAAACTGAACTAAAAAACGATCTAAAACCAGCAACCAGAACTTGACCTAGGGCACAAACTCAACAACGCGAAATAGAGACGAAATTGCATGGCATAATGAGGCTATAGGACAGGGAATATGTGATGATGTATATTTTTTTGGCCTTTTATGGACTATAGGTAATGCAAAAACAGTAACAATCTAAAGGGGAAAACAAAGTTATACCTAACGGGCAACAAGGTCTCTGATACCACTTGATGTAGACTAGGCCTAATCTTCTGAAAGGTATGATAGCGTCGATTGGTGGAGACTCAATGTTCACGATCTAGGCTTCGAACCAAGACTGATTCGGACCCCCGAAACCGTTACACCACTGCTCTGTTGGTTATCAACCACGTGAACGTGATTGACATTGCCGAGAAGGCTTTCCTGCAAGAGAATCGAGAACACAAGCAAGAATGGGATGAACGCAATCTAAAATTGCAAATAAATATGAGGCTTATGATAACGAGAAGGAGTTCAAGTCTTTATTCGAAAGGACTAATCGCCACAGGCGAACAAGATCAAGAACTGGGGCCCTGGTTCACAGCAAGCGGCCTTGGCGGTGACAGTTGCAGCAAAACGACGTCTGTTTCACGAGGAAATCAAGAACTAAACAAAACCCAAACCCTAAGGAGAGCGACGACTGGTATTTATAGAGTCTTGGGCATCACCCCCCTGGACGCGCCCCCTAATGGGCCCAAACACGATACACGATCCAACGGACCAAAAGACGATGTCGCAGCACCCTAACAGATTCTGGACACTGACTTATTTCGACTATTCCCGTTGATTCCGAAGGGATTTTGATGTGAGACCAATTGGGTTGGCTTGCTTATCCAATTAGATTTTCATCCATATGTAGATCATAAAAAAGGAGTCCAGATGCGTCCTGGGTGACCAGTTTAAGGCAGACTGGTCCTAGAGCCCGAACCGGACTCGAACTTGAGTTGGACTGGACTTCCACCATGAAAAAGATGAATTGGATACCCATGCTGGACCTCCTCCTCTCCTTGGCTTGTATGTGATGAAGTAGTGATGTCCTCATCACGTGAGTAGAATTCGGTTTTCTTAATTCCAGTAAATAAGAAATGTTTATTTATTTTAGTTATGAATTGAACTTCGATAAATCGTAGTAAATTGCGTAGTTGTCCAAAAATAGTGAGACTAGTTTTGTTAGGTTTGCAAAAATACCATCTACTTGTTAGTATAGTTAGAATGCAATTAGCTGTGGCGAGTATTAGATCATAAATTCAAAACTAGGGTACTAATATTAGGTAGATTAATACTTGTAGGAATATTTGTGGGTAATTGGTGGTAGCTATGGACATGAAAATTTTGCAGTAGACTTGTTAGGTTATTAGATACTTGCTGTAAATTTGTAGCCATAGAATGGGATGTTAAATAAAATATCTATTACTCTTGTTTTATCGTATCTCGATTAAATCGGTATTAGGAGTAGCAATACCTGTAGTTGCTATAAGAATGTAGGTTATGTTTCATACTTGTTAGTAGTGACGGTACGTAGCTTAGCCTTTAGTAGGTAGACCCCACTTAGTAGTTTAATAGATGTAATTTTGGGTTAAGAATTGTTGTTGTCACATTGTTAAACATTGCATCATCATTTCATGTAGATCACGAACTGGTAGACTTTGTGCCCGTCGGTGAGCCAGAGTACGACGAGGTGATCGAGGAATACGAGGAGGAGATCTTCGCACATGAGGAAGCCTAGGAGCCTATTGGTGCTGACCCTGCTGACCCGGCGCCTGCCCAAGGCAAGCCCCGACGCATAACCCCTATTTTTAATAATCACTGAATATATATATATGATGTGCATTTACGTTACAGGCATTTTATGGAAACTACATGCATAAATATATTTACCTATGAGTCCTACTAGTACAGGTCGAGTAGCTGCTATGCTCAGGATATCGGTAGCGTGAGTAACCTGCCGTTACTCGCACATAGGTGATAAAATATGATCACTCATAATAAAATGATGGAAAGGTAAATGGTGACCGGGCAGGGATATGGTTTGGGTATTGGTGGGTGTAAAGGGTTATGTCCTGCGGCCAACATGGTATAGCTCGGTTACACTTTTTCCCTGTTCGTGTCGATTAAGGACCGGTCGTTGCATATGACTCTAGGCAAGTCACAGATTTATTGTCCCAAGCGCATACTTGGGTATGGGCGTAGGGAAGACTTGTTGCTCTCTTGTCGTGGATCCGGCTCTTTCTGGACCGACTGATTGGAAGCGGGGATGGTGGAGGTCCTTGCACCACACGGAGTCCGGGACTCAGGATGTGGGGGCTTGAAGTCCAAGTTTGGACGGGGACCTAGACACCTAGGACAGGAAAGTGACGAGTCAGTCCTGCTTGTGCCTGGGGTACAAGCGGGTCGTGTGTTTCGGGGCACCCAGCTAGGCACATTGATTCGCGAATCGCCGAGAAATCTGGTATGGCTTGTCTGCGGTTTAGCACCATAGTAAGAACTGAAAGTGGAAAAGGAGAAGAAATAGAACTGATTGCTCAACCCTTGCTTGAAAGTAGAACATGTGCTTATATAGACTGGCTAGATGAAAACTTAATACGGCTGATAATCATAATACATAAATAAGGACTCACTATTAGTATTGCTTTATGCTAAAGAAAACCAACAAACCATAAAGCCTATCATATCCCTTGGAGTCGAGAAAGTATTCCCACTAGTCGGGTAAGTCTTGCGAGTACATTGTGTACTTAGGGTTTATTTACCCCTGTTGCAGGTAATGCTTGAAGAGTACCGTTGTGTGGAGGATCCTTCTGGTGGGCTCAGACAGAATCCTCGCCCCTACCGCTAGATGTTATTTTTAAATTTCATTGTTTATCATTTCGCACTCTGGTATTTGGTATTGTAATAATGTACTTTTTAAGAAACTCAGATGTATAAAATGGACTTGTATTGTAACTCGTTCTCATTATTGGATCATTGGGAAAAATGTGGATCTTTTGGGTTCTCCCTCGGGGTGTGCCTGACGGACACCGCTCGCTATAGCTCACTTTTGGGGTGCTTAGTGTCTGGTGGAAGACGAGCGCCTCCATAAGTACGCTATTTCGGGTGGTTCTGCCACACTCACCCTCCTCTTCCATAGGCCAAAAGATGGTGAAAAGAGGTGGGTGGATATAGTGAAAGACATCCCTAACCGCTTCGAGAGTTATGTATGTGGAGCCACCAAGGTCTACGTCCGGAATGTACTCGGTACGCTCCGAGTGCTATATCCGGTTGTGGATCTCCATCAGGTAACCATAGACTATGATGATGAAGGCCATCTTGCTACCATGGAAAGAGCTGAGGAGGAACTCAATGGACTTGCAACCACCATAATAGATGAATTAGACATTAGGATGGAGAAGCCTAACGAATATGCTACGTAAGTTTGAAAAAACTTGTTAAGCATGTGTGTCGGGTAGGCACATTGTAAGAAACAAATGTTCTTTTGCTTGCATAGGCAGTTAGTTGAATGAAAAACTTAGCCTATAAGTAATATGTTTTGCTAGGGTACTTAAACGCCAAAGATGGTTTATTCTAGCTAACTTGTCCGTGCAAAGTTAGCATCTTTTAGGCTTGGTAATCTTTTGAGTAAGATTATAGTCTGCTTAGAC
The DNA here is from genome assembly GCF_019320115.1 of Miscanthus floridulus. Lineage (NCBI taxonomy): Eukaryota > Viridiplantae > Streptophyta > Magnoliopsida > Poales > Poaceae > Miscanthus > Miscanthus floridulus. The sequence continues at coordinate 29,261,377 of NC_089593.1, read as the reverse complement.
TGCAAGTTTATCTTGTGGAGTCCTTTAGAAAGGAGTGTTAGATCGAGTAGTTGAGTAAAAAGTGATCCATGTAGTCGCTATGATTAGAATCATGTTAGACCCTTCCATCGATGTTAAGTGCTCGAAGTCACTTGTTCAAGGAACCCTTATAATGATTGTTTGCTGTTAAGATCCCATCCCGTAGCCAACGAATCAGGTTACTTGCTTCTGGGAATCACCCTACCTAGGATGACATGCAATAGTTAAACTAAATGTCGGTAATTGGCTTCCGGCCAAGGAGATGTAAGCCATCCGAGTAGGAGGCGTATCTCGTATAATATAGCCTAGTACTCAGTATACAGAATAAGAACTGTGTGTCGAGTAAGTTTATCATATTGAGAGATGTGTAGCCACGCAACTAGTCAACTGTATATCTCGTATATGATGTAATAAAGGTTGCAACAAAGAGAGACAACTCGAATATTTGTGTATCTTGCACAAAAGAAAAAGATAGATCCATCTAGCGAAGAACATTGACTCTGTATTAATAACAAAGAATCTTAAGTATAGAAGCTAGAATACTAAATTTTCTTAAACAAGGCAACTACTTAATAATATTAAGCATAAAATATCTGTAGTTAATTAATGTTCTAGGAGTTAGGCATGGGATCACCATTCTCTATGATTAACTCAAAGGAGCCTGGCCGAGTAACTTTGGAGATGATAAGGGGCCTTCCCAGGGGTTGAGTAACTTGTGTTGTCTCGAGGTATTCTGGATATGCTTGAGGACTAAATCTCTGACTTGAAAGGTACAGGGCGCACATTTTTGTTGTAGTGACATCATAGGCCTTGCAGGTACCTAGCAGACTAGAAGAGTGTGTTAAACTTGATTTCTTCAGCACCGTCAATTTCTAGTCACTGGGTTTCGTCCGGTTCGCCTTCATTGTACTGTTCAACCCTAGGACAGTTCCATATCAAATCCACTAGCAAGATGGCTTCTAAGCTATAAACTAGGAAAAAGGGAGAGTACCCTGTTGCTCTGCTTTGCTGAGTGTGCAGTCCCTAAACTACCTTGGGCAATTCATATATCCACTTGCCGTCGTAGTCTTTAAGCTCATCGAATAGCCTGGGCTTTAGTCTGACTAGAAGTGGCCCATTAGCCCGCTCTACTTGGACGTTCGCTTGAGGATGAGTTACAGAAGCATAGTCGATGTTGATGCCGCAATCTTGAACCCAACTTCTGAACTTGATGGCTATCAAGGGTGAGCCAAGATCCATAATGATCCGATTGGGCATGCAGAAACGGTACATATTGTCTTACATGAACTCAACTACCTTTGTAGCGTTAAACTTGACGAGTGTCTTGTACTCTATCCACTTAGTGAACTTGTCAATAGCCACGTAGATATACTCAAAACCACCCGGTGCTCGTTTGAGAGGTCCAACCATGTTGAGCCCCTAGCATTATAAAAACCATGATGGAGGGATGCAGATAAGATTGTGGGCTGAGACATGGGCTTGCTTGGTGAAGAACTAACCGCCCTTGTAGTGTCGCACTAACTCTTCTGTGTCTTTCAGTGTTGTAGGCCAATAGTACCTGGATCTAAAAGCCTTGCCGACTAAGGTCCTAGAGGCTGCATGGTTACCACAATATCCGAAGTGAATTTCCTCCAAGATCTTCTGCCCTTCTTCAGGTGTAATGCATTTGAGGAGAACACCAGATGATGCGCCCCATCGGTAGAGCCTGTCTCTGACTAAGACAAAATTCTTGCTTCTATGCATGATCTACTCTGCTTCTACCTTATCGTTAGGCAACTTATGGTCTTGGATGTAATCAATAAATACTTGCGTCCATGCTGGGTTGACCACTAGTACCTGGACATCAAGAGTCGGAATACCGATGGATGTGTAGGTTTCTTGTTTGATTGAAGGGACTTGGAGTTCCTGAGCAAACACATCAGAGGGTACTTGGGCTCTATCTGATCCTAATTTGGCCAAAAACATCAGTCGCAACATTGAGATCTCGCATAACATGGAGGATTTCTAGACCTTGGTAGTGTTTCTCAAGTTTGTGGACTTTTGCACAGTAAGCGTCCATGGTCTCCTTTGTGCTATCCCAATCCTTGTGGACCTGGTTGATGACCACCAAGAAGTCTCCATAAACGAGCAAATGCTTGATGCTGAGTGAGACTACTACTCGAAGGCCATGAAGGAGGGCCTCATACTCGGCTTCATTGTTGGTAGTAGGCCAAAGTATTTATAGGACATATTAAAGCTATTTTCCATCTAGAGATACGAAGAGAACACCAGCGCCTACACCTCCTAGCTTGAAGGAACCATCGAAATACATCTTCCAATGATCGAGGATAACTTTTAGAGTAGGCTGCTGGGCTTTGGTCCACTCGGCTATGAAATCCACCAAGACTTGAGATTTGATGGCCATGCAGGAGACGAACTCGATGTTCTGAGCTCCTAGTTTGACTAACAACTTGGATATGAGTCCTGTTGCATCTCGATTGAGTAGGACATCTCCAAGTGGGAAGTCAGATACCACTATTACCTTGTGTTCATCAAAGTAGTGGCATAGCTTTCGTGAAGTGATCAAGAGGGCATAGAGGAGCTTTTGCACATGTGGGTACCTAGCCTTGGATTCTGATAGCACTTCACTAATATAAAAGACAGGTCATTATACCTTATATATGTGCCCTTCTTCAACCCACTCCATGACTATTGTCGTGCTAACTACCATACTTGTAGCTGCAATGTAGAGTAGGAGTGGTTCGTGTCTCTCGGGTGGAGTAAGTATTGGAGAGGTGGACAGGTACTCTTTGAGCTTCTATAAGGCTTCATCAGCTTCAGCTATCCACTCAAACTTGCTAGTCTTTTTCAACAACTTGAAGAAGGGCAAACCTTTCTCCCCAAGTCACAAGATGAAACGATTAAGGGCAGCCATGCACCCTATCAGTTTCTAAACATCTTTGATGCAGTGAGGTCGAGTCATCTAAGTGATTGCTTGAATCTATTTCGTGCAAGCTTCAATACCCTAATGGCTCAGGAGGAAACCCAATAGTTGTCCGGAAGGAACTCCAAACACACACTTTGTTGGGTTAAGCTTCCACTTGTACTTATGAAGACTGTCAAAGGTTTGCTTCAAGTCTGCGATCAGAGTAGAAGGGTCCTTGGTCTTGACGATGACATCATCCATGTAGGCTTCTACATTATGACCGATTTGTTCACTTAGGCATGCCTAGATAGCCCGCTGATAGGTTGCACCGGCATTTTTTAACCCGAAGGACATGGTCGTGTGACAGTAGGCACCAAACGGAGTGATGAAGGATGTCTTGCTCTGATCTTCTTTATAGAGGGCAATTTGATGGTAACCCGAGTAGCAATCAAGGAAGGATAAAAGAGCCAACCCAGCCATAGAGTCTATGATCTGATCGATGTGAGGAGAGCCGAAGGGATCTTTTGGGCAGTGTTTGTTAAGATCTGTGTAGTCGATGCACATGCGCCACTCTTTTGAGTTCTTCTGGATGAGTGAAGGACTGGCTAGCCTATCAGGGTGAAGGATTTCCCTAATGAACTCGGCTGCCAATAGCTTGGTGATTTCCTTCTTGATTGCTTCTTTCTTATCTGGTGAGAACCGTCGTAGACGTTGCTTGACTAGCTTTGAGCCAAAGTTTAAATCCAATTTGTGCTCAGCCAACTCTCTCAGAACGCCTAGCATATCAGCCGACTTCCATGTGAAGATATCTTTGTTTTCCCTAAGAAAGTTGGTGAACGTAAGTTCCTATTCTTTGGAGAGGTGGGCGCTGATGATAGCCGTCTTAGAAGGGTCACCAGTACCCAGATCAATCTCGATGGTATCCGTCTTAGAGGGTGGTGCAATGATTCTTGCCTTCTTAGTTGGAATCTCCATGTCTTCCAGCTTAGTCTGCTATGCAATGTTGGCAATCTTCTATGCTTCATAGGCTTGCTGCATTCTGGCTGCAATCTAGACGGCTTCTTTGTCATAGTCATATGAGCGCTTGAGGTCACTGCGGAAGGAGGGTACACCATTGGGACCCAACATCTTGAGCAAGAGGTATGGGTAATTTGGTATGGCCATGAAGTTGGCCAAAGTACGTCGACCAAAGATAGCATGGTATGATGATTCGAAGTCAGCCACCTCGAACTTGATGAACTCCGTTTGGAAATTGTTTGGTTTACCAAACATTACTCGAAGCGTGATCTGTCCAAGTGGCATGGCAGTCTTGCCGGGTACTATCCTATAGAAAGGGATGTTAGTGGGGGTGAGTAGGCTGGTAGAGTCTAGTCCTATCTTTTTTAGTGTATCTACAAATATTATGTTTAATCTAGTGCCGCCATCGATCAGGACCTTAGGGACTATCATGCCAGCTATTATTGGATCCAAGATGAGTGGGTAGTGGCTAGCGTTAGTCACGCTAGTCCATTGATCTTTTTTGGAAAACTACACTGGGTACTCGGACCAATTAAGGTACTTTGGTGTTGAGGGCTCTCCTGCCATGATGTCCTAAAGAGCCAACTTCCCTGAGCGCTTGTTTGATGAAGTTGGTAGCCCCGCAAAGATTACTGCAATTTGGCCCTTAGATTGTTGAAATCCAGGGTCAAGGTTGTCATCTCCATCTTTGTTGTAATTGGCTTTGCCCTTGCCCTTGTTGCTTTTGGCGTAGAAACCCAGTTCTTGGAGTTGTCTGCACTCGGCCGTCGTGTGCTTGGCATTCTTGTGGAAAGGGCAGGGTAAATTCTTGAGGTCTTTGAACTTGTTATTTTTGTTAGACTTCTTGGACTTGTCCATGGAAGCAAGGGTGTTGTTAGGTCCTCTCTTTTTACCAAACTGTCCACCCTGATTGCTTCTAGGGTCATAGCTGTAACAACCCAAAAATCCACACACCAAAAATCACAACTACAAAATTTTTCTTAAAACTCCCATGTGATGATGAGTGACATTGTAGGAGCCAACCCTAAGATTTGCATTAGAAGTAACCCAACCTAAGTCAACACATAAACATGGCATATCATTTGTTAATTATGATTATTAAATTTCCAACAAATAACATGTTGCATACAATGTTAACTTAAATTGTGATTTGAGTTTTCATTTGCTTTATGCTATGTTTAACAATTCCATTAAAGTAATAACCCATAAAGTTATTATTAAACGAAATTCCCTAAATTCCAACGAATAAGTTGCCTCAGTTTTGAATTCAAATTCTAAACCAAATTTGAATTCAAATAATGGATAAGAAAAGAAAAATGGAAAAAGGAAAAGGAGAAGGCCTCGCAGCCCAGGCCTACTCGGCTTCTCGGCCCACCAGCGTGCAGTAGCCCAACTAGCCCAACCACACCCGCATTCGCCCAGCGCGCGCGTGGCCCAACTTGCGGCCTAGCGTCGCCCGCACACCCTCAGCTCGCCAGCAGTCGCTGCCACCTTGGCCCCGCGTGTCAGCCGCTCGCTGCTCACCCACGTGCCTCTCCTTCCTTCGCTCACAGCCACTACCATGTGGACCCCACTCATCAGCCTTTTTCCCTGTTCATCTTCTCCACACCCACGTCGATTCTCCCCTCCGACAGAACACCGACAGCGGTGGCAGGGGTGGGCTAGGGGTCATGCCCGGGGCATGGTCCTGTCTCCCCCTTGGCGCATCACCCATGCGACCTCTGCGCCAACCACCCCACGCCGTGATGCCGCTCGATGTGCTCGACGCAATCCACAGCCGTCCGCCTTGGACCTCGGGGCGTCGGCTATAAAGCCACGGCCTCGGTTGCCCTAGCGATCATCCATCGCCCGCCGCCTTTTGGTGGCCATCCACAGCACATCCGAACCAAGAGAGAAGGGGGAGAAAGGGGAAGGGGAGAAAACGCTGAAGCCGCCGTGGAGGAGGTCGTCGGAGCCGAAGACAGCACTGGCGTTTCGTCACCGACGCGGTTCGTCACGGCTTCCGAAGCTTCACGACCTCGAATCGACACGGCACCGCCATCCTATCTCCCACGACACCTACGATGAGCCTCCCGATCTCTCCCTGCTCGCCGTCGGACTGTACCACACCGGCCATGGCGCTCCACACCGGGAGCGCGTAGGCCAGGGCCGTCTCCGGCCGCTGGGAACACCCGCACCCACGCACACGTCTGTGACCACCTCGCTGGAGCCCATAGCGAACCGCGTGCCTCACCATCGACATCGTGTCGCCATGGCCGCTGGAGCCCCTAATGGCCACCTGGGAGTCCGAGGCCCTTCTTGAGCCCTGGACGCATTCGTCGTGCCCCCACGAAACCACCGGAGCCATCGTCTGCCCAGCCTAGTTACTGGAGAGCCGGCGTGCGCGACCTTGCCACTGGCGGGCACTGCCGAGCCGCCAGCCGCTGTGGCCAATGACTTGGAAGACCCCGGCCACCACTAGGGCCCTAGGATCATGATCGCCGTGACCTAGGGTAGCTTTTCCCCTCTCTAGTTGGGCACCAGCCTTGCCACGGAGGCTCACCAGCGAAGCTCGCCGCCGGCAGGAGCGCCACAGCAGGAGAAAAATAGGGGAACACCCCCCCCTCGCTGGCCACCTGCGCGTGCACCCGGAGTACATGGACCATGCCTGGGAGATGATGGGTGGACTCGGTCCACCGTAGACCAGTCTATGGTCCATGGACCAGCATCACTTGGTCCACCGTAGACCGCAAGCCATGGACCATAGCCCAATAAGAGCCCACGACCGTGACGTGGCAGCGTCACAGCGTGCCACGTGTTTGGCCCGGCCCGGCCCAGACCGGCCCAACTCGAAGCCCAACCGGCCCAGTTCGGACCCGGCCCATATTGACCATTGACTGGTCAACGCTGACCGTTGACCTGGCCCCACATGTCAGTGACACGGACACCCTGGATCCACACGTCAGATGCTGACGTCATGATGACATCACGTGGGACCCACATGTCAGAAGCCAGCACAGCCGAGGTGACGTCACGCTGATATCAGCTGCTGACGTCAGCAGCCCAGGCCCACATGTCAGTGACCTTGACTATTGACCGTTGACCATTGACTCATCGTTGACCGATGTTGACTTTGACCGGACCCACCTGTCAGTGACCCAATAGCCTTTGGGCCCACCTGTCGGTGTGGACGACGTTGATGACGTCATGCTGACGTCAGCTGGGCCCCACCTTTCAGCTCGGAACCGTGAAGACAACGTCACACTGACATCATGCTGACGTCAGCAAGCCACGTGGACCAACTACATCATGACACGTGTCAGCCCAGGATTAATTCAGCCTTTTTACATTTTCAGAAATAGATTTAAACTTCAGAAATTCATAACTAATTCATATGACCTTAGAAAAATACGAAACCAGGACCAAAATTCATCTAAAATCAAGCTCTACGCAATGAACCCATGTTTGAGTGCATTTGGCTCTTTTGAATTTTCATTGCTTCTTTGCGCTATTCTATAGACGTCGCTAACGTGACTATATTATGATTGTTTGCAGACTCGGAGGAGAAACAGACAGACAAGGACCGTGAGTACCGTGAGGAGTACGGAGACGACTACACTGAAGGTGCCACATCCCACCTGATCTCGTAGCACCTATCATGCATGGCTAAAATAGAAATGCTAGTGCTTTACTTTATTATCATGATCCCACTATGGTAGGACTTGCATGGTAGTATGCTTTCTTGATGGCCTTGATGCAACCTTATCCCTGCTCACCCTGCTGTTAGGCTAGTCACACGCTTGCTATTATATTTCATTGCTTATTACTTCTACTACGCTTGCACTACATTGATGCGTGGTGGAAACTGGTGTTATCTGGACCATGGGGAGAGTGTTGTGTGTGTGACTTGGGTGCATGGAGGGTGAGGGTTGTGTCGACCAAGTTGGAGTATACGACGAGCCTGGGGCAAGTCTTACCATGGGATGCTACCTGGGCACCCCTGGAATGGATACCTGTGGTGGGTAAATGGTATATGAGGTGGTCCTGGGTGTGAACCTGTGATGGGAGGAGCCCGGGATGGAGGTGCTATGGTGGCACGGTAAATGGAAACCCTGATGGAGACATTCTGGCTTGGTCATCCCTAAGGACTTACTAGTACTCAGATTCACCGGGAAGCCTTACGTACCACTCGCCCTATATGGTGCGGGACGGCTGGACTACTTGGTAGGATATTGCCACTACTGCTAGGTTGATAGCGGACAGTGTAAGGAGGTACGGGGCGTGGAGGATTTCCCCCACACCCTTCCGAGACTTCATGGAGACCTTGTGGACCCGGCTCATGACTCACAGTTTCAGCCACCCTAGACTGGACTTGGGGTGTACCAGGGCTGAATGGTAGAGTGGCATTATCCTAGGCTAGCAAGCGGCCGGAATCAGCCTAGTTGACGACGGTCAGCGAGGAAGGCAGATCTTGTGGTTATGTAAAACCTCTGCAGAGTGTATGGTTGATCGATCGATACATGTGCTGACTTATCGGCTATGGACCTTTCCTAGGTTTCGCTTAAACTAGATAGAGAGATGAGTCCTTCTTTTCTCCCCCTGGAAGTGAGTGTTCGGTCGTAGCCAGGGGCTACAGGCCTTGAGACAGTGCTGAGAGGGAGTTGGCCTATTGACTGAGTGATGGGATGGTTATGATATGGTGATGGTGTGGAGATGGTGGTATGTCGGTCCCAGGATCGAAACCTGGCTCTGGAATGGAGATGGGGTGGAATAGGGTGGAAACGGTGTTAAAACTCGACTAAATATTATTATATACTTGATATACTACTGCATAGGAAACCCCAGCCTTATAGGTTACTTTTGACTATATCCAACTTGCATCCAATTTCCACAAAGCAATGCTCATAGGGTTGGGAGTGGCCAGTACAAATCGTACTGATAAATTTTGGCACACAGGTTCTGCTGAGGAGTATAGCTCCGAGGAGTTTGGCGGATGAGGGGTTCGTGCCTACGCTCAAGTTTGGCGATCTTATCTTCAAGCTGTTCTGAATGAATGCTACTTTTGATTCCACCAATGCGGCGATGTAATAAATTATGTAATTCCGCACTATTTGTACTCTGATATTATCATTATATGGATGTGATATTCGACTGAAATTTGGGTAATATGATCTACAATGGTCTTATTACACTTTGACGCTGTGGATTTTCCCTTCGCGGAAATCGGGGTCATTTCAGTTGGTATCAGAGCCATACTTGACCATAGGACGAAACCCTCAGAAATGGACGATAGAATAGGACGTGGACAACCCTTCTTTCGGTTATATACTGACCCTACATTTACTTTTATGCAAGGCTTATCTATTTATTGACCTGCTAACACCTGTCCCCTTGAAACATGCAGATGGCAACGAACGTCGACTGGCCGCCTCTAGGACCGCTACCTCTAGACCACGCCAAGCTTACCTTTGACCTATGTGAGCTCAGGGGTTTTGCACAGACCCTCTACTGAGTTCTCGTCATGATAGGTGTCCCCGATGAGCTGGTCAAGGTCACCTGCACCGAGAAGCTAGCTAAGGAAGGAGGAATCGAAGGACCGATTGTCACCTCAGTGGAGATCCCAGCTAGCACTACCTTACCTTCTGTCCCAGCTTTCACTGAGTTGACTATAGAGGGCATAGTCGAGGAGGGACTGCAGGCTATCTCACATAAGGCACTTCACAGAGTGATGAGGGGCCACTACGAGCACCTAAAGACGACAGAGTTCTATCTACTTCCCTAGGCCCTCGACCTCAGCCTTACCCCCAGTGAGCAGAGTTTCGCAGCAGGCAGAGTTATCCTTGCCGAGGAGGATAGATGCCTTCGTGTCTCATCTATTCACCTACTAGAGCAGGATAGGTATGTGACCTAGTTGGAGCAGAGGAGACGTCAGGACCAGGCCCTTTAGTGGGAGTACCAGGAGCGAGACTCGCAGGGAGCACAGGAGCGAGCTAGTCTACTTGAGACAGTTACCAAGTTATAGGACGAGCTCAACCGTCATGATGAGGTCCACAGAGCCGAGGTTGCTGACTTACAGGACAAAGCAGCCAACCTAGGCAATGGGAACTGCTACCTCGATAGCAAGGTCTTGGAGTTGTAGAGAGAGTTGGACGACAGGAAGGCCGAGTTCAACCGTAGAGGAGACAGAGAGAGGTCCAAGGGGATTGATATGCTGAAGATCCATTCCAAGAATAAGACCATGACACAGGAGCTGGAGGAGTTTAGGAAGAAGGCCGTTCACAACCAGGGTCACCTGATCGAGGCACTCAGGTAGAACGAGTACCTACAGGACAAGTGTGAGAGGACTTGGCAGGCTTGGCAGAAGTCTGACAGGAAGCGCCTCAGGGAGATGAAGGGTATGTGGGATCAGCTACCCAAGGAGATTCGTAGCAAGATGAAGCCTAGGATAGAGGAGTTTGAGTTAGCCCCAACTCGCCTCAACCTAGATGCCTGCCCTACCCTACCTGGAGCGAAGCCTACTGAGGAGCTCGCCGAAGCCTTGAAGTACGTGTCCCGACTTCACAAGTCTAACGAGGAGATCGAGATCGAGAACAGCCGTATCCCAGCTATGGTGTACGAGTTAGAGTAGATGACCCTACGTGGTCATGAGTCAAGTCAGTAGCTTTCGTAAGTTGTACCCCATGATGTACCCCTTATGAGATGTATTATGAGACACTATGCGTAGAACGATTCTCGCACGTCTTCAAGTATAGCTACTGGAGATGATGCTATGTAATAAAACCCATGTAATGAATGTTTTGGATCTTATTGCATCTTATGGATCTTATTGCTTCTTTGTAATGAGTGTTGGATAGTGTAAATGCTTTTCTTTAAATCGTCAAAAATCATGTAATCATATCGAATTATAAGCACTTTTGGCACAAGCACTAAATTCTCTATGATCCGTGTTGCAGATGCCGAACCGCCGATCTAATCGCCTAATGAACCGTGGATGTGCGCCCACCCTTGAACCAGTTGGACCAAATGGGGGACGTGGTGGCAACAACCGTGGCCATGGCCGTGGCTGTGGACGTGGAGGGATACCCTTCCACCTAGAGAATACTCCGCCACCTGAGGAGAACATTCCTCCACCACCACCACCAAACCTGACAGAAGTGATGGCACAGCAGACCCAGCTTCTTGCAGCTCTTGTTGAAGGAGCAAACCGTCGCCAGGGAGGTTAGCAGAATGACTTCCAAAGGAAGCTAGAGGGATTTCTGAAGCTAATACCATCTACCTATGATGGCACCGACCCTAACCCGCTTGTAGCCGATGACTGGCTCAAGGAAATGGAGAAGAAGCTTGACCTCACTACTTTCACCAATGATGAGTGTGTTGGAGCTGCCACACACCAGCTCACGGGTGCAGCACGCACCTGGTGGGATAGTTTCAATGATTCCCATGAGGACCCTGCCCACATCTCGTGGGATGAGTTCGCTGAAGCATTCACTGAGTATCACATTCCCAAGGGTATCATGGAGGCCAAAGCCGAGGAGTTCCACAACATCAAGATGGGAAAGGATAGGGTGACTGAGTACACTACTCGTTTCACCAACCTTCTGCACTATGCACCTTCTTACGTTGTGAACTCTGAGAAGGAGAAGCTGTACTATTACCACAAGGGACTCAACCCGCATATCAAGCTGAAGTTTGGCGGTATTGAGAGCAACACATTGCGTGCTCTGGTGGATCGCTACATCCAGATCGAGAAAGATCGTGCTGAAGCTGGAGAAGAGTACAGGGAAAGGAAGCATAAGCCTGAGGAGTCCTTCCATGGCCGTGATCGCAAGAGGTGCCGCAGAGATGCACCATCCAGGGAATGCTCTCGTCACAACGGGGATGACAACCCTGGATCGAGTAGGGGAAGTGGAGGCTACACCGCCAAATACTCCCGCCCTGCTCAGGATCGTTACACCCGGGACCGTTATGCTCAGGACCGCAACAGTCAGGACCGTTTCAACCGTCCCCGCACAGCGAATGAACGCCCAGCACAGAACTACTCCACACCAAGCACTGGAAACTGGAAGGCACCCGCATTAACCCCTATAGGTGGTACGCCTTTCACTTGCTTTGCTTGTGGCCAACCAGGTCACAAAGCCACTGAGTGCCCTTAGAACTCAGCTACTCAGAAGTCTTAGTTCAAGGGATCAGCTACTCGTGGACGTCTCAACCACCTAGACGCCGAGGAAGCACAAGCTGCCCCTGACGTGGTGTACGGTATGTTTTTAGTTAATGGAAATACTGCATCAGTTCTATTTGACTCTGGAGCAACTTGTTCGTACATATCATCCAAGTTTGCACGAGAACATGACCTATCTGTAACCCCACGTGAAGAGCCTATCATCACCAGCTCACCTTTAGGAGACCTAAAGTGCACCCACATCTGTAAGGGAGTGAGTCTTACCATTGAGGGTCTTATCTTTAGAGCTGACCTAACCCTGCTACCTTCCACTAACCTAGATGTCATCTTAGGTATGGATTGGTTAACCATTTACCGAGGTATCATATCATGTTCACCTAGATATGTCCAAGCGACCCACCCATCAGGCCAAGTCATTAGATGTGAACCCCGGTCTGGAAAGTCCACCTCTATCCTGTGTGCCCTTAAAGCGAGTTCAGAATCACAGAAAGAGGAGAAGATAGTTCATGATGTGCCTGTAGTCAGAGACTATCCCGATGTATTCCCTGAAGAATTACCGGGTATGCCACCAGACCGTGATGTAGAGTTCATCACTGATCTGTTGCCGGGAACGGGACCCATTGCCAAGAGACCCTATCGCATGTTAGTTGATGAACTGGCTGAGCTTAAGAAACAGCTTGATGAGCTCATTTCAAAGGGATATATCAGACCCAGTGCTTCACCCTGGGGATCCCCTGTTCTGTTTGTCAAGAAAAAGGATGGCTCCATGAGAATGTGCATTGATTACCGGAACTTGAACGCAGTCACCATCAAGAACAAGTACCCCTGCCAAGAATTGATGATCTGCTTGATCAGCTTCGAGGTGCCAAGTATTTCTCCAAGATTGATCTCAGATCTGGCTATCATCAGATGAAGATTCGAGAAAGTGATACCCCAAAGACAGCTTTTGTGACCAGGTATGGGCAGTTTGAGTTCACTGTGGTGTCCTTTGGACTCACGAATGCTCCCACATATTTCATGAACATAATGAATAAGGTTTTCATGGATGAACTGGATAAGTTCGTGGTGGTATTCATTGATGACATCCTTGTCTATTCATCCACCGCTGAAGAACATGAACATCATCTGAGAACGGTGCTTGAGAAACTAGCCCAACATCAGCTATACGCAAAGTTCAGTAAATGTGAGTTTTGGCTATAGGAAGTTGCCTTCTTAGGCCACGTACTATCAGCTAAAGGTGTCGCAGTTGATCCAGCCAAGATTGAAGCTGTGAAAGAATGGGATCAACCCCGCAATGTGATAGAAGTCAGAAGTTTCTTGGGATTGGCTGGATATTATCGCCGATTCATTGAGAACTTCTCCAAGATAGCCCGTCCAATGACCAACCTTCTGAGGAAGACTAAAGAGTTTGAATGGATGCCCATGTGCGAGCAAAGCTTCCAGGAACTGAAACTGAAGCTTACCACAACTCCTGTGCTATCATTGCTTGATATCAGCAAAGATTTATCTCGTCAAGGACTCGGTTGTGTGCTGATGCAAGATGGAAGAGTGATAGCTTATGCTTCTCGACAGTTGAAAGAACACGAGAACCATTACCCAACCCACGATCTGGAGTTAGCAGTAGTTGTGCATGCCTTGAAGATCTAGAGACACTACTTGATAGGCAACAGGTGTGACATCTACACCGATCACAAGAGCTTGAAGTACTTTTTCACTCAAGAAGATTTGAATATGAGGCAACGCCGATGGCTTGAGTTGATCAAGGACTATGACCTAGAAATTCACTATCATCCGGGAAAAGCTAATGTAGTCGCAGATGCTCTTAGTCGCAAGAGTTACTATCACACCTTGATCACTGAATCAGTACCACCTGAGCTCAAGGGAGAGATTGATGATTTCCAACTAGAGATACTACCGCATGGCTTGCTGAATGAGCTCCGCATACAGTATGATCTCACAGATCGCATCCATCAAGCTCAGAAAAGTTGTGAAGAGATTGAGTATCTCCGTGGTCTGATGAAACTAGGCTACAAGACCAGCCACCAAGAAGATGAACAAGGAACCATCTGGTTCAAGAACAGAATCTGTGTTCCACCTGACCCAGTACTACGAGGGGAAATTCTGTCGGAAGCTCACGATTCCAAATACTGTATTCACCCTGGAGGTTCAAAGATGTACCAAGACTTGAAGAAACACTTCTGGTGGAAAGGCATGAAGATAGACATTGCAGGGCATGTGGCATATTGTGACACCTGCAACAGAGTCAAGGCTGAACATCAAAGGCCTGTAGGATTGCTAAAGCCTCTTGACATTCCCGAGTGGAAATGGGAGAACATATCTATGGATTTCATAGTTGGATTGCCCCGTTCACAGAAAGGCAATGATTCCATCTAGGTGATTGTTGATCGCTTGACCAAGATTGCTCACTTTGTACCAGTAAAGACCAAGACCAACGCTGAGAAATTAGCGGATCTATATGTTGAGCATATTCTCAGACTGCATGGAGCTCCCTCTAGTATTGTATCTGATCGTGGTCCTCAATTTGTGTCCCGATTCTGGGAAGCTCTGCACAAGTCTATTGGAACCAAACTTGATTTCAGTACCGCTTACCACCCATAGACAGATGGACAGACAGAACGAGTAAATCAGATCTTAGAAGACATGCTTCGCGCTAGTGTACTAAATTACAGCTCTAATTGGGAGAAATGCCTACCCTGTGCAGAGTTCTCTTACAACAACAGCTACCAAGCCAGTATCAAGATGTCGCCATTTGAAGCTCTGTATGGCAGACCTTGTAAGACACCTTTGATGTGGTCCCAACCAGGAGAAAGATCCTTCTTTGACTCCGCTAAGATTCAAGATGCAGAAGGAGTTGCTCAGGTAAGAGAGAATTTGAGAATTGCTCAAAGTCGATACAAGAGCTATGCTGACAAAAGGAGAAGAGAACTGGAGTTCAATGTGGGGGACTTCGTCTATCTCAAGGTATCCCCGCTACGTGGAACGGTCAGATTCCATGTGAAAGGAAAGCTTGCCCCTAGATTTGTTGGCCCATACAAGATTTGTAAGAGGATTGGAAAGCTCGCCTACAAACTCGAGCTACCTGAGGAATTGATGGGTATACATCCCGTATTCCATGTCTCATAGCTACGCAAGTGTTTGAGGGTGCCCGATGAAGTGGTCCCAACTGGTACACTTGACATTCAAGATACACTTGAGTATAGAGAACATCCTATTAGAATTCTAGACAGAGATACCAAAGAGACCCGAAGCAAGACTATTCCTATGTGCAAGATCCAATGGAGTAATCATACTGAGAGAGAAGCAACATGGGAGAAAGAGTCGGACCTCTGGCTACAATATCCTTACCTCTTTAAAGAGTACATTACACTTTAATCTCGGGGATGAGATTCTGTTAAGGGGGTAGGACTGTAACAACCCAGAAATCCACACACCAAAAATCACAACTACAAAATTTTTCTTAAAACTCCCATGTGATGATGAGTGACATTGTAGGAGCCAATCCTAAGATTTGCATTAGAAGTAACCCAACCTAAGTCAACACATAAGCATGGCATATCATTTGTTAATTATGATTATTAAATTTCCAACAAATAACATGTTGCATACAATGTTAACTTAAATTGTGATTTGGGTTTTCATTTGCTTTATGCTATGTTTAACAATTCCATTAAAGTAATAACCCATAAAGTTATTATTAAACGAAATTCCCTAAATTCCAACGAATAAGTTGCCTCAGTTTTGAATTCAAATTCTAAACCAAATTTGAATTCAAATAATGGATAAGAAAAGAAAAATGGAAAAAGGAAAAGGAGAAGGCCTCGCAGCCTAGGCCTGCTCGGCTTCTCGGCCCGCCAGAGCATAGTAGCCCAGCCAGCCCAACCACACCCACATTCACCCGGCGCGTGCGCGCGGCCCAGCTTGCGGCCCAGCGTCGCCCGCGCGCCCTCAGCTCGCCAGCAGTCGCTGCCACCTTGGCCCCGCGCGTCAGCCGCTTGCTGCTCACCCACGTGCCTCTCCTTCCTTCGCTCGCAGCCACTGCCACGAGGACCCCACTCGTCAGCCTTTTTCCCTGTTCATCTTCTCCACACCCACGCCGATTCTCCCCTCCGACAGAACGCCGATAGCGATGGCAGGGGCGGGCCAGGGGTCATGCCCGGGGCATGGTCCTATCTCCCCCTTGGCGCATCGCCCACGTGACCTCCGCGCCAACCACCCACGCCGCGATGCCGCTCGATGCGCTTGACGCAATCCACAGCCGTCCACCTTGGAGCTCAGGGCGTTGGCTATAAAGCCACGGCCTCGGTTGCCCTAGCGATCGTCCATCGCCCGCCGCCTTTTGGTGGCTGTCCACAGCACATCCGAACCAAGAGAGAAGGGGGAGAAGGGGAAGAAAGGGGAAGGGGAGAAAATGCTGAAGCCGCCATGGAGGAGGAGGTCGTCGGAGCCGAAGACGGCGCCGGCGTTTCGTCACCGACGTGGTTCGTCACGACACTGCACGGCTTCCGAAGCTTCACGGCCTCGAATCGACACAGCACCACCATCCTATCTCCCACGACACCTACGGTGAGCCTCCCGATCTCTCCCTGCTTGCCGTCGGACTATACCACGTCGGCCATGGTGCTCCACACCGGGAGCGCGTAGGCCAAGGTCGTCTCCGGCCGCTGGGAACACCCGCACCCATGCACACGTCTGTGACCACCTCGCTGGAGCCCGTAGCAAACCACACGCCTCACCATGGACATCATGTCGCCATGGCCACTGGAGCCCCTAACGGCCACCTAGGAGTCTAAGGCCTCGCTTGAGCCCTGGACGCATTCGTCGTGCCCCCATGAAACCACCGGAGCCATCGTCTGCCCAGCCTAGTTACTGGAGAGCCGGCGTGCGCGACCTTGCCACTGGCGGGCACCGCCGAGCCGCCAGCCGCCGTGGCCAACGACTTGGAAGACCCTGGCCACCACTAGGGCCCTAGGATCATGACCGCCGTGACCTAGGGTAGCTTTTCCCCTCTCTAGTTGGGCACCAGCCTCGCCACGGAGGCTCACCAGCGAAGCTCGCCGCCGGCAGGAGTGCCACCGCGGGAGAAAAACAGGGGAACACCGCCCCTCGCTGGCCACCTGCGCGTGCACCCGGAGTACGTGGACCACGCCTGGGAGATGATGGGTGGACTCGGTCCACCGTAGACCAGTCTGCGGTCCATGGACTAGCATCACTTGGTCCACCATAGACCGCAAGCCATGGACCACAGCCCAATAAGAGTCCACAGCCGTGACATGGCAGCATCACAGCGTGCCACGTGTTCGGCCCGGCTCGGCCCAGACCGGCCCAACTCGAAGCCCAACCGGTCTAGTTCGGACCCGGCCCGTATTGATCGTTGACTGGTCAACGCTGACCGTTGATCTAGCCCCACATGTCAGTGACACGGACACCCTGGACCCACACGTTAGATGCTGACGTCACGATGACATCACGTGGGACCCACATGTCAGAAGCCAGCATAGCCGAGGTGACGTCACGCTGATATCAGCTGTTGACGTCAGCAGCCCAGGCCCACATGTCAGTGACCTTGACTATTGACCGTTGATCGTTGACCATTGACTCGTCGTTGACCGACGTTGACTTTGACCGGACCCAATAGCCTTTGGCCCCACCTGTCGGTGTGGACGACGTTGATGATGTCATGCTGACGTCAGCTGGGCCCCACCTGTCAACTCGGAACCGTGAAGACAATGTCACGCAGACGTCATGCTGACATCAGCAATCCACGTGGACCAACCACAGCATGACACGTGTCAGCCCAGGATTAATTCAGCCTTTTTGCATTTTCAGAAATAGATTTAAACTTCAGAAATTCATAACTAATTCATATGACCTTAGAAAAATACGAAACTAGGACCAAAATTCATCTAAAATCAAGCTCTACGCAATGAACCCATGTTTGAGTGCATTTGGCTCTTTTGAATTTTCATTGCTTCTTTGTGCTATTCTATAGACGTCGCTAACGCGACTATATTACGATCGTTTGTAGACTCGGAGGAGAAACAGACAGACGAGGACCGTGAGTACCGTGAGGAGTACGGAGATGACTACACTGAAGGTGCCACATCCCACCCGATCTCATAGCACCTATCATGCATGGCTAAAATAGAAATGCTAGTGCTTTACTTTATTGTCGTGATCCCACTATGGTAGGACTTGCATGGTAGTATGCTTTCTTGATGGCCTTGATGCAACCTTATCCCTGCTCACCCTGCTGTTAGGCTAGTCACACGCTTGCTATTATATTTCATTGCTTATTACTTCTACTACGCTTGCACTACATTGATGCGTGGTGGAAACTGGTGTTATCTGGACCATGGGGAGAGTGCTGTGTGTGTGACTTGGGTGCATGGAGGGTGAGGGTTGTGTCGACCAAGTTGGAGTATACGACGAGCCTGGGGCAAGTCTTACCATGGGATGCTACCTGGGCACCCCTGGAATGGATACCTGTGGTGGGTAAATGGTATATGAGGTGGTCCTAGGTGTGAACCTGTGATGGGAGGAGCCCAGGATGGAGGTGCTATGGTGGCACGGTAAATGGAAACCCTGATGGAGACATTCTGGCTTGGTCATCCCTAAGGACTTACTAGTACTCAGATTCACCGGGAAGCCTTACGTACCACTCGCCCTATATGGTGCGGGACGGCCGGACTACTTGGTAGGATATTGCCACTACTGCTAGGTTGATAGCGGACAGTGTAAGGAGGTACGGGGCGTGGAGGATTTCCCCCACACCCTTCCGAGACTTCATGGAGACCTTGTGGACCCAGCTCATGACTCACAGTTTCAGCCACCCTAGACTGGACTTGGGGTGTACCAGGGCTGAATGGTAGAGTGGCATTATCCTAGGCTAGCAAGCGGCCGGAATCAGCCTAGTTGATGACGGTCAGCGAGGAAGGCAGATCTTGTGGTTATGTAAAACCTCTGCAGAGTGTATGGTTGATCGATCGATACATGTGCTGACTTGTCGGCTATGGACCTTTCCTAGGTTTCGCTTAAACTAGATAGAGAGATGAGTCCTTCTTTTCTCCCCCTGGAAGTGAGTGTTCGGTCGTAGCCAGGGGCTACAGGCCTTGAGATAGTGCTGAGAGGGAGTTGGCCTATCGACTGAGTGATGGGATGGTTATGGTATGGTGATGGTGTGGAGATGGTGGTATGTCGGTCCCAGGATCGAAACCTGGCTCTGGAATGGAGATGGGGTGGAATAGGGTGGAAACGGTGTTAAAACTCGACTAAATATTATTATATACTTGATATACTACTGCATAGGAAACCCTAGCCTTATAGGTTACTTTTGACTATATCCAACTTGCATCCAATTTCCACAAAGCAATGCTCATAGGGTTGGGAGTGGCCAGTACAAATCGTACTGATAAATTTTGGCACACAGGTTCTGCTGAGGAGTATAGCTCCGAGGAGTTTGACGGATGAGGGGTTCGTGCCTACGCTCGAGTTTGGCGATCTTATCTTCAAGCTATTCTGAATGAATGCTACTTTTGATTCCGCCAATGCGGCTATGTAATAAATTATGTAATTCCGCACTATTTGTACTCTGATATTATCGTTGTATGGATGTGATATTCGACTGGAATTTGTGTAATATGATCTACAACGGTCTTATTACACTTCGACGCTGTGGATTTTCCCTTCGCGGAAATCGGGGTCGTTTCAATAGCCTTTGTCTTGTTGGCCACGTGGGAATCATTCGCGAGTACGCTCTTTAGATGCAATCATCTTCTATACTATACACTTAAATTCCTCGGCGGTCTCTGGATTATCATCGTAGAATTTTTCAAACTACCACTTGTATTTGATCCCATTGGCCAAGTGATCTATCACTTCCCTATCTATAATATGATAGATTTGGGCTCGTAACTCAGCAAAGCGGCGATAATATTGCTGGAAGGTTTCATCTAGTTTCTGCTTGCAAGCTTTAAGCTCATTTCGAGTACTTGGGTGGGTGAGGACGCCGCAAAATTTTCATAGAATTTGTGCTGAAGCTATCCCCAAGTATCAATGGAGTTGGCTCGTAGCTTATCAAACCATGTGAGATGCACAACATCGAGTGCCATGAAAAAATAACACTTTGATGTCATCGTCACCGCCTGCCAATTCGATGGACTAAGAGTAGATGCGCAACTATTGGTTGGGTTCTGTCTTCCCGTCATACTTGGTATGGTTGGATGGCTTGAATTTGTAGGAAGCCGAACAGAGGGCAGTCTGTTAGAGAAACATGAGAACCTATCCGGTGAGATGTCGGCCTCTCTATACTCGGATTCACCTCTGCCTTCCTTGTTACTATACTGGTGCCCATGATAGGCTGATTGTGTAGCACCCTGATTCTTGTTTTGGTTACCCTACGGCCCTAGACGGGAGTAGGCTAGTACTCGTTGTTCTCCTCCATGGTTACCCTATGATCCTAGATGAGAGTGGGCTGGTGCCTACGCCTCTTGTCCTCAGGAAGGGTTAACTTGGGATGTCACTTTTGTAGCCTACATCTGAAGGGCTGTGGATTCCAGAATGACTTTGAGTCGTTGCTGATCTAGAGTAGGGTTTTCTATGGTTGACATCTCTTCTACCAAGGTGTAGACATTGGCATAGGGTGTAGTGAAGACCCTGTGGCTAGCTATTTCCATGAACTCAGGCTCAAGGTTGTGTGAAGCAGAGGCTCTGGCGGCATCACGGTCTTGATGGTGTCGTTCTGCTTCTTCATCTAGTA
The DNA here is from genome assembly GCF_019320115.1 of Miscanthus floridulus. Taxonomy (NCBI): domain Eukaryota; kingdom Viridiplantae; phylum Streptophyta; class Magnoliopsida; order Poales; family Poaceae; genus Miscanthus; species Miscanthus floridulus. The sequence continues at coordinate 29,240,503 of NC_089593.1, read as the reverse complement.
GACGTTGTTCATATGCTGCCTCTACAGCCAAGCATCATCGTTCAACATCTTGACAAGCTGGCTAATACTGTTGCCACTCTTCCTTGTGGTGTTGGGCGTGATTGTGCCGAGCCTTTCAAGCTCTGTTCTTCCTTTCCCTAGCCGTCTTTTGCTCATTCGTCTCTTCATTGGGTGGCATAGTGTCTGAGAAGATGTCAGACAAGGTTTCCTCTCTATCTTGGATATCTAGTGGGTTAGTCATAAGGATATGAGGTGGTTGCCCAACCATAAAGACTTCTCTAGAGTGCCTCATGGCCAAGTGAGTTCTAGATTCTACAATCGTCACGATGTCCAAGATCTTTGTAGAACCATGATCGTTGTTGTCTGCTAGAAGAGTTCTTCCATCCTAATAAGGCAAGAGTTTCACCATGCCAACTAGACAAGATGGATCTATTAAAGAAGTGTCAGGTCGAGCACCCAGCTAATGGATGATGCCTCCTTCGGGTGTGATGGATAGATCCAAACCTCTCTGGGCACCATAAGAGGGATCTCTTGCTTAGACTATACGAGGTAGCTGATCGTATTTTGATAGATTGAAGCTGAATTCTTGAGTCTGAGTGGAAAACAAATTGGGTCTTCATGTTAGACTTCAGATGGGATCTCTAGCCCGGACAAAGGTGACATGTTCGAGTGGGAGTCGTGGTTGATGGTGACCTCCTAAGTTTGAGTTGAATCAAAGATTGAGAGGTGCGAAAATTTCTCGGTGAGTTGATCCAGCGTGGTCATCGACACGTCTGGTGAATCTTGAGGCGCTGGTATCTCCATGAGACAACTTTGGAGCTTGCTGTAGTTGTCTACCTTGTAGATCTAGGAGCCAAAGATGAAAGTGACACCCGCTGAGAAAATCATGTTGTCGCGGTCCGCCGAGCTCTCGATCGTGAAGTCACCAAAAGCCCCTACGTGGCACGCCAGCTGTTAGTGTTTGATGACTAGCAACTCATCATAGGGTTACCTAGGATGATGTTCGAAGGGCTTTGGCGCACGCAAAACTCGATAGTAAACGCAAAGAGACGAACGGTTTATACTGGTTTGGGCCCTATTGTCGAGTAATAGCCTTTACGTCCAGTCGTCGTGTAGCCTTTTGTGTTGGATTGATTGTATGATTGTTAGGGTTATTAGGGGGTGCATCGTACCTCTCTTTATATAGGAGAGAGGGTAAGGGCACATATCTAGTCCTATCACAAAATCTAGCTTTCATAGTAAGCTGACTAAGTTGATCTAGAATAGCTTGAAGTCCACACCACCTTGCCTCGCGTCCTTCAACAGATCATGGGCCATCCTAGGGCCCATCCAAGTTGTACCCCTATGGGGAACCCCTAGGACCCTGGTCCATCATCATTGTGCCTTCGAGTGTGCCCATGTACTATGCTTGTCGATCCATAGAGTCGGAGTCCTGAGAGGATGTGGGTAGTTTCTGTGTAATCAGGTGTGGTGCCCGGGTACACTAGAATAGGTGAATACATTTTCTACTCTCCAGTTGAGGGGTAGGTGGCAGGTGGTGATAACTTTGTCCATCCCTCGTAATCCCCCATGTTTGGGTAGGGTGTAGGAGTCTAAATTGTCACATTAGGTTGCTGGCAGATCAGTACTCGGTGGCCTCCCGACCCAGCTCATGCCTAGTTCTATCTCTAACCATGTAACTTGTATGATCATCAACTGTTATTTGCATGGCTATATTAGAACATGCCTGCTCCGCTTAGGATCATTCTTTTATTCTTTGTTTTCCTTTTATCCTTGAGATTGCCCCAAGTGTGTGTCCACTGTCCTGAATATACCATTTTTACCCCTATCATATACTATTGGTTTACTATGCAAGTATGTAATCTTATTGATACCCATGCTAGACTCTTATACCTTGCCCTCCTTTAGAAAATATAAATAAATGATACCCTGAATACTTTTGGGTGAAATGCAACAACGATAGATCCGTGCACTTGCAAATATTTTTCTATAATCATTAAGAGCTATCATAGTTGGCGTTTCTTGGCAGCGTTGCTAAGGTTTACTAAATCTTAGTGACGGTGCTAAGAAATACCAACATGCATTTCTAGTGCTGTTGCCAGGGATGGATTCTATCTTCAACCTTGGTGATGTCGCTAAGAAATGCCAACAAGTATCTAATGTAAATGTGATTGATCTTGATTCATATGAGGAGCTTCTAGATAGATTTGGTAGCATGATCAAAGCTTTAGAAAAAGAGATGGCTAAAACCAAGAAATTGAAAAATGAAAACTCTTTTCTAAAGAAAACATGTGAACAACAAAAGCATCTACTTTATGTTACTACTTGTTCACATGAGGAGCTAAAATTGTCTCATGAAGAACTTAGTGTTGCTCATGATAACTTGGTACAAGACCATGCTTTTCTCACTAAAGAGCTTTCAAATAAAATATCTAAAACTAGTGAGAGCTCATTACATGGATCAATTGATCAATCACATATTGTTGCTAAATCCTTGTGATGTAGGCAAGAAGAATGTATCCACCTCTTGTGATGAATTATTAGCTATGCCATGTTCTTCACATATAGATGCTTGTTCTACTTCTTTGTCTTGTGAGACTAACCTTTTGAAGGAGAACAATGAGCTAAAAATGAAGTGAAGAATTTGAGCAACAAGCAAGAGAGGTGCTACAACACCAAAATCACCTTCGAGCATATGTTGAGCAACAAAAGAAGTTATGTTGATATGAGTGGCATTGGATTCAACAAGAGCAAGATCAAGGGCAAGAGATGGGGCAAGAAAAGATATGAAAGAGAAATGAAGAAGCAAGAACAAGAAAAGCTCTCTCATTTCTTGTGCTTCAAATGCCATGAAGTGGGACATCTTGCAAATGGTTGACCAATGAAGAAAAGCTCAAGTTAAAGAAAGAAGAAGAGAGGCTAAAGCATGTCAAGTGCTTCAAGTGTCGCACATGGGGTCAGCTCACCTCTATGTGCCCAACTAAGCAATTGATGAAGCAACAAGAAGAGCTTCAACCAAAGCCACAAGTTAAGCAAGAAGAGAAGCCCCAAGTTCAAATCAAGATCAACTATGAAGATGGTGGTGATTTGATGATGATGAAGAAGAAAACAAGAAGGGGTGTGTGGGGGTATGGCCCCTGGTACCCACAAGACAAGACATGGACCGCGCCCCAAAGGTGGCCCAGCCCACAAGATCAAGGCATGCACCGTAAGTACTTGATTTAATTTGGATTGCCAACAAGTGACAAGTACAACATTAGCAAGATAACCCTAACAAGAGGTGTGAAGAAGCTTGTCATTGGTTTAAACCAGACTTGGAAACTTAGGGAAATCAATTTAGTTCAAGTCAAGAATAGAAGCTCATAATAGTGAAAGGAGTACATGAACAAGACAACAATGCAAATAGATATCTAGTTTGTATGTTTCAAGAGGTATATAGACTCAAATAATCTTTCAACAAAAATTCACAAGTGGTGTCTAGATCAACTTACAAGTGATATCCTAAAAGTGGTACTCATAAAGATAGAAAATGTTCAAGAAATGTTTTTATTAACAAAACCAACAAGTGGCTCTATGCTAGAAAATTCTTCCATATGGTATCACATTTCTGCATGTGGTATCAATCATACAAGATGGTGGTTCCACAAGTGATCCTCAACTTTAAGTGATCATCAAGTGAAGCAAGTTTCCTCACATACAAGAGCTCAAGTATATCAAATGGATGACCCATGCTGGGAGGTGCCCCACCGATAGGTATCAAGGTCAAAAGATCCTACAAGAGGTATCTCAAGGGCTATAAGTGGTGTCATTCCAACATATGTAGTGGTTTCCATAAAAAATGCAAGATTCAAGTGTCAACCATCTACCCCAATGCAACCCTTTGTATCAAGAGATGCACACCTTTTTATGAAAATTGATGACAAAGGGCGAGAGATTGAGACAAAGATTGGGGATTTGAAGATGGAAAATGGACAAAGAGGGAACAACATTGAAGAATGGAAAAGGATCAAAATTCTTGGACAAGAGAAGCACACAAGTAGGGAGAGCAAGCTCATGAACTTTGTTGTTTGCATTTGATATGTGCATATTCATGTGCTTGCTTGCATTGCATAAGTTTCTAAATTTGATATGCATGCTTGTGTGTTGTATGCTAGTTATAGAACTTGAATGATGATATGATAACTAGCATGCATAGAATGGTAGCTAGACTTGTGTTTTTAAGCAAAAACTAGAACCTTGCTTATAATGTTGATCTCATGGGGTTTCTAGTGTTTTTGTTGTCTAGCTACTCATGCTGCTAAGGATAATGTCAAAAGTGCAACTCCAATTGGTATCACGCTTCAAAGGTTATTCTATACACCTTAGCATCACTTAGTGGTGGTAACACTCCCACAAACTTCATATTTATGTATATCTGCAAACTTGAAACCAAACCATTTGAGCACACATGTAGGGGGAGTCATCACTACCAAGTCAGGATTTATGGTGCTTATCCAAATTCTAACACAGAGCTTAAATGTTGGATAAGTAGGATAAAGTCCAAATCAAGTTAGCAATTTACACTTGTGTGAAGTGCTAGCTTGAAATGAGCTTAATTTATATATCTTTGTAGAGTTGTCATCAATTACAAAAAAGGAGGAGATTGAAAGGTCCTTGTTTGGTTTTGGAAATTGAATGACAATCTAGATGGACTAATGTGTTTAAATGTGAGATACATAGGTGATTAGTCTACAAGTACATCATGTGTGAGCAACCTATGCCATGGAGGTAAAATGGCTTGGATTTGTTGTAAGGTTCACACATGTGATGAAGGAGCTCATTGCATATGAGACATGACATGGAGTCAAGTGACTAAGGTGCAGAAGATCAAGACAAGACTTGGCTTGATGGACCGGTTGCAAGCGTGAAGGACAAGTTGGAGGCTTTAGAACGATGAGCCATGTGGCGGTGAAGCTTGAGCAAGACATGGCACCGATGGACGAAGGCAACGGTGAAAAGCAAGTGAGGTCAAGATCAATGAACCAATACGGTCACGTGATGATATGAAGTGGATCATATCATTTGTGATCTTGTTGGTGCATGTGTTGCATCGACATTGGAGTAGATGGAATGGAATGCGCAAGGCAAAGGTATAACCTATAGGGAATTTTATTTCACCAGTCATAGGTGTGTAGAGAAGTTTATGACCGGGTTTAGGATAAATGACCGTACTATCAAGACGGGCAAACTTGTTGGCATATCGGTCATCTAGTGCCACTCGAGTGATCTAACTTTGCATCATTGCTAGGATCGAGTGGCGGGTGAATTGAGTGACTAATCGTTTGGAAAACATTTGTGAAAATATAACACACATGCACAAGATGGTGAACACATAGTGGTGTTGGCACATTTGCAAAGGAGGAGTTGTTGGAGGTGATTTGGATCAAGTTGGAAAGGAAAAGGAGATGAAAAGAGCAAGTTTGGGTTGTCCGAGGGTCGGAAAACGCAACCAAACTTGTACCCAATTCACAACCCTTCCTAGGGGGAGGCACCACCCTTTCCGGTGTGCATCGGACCTAGGACGGTGGCACCGCCACCCTAGGCAAGGTGCACCGCCACCCCCTGTAGCGTGCCAATTTCAGCAGCACCACCCTTTCGTATTTTGGGCATAACTCTTAGCTCCGAACTCCGATTTCGATTATTTAGGACTTTTCGGAAGGATAATGAAATGCTCTACAAGATTGATCAGGTGGTTTATGGTTTTTAGCTAAAGAGGGCACCACCATGGTCACCAAACTGTCCGGTAGTGGCACCGCCGCTTTTTTCTAGAGAGTGCAGTTTTGGGGGGTTGGCCTAGGTGGTCACCGCCACCCCTAGGGCAGTGCACCACCACCCTATGTATAGTGTCAGGGGATCAACGGCTAGTTCAAATTAGCCATTGGGACTTGAGCATTGGAGGGGCACCGCATTGTCCGATGCCAGACACCACCATGTCCGGTGCCCTTGCAGAAAAGGAATACTTTGCTCCAACGGCTCTATTTGGCTTGGGGGCTATAAATAGAGGTGGAGCTTAGGCTTGGCTGAGGTTGAGCACCTTGGGGATGTGTTTCCCTTATGTGTGCTTGGTTTGAGAAGCCTCTAACTCACTTGTGCTTGCGAGAAGTGCGAATCCATTGAGAGTGAGTGATTCTAGTGCGTTGCATTGTGAGATTTCATCGAGTGGCACTAGGTGATCGAGTTGCAAGCCGGTGGTGCTTGTTACTCTTGGAGGTTGCCACCTCCTAAACGGCTTCGTGGTGGTCTCCGTTGATGCACGCAAAGAAGATTGTGCGGTGCTCTAGAGAAGTGATTGTGAGGGGCATTGTGCTCGCCCCGCGGGAGCCATAAAGAGCAACTCTTGTTGAGCGTGTCATTGAGCTATCCTCACTTTTGGGGTAGGTTCTTGCAGCACCCAACATGTGGGCTTGGTGAGTGATGCCAATTAGCCGCCGAACAACCAATGAGCGGTGGACACAACAAGGACTATCTTGGTGGCAACCAAGTGAACCTCGGGATAAAAATCACCATGTCATCCTCTTCCCATTGGTTTGTAATCCCCATTCACAAACTTGCATTTACTTTCATATATATTATGCTTGTGTAGTTGCTCTTATAATTATTTAGCTTGTGTAGCTTGCTAGTTACCTTTTTGCTTGTGTAGCATAGAAGTAGATCCCTTGCGTGACTAATTGGCTTGTGTAGCCTTGTTAGTCACATTACTTAGTTTGTGTAGCTAAGTAATTTGCGCTCTCTAATTTGACATTAGTTGCCTTGTTATTGAGCATTGCTAGTGAGCTTAGGCTTTGTGCTTTTGCATACTAGTTGTGTAGGAGCTCCCCCATGCTTGAAGTACTATTGGCATAGGTTTGTGTGACCTTGCTCCTAGAATTGGTTATGTGAGCTCTAACTAGCCCGGCACCTTTGTTGTCTTTTTAGGATCTTTGTAAGATGCTTGAAACTTAGATAGAGGGGTGTAGTCTTGGCTAGACCGTTAGTTTTAATTTCGCATTTGTTTCGATTAGCCAGGGCAATTAATTTTAAAAAAGACTATTCACCCCCTCTAGTCCGCCATCTTGACCCTACAAGTCCGCACCGCTCACCTATGAGCACCAGAGCACCGCGAGCAGCAGTGGACAACATGGTGAAGGTGTGGCGGCGCAAACACCAGGGGAAGGGAACCAAGCACACACCCATGCAAACGCTGCTGAAGCAAGAGCACGCGGTGAACGCGCTCGCCACGAGCGTCGTCGCACTGGTGCTCTACTGTGGCTCCTCCGACGGGCTAGTCAACTTCTGGGAAGGCGACCACCGCCTCGTCCACGGAGGTGTGCTGCGCGGGCACAAGAAGGCCATGTTCTGCCTTGCTCCTGCTCAGCAGCTCCGCCGACAACACCATCTTTGACGGGCTATGCTAGCACTGTTCGCCCCCGGTGTTCTTCCACCCAGGCTCAGCTTACACGTAGCGTGTTCGTGCCGAGGGACAGCGTGCGCGACGCTAGAAGCTCCTGTTGTTCCGTTGAGGCGGCGCTTCGACCTCACGACGACGTTGGGGCAGCAAGAGTCAGCTCGGTGCTTGAGCACAGAGAGAGTGTGTTTGGAGAGAGATGATGGGCTTAGGAGTGAGACCGAGAATTAGAGCAAGGTTTGTTTTGCAAAGTCAGCAATGGGCCCGCGTCCAGTGTCTCCTAGGTGGCATGTCCACGTCAGCTTCTAGCGCATGCATGGCGTGTTTTGGACCTTTGGTGCACAGGAGAGTTAGATTCAGGACCCAGATGGTAATATTTTTAGTTTGAAGACCCAGACGGGAATCGACCTGAAGTTTAAGTACTTACGGTGCAATTTACTCTTTTCTCACAGTATAAATTATCCCAAAACCAATGCTACAGCTACAGATAATATAGTCTTCGATGCTTAAAAAACAAATTCCATGCATGGCTTACAATTGTTCTCTTGGATCCAACATATATAACATAATGTACCATGTGTGAATCCATTTGGAGTTCACATATTTCGGGAGAATAGATTTATCTTTTTCATAACCATTTGGATCAGTTAAAATTGTTTGTGTGTGGATATTGTGCATGAATATGAATCGTCCACCTCACTTCATCTGGTTATCCGATGTGATCATTTGTTAAAGACTTGCCATCAACCTACTCCAGGGAGTAGGCAAATACTCCTGTCGTTCCATATTATGAGTCGTTTTGATTTTTTTTATATATCGAATTTGCTATGTATCTGAACAGAGTTTGGAACTAAAGAAGGAGTAACTAGGAAGCAAAAAGAAAAAGAAATGGCACTCTGCAAATGATCGAAGCAAACCTTCCCTGCCAAGGGGAACAAGGGTGAAAATATGTACACCTCACTGGAAAGTTATTTTTTAAAATTTGATCAAATATATAAAAAGTATTAATATTACTTATGACGCTTGGTAAGCATTATTAGTTAAATCTAAAAAAGTTTAAATTGAAAGACGACCCGTGCATTTTTTTAACGGAGGGAGTGTACAAAATATCATACTACAAAGTTACAAATGACACGTAGCCCCTAGTCCTAGTGAAGACTGAAGAAACGATGACACCAAAAATATATTTCGCTGACACACAGATATTCAGGAATCACTGAGCCGTCCAAGCTATTAGAAAGTCCAGTAGAGACGACGCCGGCCCTATTCACGCCCATGCCGAGGCGACCGACGGCTCGGGAGCACCAGTCGTCCAGTCCGCTAGCTGCGCCGACCAACTTGGGCGCCGTGGAGGGAAAATGACCAAACGATCTCGCGTACTCCCTCCATTCCAAATTTACGAGTCATTTTGACTTTTCGGTTCATCCATTTTGTTATGTATATAGACATATTATTGTATCTACATGCATAGTTAAATAGATATATAAAAAATATTAAAGCGATTTATAATTTAGAATGGAGGGAGTACATGCTGCCACTGTCGGTGGACGGTTGGTTCTTGTCTGCATGCTCAGCCATTTACTCTGCCATATACTCCGTTCTTCTTTGACATGTTTTTTTTGTTTCTCACGCTAGTTTTAGTTGTTCATTAGTTTAATTTTACATAGAACTTGAAAAAACAAAGATCTTTCCATAGAATTTCAATTGTCCACACAACAGTGTGCATCTCCAACAAAGGAACTGAACCTTGCATGCCAACCTCGGCTACATATACACTGGTAATTTTCTGAACCCGAAAATAGTGTACCGACGAAATCAAGCATTGAGATTGTTTCTCATCAAGCCGTGATCATCTGAATATCCGATTCCATGCTGTTCCTGTGACTAACGCCACAACACCTGTAATTCTTGATGTTATTAGTAAATTGCATGCTGACTTTGTTTCATTCTATTTTCCTATCTTCTTTGATTTAATTTTTTAATAGATGCCACCTTTTTGGGGTTCTCATACTCGTAATTATACTTTAATATTGGAAGAATCGGTGGGTTTAATTTCTCTTCATGCTATTGGTATCCAAGTTGGCCTAAGGATAGGCTGGTCGCAGATTAGTCTGTGATCAACTTATATATGATGGATTGGTGTGCTATGTAAATTATGTGTGTTATGAAATCTAAAAGATATTAGGCACTTGCATTCCTAGCCAATTATTTTCTGTTTTTCGATCTTCATCACAACATTTCTTTTGCTTGCTTGAGGATGACATATTACTTCCTCCATCACAAATTATAAGACGTTTGACTTTTTTGACCCCCAGTTTTACCACTCGTCTTATTCAAAAAATTTATGCAAACATAGTTTAATTTAAGTCATTCTTGAAGAACTTTTATTAATAAAGCAAGCCACAACAAAACAAGTGATATTTTGCACAAATTTTTGAATAAGACGAGTGGTCAAACTTGCTGTCAAAAAAGTCAAACGTCTTATAATTTGTGACGAAGGAAGTAGTTCATTTTGTTTAACCTAGAAATTGCCACTACTATAGAACTCATTTTCGCCACAAGTTTTTTACGCTGGTTTTGCCAGAACCGACGGTGATAATGCTTCGCCGAAAGCAGATGAAACACAATTGGTGGTGAAAATTGTTTTCACCACCGGCTTGCCAGATGATTTGGTGGTGAAATTCGTGGTTGTTTTCACCACCAAATCATTAGGTGACCTGCCATAGATTTTTGATCCATTACACCACCTACTAAACAATGGGTAGAGAAAGAGGTTTCACTATAGGTTCAAGGATTGAACCAGTGGTGAAAAGAGCGTGATACAAAACCCCACTTCCTCCTCTTCTTCATCATCACCGGATCAAACCCTGCACTAGCGATCATGTGATGCTCTTCAACACAACCAGATCAAATGTTGTACCGGCGGTGATGTGCTCTTCATCACCATCGTCAGATCAAACGCCGCCCAAGCAATGATGAGCCCTTCATCACCACTAGATTATACATCAGTTGATACGCCAGATCGACGATGATGAACTATTATCACCTCTAGTTTTGAACCAGCAGTAATATCACTGCCCACTTTCACGATGATGAAAACTAGTGGTGATGATGAAGTTTGTGGAGTAGCTACGTTGTTATTTCTTATATATTTTATTGTTCAAATGCACCTTTTGATTTCAATTCATTTGCCCAGGGCAACAATGTGTCTAATCAAGTTGGAAGAATAACTAATCGACTATAAAAATGATATTTTGTTAGTTAGTTCTAGTTATAAATCGGATATGACTACTACAGAATGCTCATCATTGTCGCATCGAGGAATTCTCGCCGACAATGCAGTCAACATATTATGTGCAAGGAATAAGGTGGATAACATATGTGACACATATTTTATACTGGTTGAAGCATGTGGTGGCCTATGTCCAGTGGAGAATCGATCACTTATCTCGTATGCTAAAAAATTACAAGGGCACTGATGTGTTTGTCTAGCCTAGATTGCTATGAAATTACATGGTACCGATTGGGGGCTCCCTATCTCGCATTATATAGTCCAGGAGGTAGGTTTATAGTTAGAGTCCCGATCGGTTTACATATGAGTTTTCTAATTGGTTACAAGAAAATCTACCGGATCCTGTTGGACCTTCGAGTATATGTCAGCCTTCAAGCCTTCCTCTGTTGGTAGCTTGCTTACCAAGTTGATGACGTGCTCCGTCTCGGTTGGGCTTCACCTTCAACAACTTTGTCCCTTCTATGTTAGGTTCTTTTCCCGGTGGTGAGGTATCCTGGGTCCATAACACCGATAGTCGGTTTCGCCCCTCGGTGATGAAAGTGGGTGGTGATAACTAGTGTTATCATCACTGACTCCAATCGGTAGTGATAATGGATTGTCACTGTAGGCTTGTATTACCAACTGGTGGTGATAATGATTTTTAAAATTAGACAAAGATCGGTGAACCATGACAATGAGCCCAGTAGCCCACCAGCCCATCTCCGCTCGCGTCGGGCCACCACACCTTTGTATAGCCCTTGCTGCTCATAGGAGACAGAGAGAGGAAAAGGGAGGGAGGAATAAAGTGGAAGGAGAGAGAGATAGAGTTTGTGACTGGTGGGATAAAAGAAGAACACGGGAGACCAGTGAGTCCATCGATCCGAGCCTCCGCCTGGGTGCCAATCGTGGGTGACACGTGAGCAAGTGGGCCTTGCCTATTAGCATCATGAGGAAGCATATGCGAGGACATGGTGTCACTGATTATAACTGCCAGTTCTTAATACAAATTGATGGTGAAAATGATTCATATTACAAACCATCGGTGAAAATCATTACCTACGATATTTATAAAACCAATGGTGAAAATGTCATTGATGAAAACCATTTTTATAGTAGTGTATGCTCATATGAATTTATACAAAATGAAAGTCCTTACTATGGAACAAACTTAAAAACTATTTCCACAGGTTTGTTTGGTTGGGCGGCGGGATAGAGATGAAGTGGGATATCTCACTTAGTCCCAATGTTTGGTTCTGGGACATGTGGGATGAAACCGCCCCTGGGAAGGAGGGGGGGGGGGGGGGGGGCTGTTGGGTGAGGCTGCCGCACTGGAGAGGGAGGGGCTGCCAGGTCGGCAAGGAAGGGGCGGTTAGGTAGGAGTCTATTGCACTAGCGTGCTGCCAATGAAGGGCGGCCAGGTCGGGACTATAGCCATGGATGTGCTCTTTGCTCTGCTTTGGGAGATGAAAGGAGGAAGAACGAAAAAAGAGTATGACGCATAGGTCCACCTTGATGGTTGGTAACATGCGAAAAACAGTCCTCCATCTCATCCTTCCTCACATTGGCGGAGCTACCCATTGGCCACCTTGGCCGCCCCCCTAATTGCCCAAGAAAATCTTTTGAAGAGTCTAGCATACAAGCTCACTCGATTGATTCATACTTCCAAACATGCAGTAATTTCAGCATGTTCATGGTCCATTTTGAAGTCTAGAACTAGAACCAAACATAGGCCTGCATCTACATGCTCTTGATCATAGAGTGATGTTCCTTCTACAAAACAACACAAGCCGCATCCAATCGCCCCGCAGCAACAGGTTGCTGACCTTCATGCTCAGTCGCTCACCAAATGATGCCACTACTACGCTGTAACCGCAAGTTAAATGCTTGTAGACTGTAGCATCACTCCTAGATTGACGGTAAGCTCCGCCACTGCTTTATCATCCCTCAAACTAAACAAAAAGCAAGGATGACCTTATCCCTACTAAACACCAAACTGGCACCACCCCAACGCACAAATCGGGGAGAGAACCACCCCATCCCCTTCATCCAAAAAACAAACACGTCCTAAGTTCGTTAGTCCCTCAAATTGTGTAATGGTTCTTTAACTGCAACGGACTAGTTTCTGAACTTGATAATATGACATTTCAACCAAGACCATTGCTTTGCACATATGTGTTACAACAACAATGACGACCCAGAGCAAAGGCAGGGCGGATCATACATAATTTATCTTGTTTGGTTGTACTTGTATCCACATTAATTCACGTATATTGGGGCAAATTATGGTGGAAAGCTAACTAATTTCCATTTCAATTCACTTCAATACACATACACGTGGATTGATGTGAATACACGTGCAGCTAAACAAGCCCTTAGACCTTGTTTGGATGC